>NC_000073.6:143454611-143759611 GCF_000001635.26 Mus musculus
AAAGTCTCAGTCCTCGGTTCTTTTTAATTATGCTGTCTTGGTCATGTGCAAGCTGGAAGAAGGTTTCTATCCTTAAATTTAAAATTATTTTCCTTTTGAGATAGGGTCCCCACTAGCAACTCAGACTGACCTGGAGTTCTTGGGGCACTAGACATGAACCATACACATCTGATTCTAGGTTTGACTTTCCATTTTCTTTTTGTACTATAGACTAATTCAAGGGGCGTTTTTAACTGGAGGTTTTTGTTTTAGAACATCTTGTTTGGCCTAGGACAATCTCTAAAGCTCTCAGGTTGCTAAATCACATCCCCAGTACAGATTTTCTTTCTTTTCTTATTTTTATTACTGTGTGTGTGTGTGTGTGTGTGTGTATGTATGTGTGTGTGTCTGTGTGTGTATACACATGGAGTACACATAGTACAACTTGTGGGAACTGGTTTTCACTTTTCACCACCTGGGTATCAGGGATCAAACCCAGGCCATCAGCCTTGGCATCAGGTACCTTTGCTTGTTGAGTCATTTTGCCAGCCGGTTTCTGTTCTCTGGTTCATCTGAACTGGTGGTAGACATGATACAAAGAGAAGAAGCCCTGAAAACTGGTCCCCAATAGGAACTCCCTTGTTGTTGGGATCAGAACACTGTAGGCCCTCTGGGAGGTAGCATGGTGCTTTGTCTCAAAACTAAACAGGCTCCTTCCATGGGTCACATCAACTGAGCTTCTTGGTATTTGAACAATTGGATGTATACAGATGTTTACATGGACTTGACTCAAACTTGCCTAAACTTAAAGCAGCCATGTTACCCTTCAGAGGAGGTGGGACAAATAGTGTAGAGCACCCTACAGCCACAATAATTGTGTGCTAAAAAGAAAGGGAAGCCACAAAAAAAGCACCTTGAATGGACGAAGCTAGTCTAAAAAAGATGCACACAGTCATTCTGAAAGACAAGACTATGGGGGCCAAAAAGATCAGGGTTGCTGGGGGTAGAGGCAGAGGGCAGATGGATTCCACTCTTTGATCATATGGTGAACACAGGGCATCACTCATTGTCTAAGCCTGTAGACAGGACAACCCACCAAATGTGAGCCTGAATGTAAATTGTGAACTTTCACTAATGACAATGTGTCAAAAACAAAACAGCAGAAGCCCAGATCTGTGGTGTTGACCCTGGAGAGCAGCCAGACTATGCACCGGTCCGTTCTCTCCTGTGCCAGCAGTGGTACTGGGCAAGCTAGCTTGCCTCTCTAAGCCTCAGTCCCTACATCTGTAACATGGGTGCTCACACCTCACCAGAGGGCTGTTGAGATAATGAACCTGTTCTGAGGTTCTTGAAGGAAAAGCAGCGTGCTGAGGGGCCTGAATTGCAACTTACATCTCAAAGCAGGAAGCTTGGCCCGTCCCCTCTCTGCACTCTGACAACCTGCTCCCACCCCCATTCCTCACATGCACTCTAGAAACTTCAGGCCTTCCAGCTAAATACATCTCACAGCAATCCCAAACCCCTTGCCTCTACTCTAGCTCCAGGAATACCCCAGAGCCTCAGGGCCTCAGTCATGCATGGTCCCTCTGCCAGTCCCATTGATCTTGTTCAGCCAGGATGTGCAAGGGGCCAGGAACCCCACTGCACCCCATTTTAAGCAAAACTTGGGTGTTCCTTGCCTGTGTCCAACACTGGTCTTTGTGTACTGTGGTTCACTGGGTTGATATTTGCTTCCAACACAGAGGGTCTTGAGGAGCCTGGAACTCAAGCCTGAACTGCAGCTTTAGTCTTCTGTGTTCGCTGGCATCCTTTAGCATATTAGCCACCTAGCCTCTGTAGCCCAGCACCCTCCTGCTGTGCCCCACCTTCCTGCTGACTTTCCTGCTCTCTGCCTGCACTGGAGCCCTTTGCCTTCATTCACCACTGCCTTACACAAAACCCTGCCAATCAGACTCTAGAGGTCAAGGGACAAAGGTAGCCCAGCAGTCACATCCCAAAGTGCACACTCACCCTCAATAGCATAACCCATATGATGGTAGTCTAAGTCCCACCAAGGCCCCAGGCAGCCCCTGAGAGCCTGACGGCCCCTCATGGCCTCCCTTTCTCCTCTTCCTCTGCTCCTGCATAGTCACCCTTCTTCCCTTTCCTCCTTCATGGTCCAGGCTGTTCTGTTGAGGGATCCTGGATCACCCCCATCTAGACCTTTCCCAGTATGACCTCCTACCCACCATCATGTGTCATTACCACTCGGATGGTTAGTTCCACAGGCCTACCAACTACCCCCCCCCCTGCCTTGGGCACAGGACAGGGCAGTACCACCCAACATCCTGCATGTCTAAGGCAGTAGCCATAGGACACCAAATATTTCCCAGCTCAAACAGAGAAACTTGTTCCCAAGGTCAAGCAGGCCTGACTAGGACCACACGGGCTCAGACTCACATGTGTGATGTTGTTTCCTCGATCAGGTATCTTGAATATCTGCTGCAGACCCTGCCACACCCATGAAATGGCCTCTGTGTTCTCACACAGCCCTGGATGCTTCTGAGGAACCCCCAAAGCAACACAGAATGTGGGGGTTACAGGTGGGCCCTAGGTCCAAGTGTTTGTGAGAATCATGGCAAAGAACAGAGGCCTGGCCGACCTTCACACAGAGGCCTCTCTGCTGTGTGTGTGCCACATGGCTCACTGTAGTCCTTGAGACTCCACGACTACCTGCCAGGTTTCTGGCCCAGCATGCTCCTAATAGTTGGGACCTAACCCATACCTCTGCTGTCCAGCACCTCAAGTACCATGCCCACCCTCAAGACATCAAAGAAAGGGCTGCCCTAGCACACACCTCCATGGGCACATACAGTAAGTAGCTTTCTTTGCTGGGTTCTAATTCCTGGGCAAGCTGAGGGCTGCTGCAGGCAGCAGGGCCTGCCTTCCTTGAAGTATACCCTCTCAATGGGATGGGGGCATTTCTCAAAGTCTGACCACACTGGGCCTCTAAGGTGTTCAGGGAAGGTTAGGTTAATCATACACCCCCACACATCTGTAACATCTTGGTCCAGCCTTGAACAGCCTGATAATGTCCATGGGTTCTTCTCTCTTGGCCCACAGAACTTTGCAAGGGCTTCATGGGCCAGTCTGGTTTATATCACCTTCTCCTTTGAAAGCCATCACTTTATAGGCCAGGTATAAAGAACCCTTCCCTTTTTGAACTAAAGGGGGTCTCTTTGGATCCAGTGGACTGGCAGGAGACAGGGCATGGCGATGTAGGAGCCACAGCTTTGAGTTCTCGCACACAAACTAGATCAGGACCCATCCCCAGTCCACCCCACCCTGTGTTCTTCCCTAGTATCTTTCATCACCCCCTCCCCATCCCTACTAAACTATCACGATGCCAACTTTTGGGAAAGCTCTGGTGTATAGACCTAGGGGCCCTGGAGCCTTCAGTGCCCCACTGTGATCGCATGGAGAACTTCTGTGTGTACATGGGAGTTTACATTGTTCTAAACCCTGCAAGTGCCCATCAGGGTCTGGCTGGACAAAAACATGAGCGTCTGTTAGGGACAGACACTTGTTTCTCAAACTCCTGAGAAGCAGGTCAGTAGGTCCTGTGAAAGTTGTTCCCCTTCCTTGTAAGCAGCCAACAACTCTGTCAAGTGGTGGCAATATTTGGCTGACTCCTTCTTTGACACCCACCATATTCATTTGCCTTGGCGCTGAGCTACAAAAGTGTAAAAGAACAAGAAGACTACAAGTATGATTTTTGTTGGGCCTCTTTATTTAGAACCTGGCGGACGAGGAGCCCTGGGCAGTTGGTATGGGCAGTACAGGAACCATTTCGACTGTCTGGTCACCAAGTTTAAGAGCAATCTAATGAAGTGGGGGACACTGTAAGCTAACTGAAGATGAATGTGTGGGGGCTTTTACTCAACAACCATTCCCCTAGAGTCTAATATAAAAGTAGATTTACATTTGTGGGTAATCTGAAGCTGGTGATTTCTAGTGCCTTTGGTAATAATCAATAACCCAGCAGTTGCGTGGCAGAGGGATCCACGCATGGATAAATACAAATATTAAATTAGCATAATTTTTTAACTTTTTGTACAAATATACATGCTTTTTCCTTTTTCTCATCTTTTTCCTTCGTTCTACATTTTCTAGTTTCTCTTTTTGTTTTGCACTGAGAGCGAGTAGAGATTAAACATTTTACATAAATGATTTAAAGCTTTACACCTTGGGACCAGCGTACTCCTTGCACATGGTACAGAGTGTTCTCAATACATTGCACAGTTTTCAGATTTCCACAAAACCGTGGGCTGCTCTACGCAACCATCTCCGGTTCCTGCTACATGAACGAAAGGTCCCAGCCGAAGCCCAGAGTTCTTCCATCGTCCGCTGCCCAGATGCCCAGCAAGTTCTCTCTGGCCGTTAGCCTCTAAACTGTGGGAAGAGGGACTCAGGTGAGCAGGCATAGCGGGAACCCCCCGGGGGCGGCCCCTCCGCGACCCCCGTGGGGGACGCCAGACTCACCTAACTCATCTCAGACGTTTGCGCGGGGTCTGCTCCACCGCGCCCACCCCAGGAGCCACGTTTGGAGAGGGACACCCTGGAGGGACGTCGTTCGACGCCTTGTTCTCCTGCGCAGTTCTCTTGCGCTTGGCGAAGAAGTCTGCGGGCGACAACGCGCGTCGGTCAGGGCGGGGCCGGCCCAGAGACCCGCGAGGAGACCCGCGGAGTGCGCAGGGCGCGGGGCCGGGGTGGGGGCGCCATCCCCGCCCGCGCCGAGGTCCGCGGCGGGTCAGCTTTGTTTACGTCGCCGCGCAATGTGCTGTGTAAGCATTTCCCCTTGTCCCGCGGCCAAGCCCCCCGGGGCTGCCGCCGCACTTAACCCCCTCCATGCCGCACACACGGCTCCCTAAGGGGCTCCCGCGGCCCGAGCCAAAGACCGCGATCCGAGTGGGTCGCGGCCAGGCTCGCCCTCCCACTGCACGCTCGGGAGCCTTAGCTGCACCCCTACCAGTAGGAAAGGGGTGCGGGCGCAACCGCGCCCTAAGCGCCGCGGGCCCTTTAATGCCACGGGAGGAGGCGGGGACCGGGCGAGGCCCCCGAGGGCGAGGGAGAGCCCGGCCGGCCGGACAAAGCGAGGCCGGGCCGGGGCGGGGCCGTGCGGGGCTCACCGGAGATGAGAGGCCCCGACAGCTTCTTGATCGCACCGTTCGCATTGGCCGCAGCAGTCCCGGGTGCAGGACGTCCTGGAATCCCCGAGAGAGGCTGGTCCTTCAGCTCCTGGCCGCGCTGCTCTTGATTCTCGTCCTGCTCCTCGACCGGCTCCCCATTCTGCTCCTCGACCGGCTCCGCACCCTGCTCCTCGACCGGCTCCGCGCCCTGCTCCTCCTCCGGCTCCTCGTCCTTCTCCTCGACCGGCTCTGCGCCCTGCTCCTCGCCCTGCTCAGAGACCGGCTCAGTTCCCAGCTCATCACCCGGCTCAGCACCCGACTCCTCGCCCTGCTCAGAGACCTGCTCAGGGACCTGTTCCTCGCCGTCCCGAGTCGCCACGTCCGGGTTCGCGTCCGGGATCGGGTCCGGAGTCGGGTCGGAGGTCGCGACCAGGGTCACCTCCGGAATTGGGTCTGAGGTCAGATCTGAAGCCGGGGCCGGGGTCGCGGGTGGGGTGGGCTCCGCGACCACGGCCGAGGCTGGGGCGCTGGGCGGCTGCTCAGGCGCCTCCTCTAGGCCGTCGGGGGCCTCGCCAGCCGGCGGCCCAGAACGCGGGATGACAGCCACGGCCACCGGGGGTGGCCGGGGCCCCAGCTGCAGGCGACAGCGCCCCACCTGCACCGTCTCGCGGTAGAAGGCGGGCACAGACTCGCTGTCCACCTCCATCCACTGCAGACGACCAGGGCCTCGAAGAGGCACATCCTGCTGGAAGTTGAAGTCCCAGCGGTTCTGGTCCTCGGCGTTCAGCTCGGCCAGGCGCATCCGCAGCTCGCGGCCCAGCTCCTCGTGGTCTACAGGCCCGAAGAGGCTGCGGCAGGCGCTGCTACGCGCTATCACTGGGAAGGTATCGCTGGAGGCCAAGCGTTCCATCGCTGTTCTGCTGCGGAGGTACACGTCGGACATGCCCATGGTCGAAGGCTGTGCAAACGCGGGCAGCGAGAAAGAAGGGAACGGGAGGAGAAGGAAGAGGGGAGAGGAGGAGGGCGGAGGCTGGGCGTGGGTGAGACCCCTTGCACAGCCCGCGTCCGCCTCTGCCTAAGGACGCAGCGGCTACCTGGCTGATTGGTGATGGACGGCTCCTGCGTCTGGATCGCTTGTCCTGTCCAGCTTGGGCCGCGCCCCCTCGGAGCTTGCCTGCCTGTTCGCTTGCTCTCAGTCGGGCCTAGCCGGCACCCCTCGAGCACAGCGCACTCGGCCTGTGGAACGCCCAGCCCGCTGCGCCCCTTTATACGCGCTGGCCCCACCCCCGCGCGCGCGGGCCTCCTCACGATTAGCATAATGTAGTATTTTCAGTTTCAACAACACCGCGGCGATTGGAGGGTGCAGCCCGCCCCGCCCACAGAGGCCCTGCCCCCGCGCCACGCTCATTGGCTGCGCGCACACACCCCCGGGGCCGGGCGGGGCGGGTGACGGGCGGGCGCTGATTGGCGGCCGCACGGCGAGCGGGCTGCGCGGGACAAGGGGCGGGGCTCGAGTTAAAGAGCTCTGCGGGCGGTAACGTGACACCGCGACGCCCCTCCCCCTCGCCCCATCCCCCCCCCCGCCCCCCGCGGGCTCCTTTGTCTGCAGGCGGGGGCTCGCGCAGCCGCGACGCGCGCGCCCCCTCGGACCATGGAGCTGGGCACAGCCCCTCGGCGATGCCGACGTCGGTGAAGGTCCCTCGGTCCCCGCAGCCCGCGCTAGCCCTAGGACTGCACCAACTGATTAGGGCTTTAACCTACTACTACCAGCTGGGTCCTGGTCCTGGCAGTACCGTGGCTGGATCCACCCTCTACACCCAGGCCTAAGTATCTGCCTTCGAGGCATCTGCACACCTGCTGGCCCTAAGACCCTCTATCACGGAGTTAGAGACAGGGGTCACATCCATTCTTTTCCTGAGGAACAATACTGTAGAGATCTAAAAGATCTGTAGCCTGGTCTATAATAGGCCCACCTACCCGGGAGATGAGACACAAGTTGGGCCCATCCTAGCCTGTACCTACATCACTGATAGATGCCTAGGACCTTAGGTTTGGGTCAGGCCATATTCGACCCCCAGTTCTGCCTACCTTAGTTGGCTGGAAGTAGTTATGCTAGAAAAGAGAGAATGACCCCTCCTCCACAGCAGTGCCTCTTGGTGGGGCCCTGAATACTCACACAAACACACCCGACATGGCCTGACAGAGCCCCCCCCCCGCCCCCCGCCCCTGCTGCCTCCGCTACCGCCGCCAAAAGGAGTTCATTATTTAGGGCAGGGAGTCGAGAAGGTGACTCAGGCATGTGCCAGGAGCTGGCCCCCTCCCCCCGCCCTGGGGAACCAGGACTTCCGGACATACTTGAAAGGCCCTGCAGAGCCCCAAGCTCTCAGCTCCCAGCAGAGATGCCTGTGAGACTTTTGAGACAGAACCCTATTTACAGGGTTAGGTAAGTTGGGCCAACCCGGGAGTCAAGTCAAACCCTGAAGCCAGGGGCCAGACTGTCCTGGAACAGGTGAGAGACGGGGTTTGGAAGCTGCTCTGGTGGAGAGACCAGAGCCTGTGACCTGTAAGGATTTCTTTTTCTCGGTACACCATATTACAAATCTCTCAGGGCATTGGTATGTCACAGTAATTTTCTTGAGTAAAATAAAACTAATGAGGGCTTTCAAGGGGCCTCATGAACCCCTCATTCACTAAAAGCTAAAATCCACTAGCCCAGGGCAGGAAGGAGGCAGGGCTTTGTTCTGTCCCTGTGTCAAAGCCACATGGGCCTCTTCAGAGACCCTGGTCACAGGACCACACTCCACACTTATTTGTGACCACCTGGCCTCCAGGGTCTCCCCAACAGTCCAAATATCCAGGCTGCAGCTGTCGAGGCTAGAGAAGGTCCACCCTGCCCACAACCTAGGCCAAAGCTGCTGAGAGGACTGACTGAACGTGCTCCCTGGGGTGTGGAGCTACTGGGCCCTATTTGTTGGGAGAAGCAGTCTAGACAGCCAGATAGATCATCTGTGCTGCAGGCTGCCTCACTGGGCATCCCTACCCCAGGATGCTTGCATCACTTGCTTTCTCCTTTCATATTCCCGTTTCATCTGCTTGTTTGTCCGTCTCCACACAGGTTAAAGTGAGCCCTCCACAAGTCTGTAACGGTGAAGTTCCATCAATGCTAGCTAGCATCAACAGACCTGGTAAGCACACTGCTTCCAGAAGCAGGGTTAAGTTCCCCATCTAGCCCTCCAACCCAAGGGACCTGTAGGTAAGTAAACATTTGTCTGGCTACAAGAATCGTCTTCTATTTTTGACATTAAAAATACATCCAAAGGAAACAAGAACATTTTTTTTAACTGTGTTGCTGCGGAGAGTTGGGGGATGGAGCGCTGGTCTGGTGCCCTGGCTCATCAGACGCAAGTTTCCTGACTTCTTTCTTGTGTGGTGTGAAGGGGTATAAGCCGTGGGACCTCGACCTTGGACCTGGTTAGCAAATGAGTCTCTCCCGAAATCTTCCCCCATACCCTTGGGCAGAATGGGTACTTCACCTCTTGCCTCTCCCAGAGCTCCCAGAAAGACCACACATCCAAAGACCATTTCTGCCACCAATTGTTGGCGATATTTCTGTGTGCACCCAATTACATTACAGCCATAGGAGCTCTTTTTCTATGTGCCCACCTGACTGGCCGAATGAGGAACAGAATGAGGGCTGTGGCAAGACTCGGGCACAGCCACGCTGCCAGTGATTGGACTACGAGATAAAATTTGAAAGCTGGAGGTGACTCAGTGGTATGGCACTTGAGATACTTCTCAAGTATGAACGCTGGCTCTGGGTTCCATCCCCAGGGCCGAAAACAAACGAATGAATGAATAGATAGATAGATAAATAAATTTTGTGTCCTAAATCGCTAAAATCCACGGCGCAGTTACTGACTGAAGCTAAAACACAACAGTAGGCAGGCGGACACTTCAGCAGTCTGTTGCGAGGAGGAAACGGGCTGCCTATATTAAAACCTTGCTGTGGCTCCTAGGCGATTAAGGCCAGCTTAACCTACACCCTCCAGCTCTTCGAACCAACTCCGAGATTTGATTAGTGAATCGTAACACAGGAAGCCTATTGGCCCCAGCCCTCCTGCCTTTTCATTCTTAGAGGAGCCTGGAGCAGCTAAGTCAGTTTAGTTTCCCAGAACGTCCCCGGATCGCACTCACAACAACCCGCATAGCTGGTCAGCTACGGGGACTCCAAGCACCCCCAAGGAAGCCGGGTGTTCAGGGTCTTCCAGCCCCTGGCCAGAACAGAGTCCGAGTCTAGGAGGCCTGTCCTTGGCTTCATGCTGCCCCCTGGTGGCCGACTTGAACATCACCAGTTTCTTGGCTGCCTCATGCCTCCCTTTCTTGCCTGCGTGGATGGCTCTCCTGGTCATCCCCACCCCTGACCCAGAGCCCCAGGTTCTGGGGCCTTCCCGGAGTAACCAAGTGTAGAGTTGAGACTTGTCTCCCCTCTGGCTCTTAAAGCTGCCTTCTCAGATTCTAAGACCCTGAGCTGTCATATCAGATAAATTAAGGCCTTGAAGAATTTTCCATGAAACCCTGAGCCACATGTCACCCATCCATCAAGGAAGGTGGAGAATGCAGTCCCAGGGTCAGGACTAGAGGGAGAAGGCCGAAGGGCTGGGTGACACACTTTCTTGCCTCTGGAGACTCCTGGAGGGTCATGGACAGAGAACAGTCCTCCCACAGCCCTTCTGGGGTCTCTTCATATGGGTGACAGGGGTCCAGCTGCCTTCCTGATAATGATGCACCTTCAAGAAATCCAAAAGTGTCTCCATCTTGTGCCTACTGTGGGCTCTGACCAGCATCTGATTTGATCCTGCTTTAATCTAACACCCTGGAGAGAGAGAACAGGGCAAAGACAAAGGCTCAGAGAGATTCAGCACCCTGCCTGAGATCACTCAGCAGTCAGAGTCACTGGTCTCTTAACTAACACTTGGACCAAGCCCTGGATGGAGTTTGACTCTGTTTGCGATGGCGGGAGCCCCTGGAATGTCCCCCCCCCCGTAGTCCCCCAAGTCTCCAACTCCTGCCCTGTTGGTTGGACTGGAGGCTCCGAGGGGTGTGTGCGGTTACAGAAGAACCCCGCCGCCCCAGCAGTAAGCAGCTCCCTGCGCGCACTTGGCGGGGCCCCAGGCGGGCGCAGGGCGAACGCCCTCCCGCACCAGTTCCCGCGCTCGGCTCGCCCCGCCCCCAGGACGGGCTGTTCTTGGGGCCGCTGCCAGACACGTCCTCCGCAGGTGCCGGCCTCTCTCCGGTGACGCGGCCACATGCGGCCCAGGCTCCGATTACAGGGCCTGCCTTGTACTCGGGGTCCGGGCTGGGGGTCCTCACTCCCCAGGAATGGGTGGGAGGGGCAGGGCAGGCCCTGCAGAGGGAGACTACGAACAAGGAACAGCCGCAGGCAGGAGCCGCCCCCAGACACGTGCGGCGGCCGCCTCGCCGCCGCCGCCGCGGTTTGGAGGCGGGGAGCCCGCGCCCAGTTGCATGACTTGACTGAGCCCAGGACCCAGTGTTCTAGAAGTCCAAGACCACTGGGCATCCCCGGATCCTGATGGCCGTCTCGGGCATGAGGGAGTCTAAAGGGCTGGTGCGAACCGAATTCAAACACTGGGCCAGCCCCAAGCTCCCAGCCTTCTTCCCTCTTTCCACAGACCGTGTTCAACGCCTGCTCCCCGGGTCCAGCGGCCCACTTCGCCAAGGAAATAAAAACGTAGATCTTTGTACTCCTGCATTCTCTTCCCCCATTCCCCTTTCTTGTTGGTGCTAGCAGGACACACAATCAGAACCTCCTGCCCACGAGGTGCACTCACAGGATCTCTAGGTCCCTCCAAGCCACCTACCTTTGGCCTAGCTTCCAATAGCTACAGTGTCAGGGGAGCCCAGGACCTGCTGAAGAGACTAGAGGATAGTAAGAGCTCACAGAAAGGAGGGTCTTCACCCTGCACGCACACGCGCACACACACACACACACACAGAGAGAGAGAGAGAGAGAGAGAGAGAGAGAGAGAGAGAGAGAGAGAAGAGAGAGAAGAGAGCGCCTCAGGAGTAAAGGGAGTTGCCAAAACTTTATTTTGAGACAGGCTTCTAGTGGACGGACCAGGCTGGCTTCAAACTCAATATGTCGCCAAGGATGGCCTCTTAGTTCTGATCCCTCTGCCTCCATCTCCTATTTGCTGGGTTTCAGATACACATCACCTGCCTGGTTTATGTAGTGCTGGGGACGACGTGTAAGCTAGGCAAGCACTGTAACAACTGAGCTGTGTCCCTAGACCACGAGACTTCTAGAATGGCAGTTGAACCCCTTAGTCCTGAAACATCCCTGCGAAGGAAGCAAGGCCAGAGAGGTGGAGTGACTGCTCAGGATCCCGCCATAAATGGAGTTTGAAAGAATATGCTCACCTGGGTCCTGAATGGTCAGGGCAAGGGGCGCTTCCTCTTTCTTCCTTCACACAGCTCCTACTACCCGCTTCAAGCCAGACCTCCCTGCGTTGTGTTTTAAAGAGAGCAGTTACCAGGCTCGAAGTTGGAACAACAGTGCCTGGAACAGCTCCATCTTCACAGTGTCTCCCCCAGGACCCCGTGCTGGGTGGGGTAAGGGGTCCTTCCCTATCTGGGCTGCTCAAGGCTGAGGCCAGAGTGGCTACCACAAGCTACAGCAGAGAGGCCGCCCGCCGCCCAAGACCAAGGCTGGAGTCATTCTGCCCCCTGGTGGTCAGAGACCACATTACAGTAGGAGTGCGTCACCCACCAGACCCCAACCCGGCTTGTAGAAAGCTGGTGCTGCACACCCACACAGCTGTGGCTCACACCTGAAGGCGACTTGACAGGGGTCTTGCTGTTCTGAGGCTGCATGCCCTCAAGACGATGCTTTTTCCCAATGGAGCCAGTTAGAATTGTTAAAAGCCTTGGTACTTGGGGAACCAGAGCTATGACTCACACCTTAGCCAAACTCGCCATTAGCTGGTGAGCCTGTCTTCTCCTCAGAGGCTGGTAAGTAGTAGGACAAAGGAAAAAAAGGCCAGTTACAGAGGCAAAGAGCTGAAGGTGTCCTGTGTGGTGGCACAAGCCATCAAATTCAGCACTTGGGAAGCAGATAGACACATGTTTGTGTGTTCAAACCCAGCCTGGTCTATATAGTGAGACCTTGGCGGGAGGGAGAAAGAGAGAGAGAAGGAGAGGGAGAAGAAGAGGGAGAGGAAGAGGGAGAGAGCAAAGAAAATGGGTCTGTCTACCATTCCGAGCCTTCCCCATCTCCATCCTTCCTTCCCATCCTCAACCCTCCTTTCTAGCCCCACCTGCTCTCTCACTACACACACACACACACACACACACACACACACACACACACACACCAACCTAGCCTGCCTCCAGTGCTTCTGGCTTGTTTCCCTCCCCTGAATTTGCGGCACAAAACCTCCAGACCTTAGAGCTGGCTAGGTCTGTCCCCCTGTCCCCTGGCACTCCCTTCTTGGGCCTACCTAGGTGACCATGTGTGTGGATATAGGCATGCCTTAAGATTCTAGGCACAGCAGAGAAGGGTTACAGCCCTCAGGACACAGGGGCCCCACAATCAATGGCTCTTCATAGGAAGGAGGCTGTGGGCAGAACCCCAGGTCTGTGAGCACCAAAGCCTTTTCAGCTGGCTGTGGCAGAGAATGGGAGAATGAGAGGGTAGGTTCTGAAGAGGCCACTAGAGCCAGGCAGCGAAGGCCTGAGGTTCCATCCCTGAAGGCTGTCAGAAGTATCCTACCATGCTTGATCGGGGGTGGGGGGGTGGGGGGACAAGCACAGGTGAAGGCTTGGGTAAAGCTGCATTCATTACTGGCTGCCCTTGGGTAAGCATATGGCCCTCTCTGTGCCTCTGCTTTTTTCATTTGTGAAGCTCCTGTAAGGGCTTGAGGACCGAGAAAGAGGCATGTGAACTGTCAAAACAAGCCTCCCCTCCAGGGTGCCTCACTACCTCTTTCCCTTGGTCGCCCCTAACAACGTGGAGAGGAAGGCGCAGACCCTTCCAGGTGACCCCCTCCCACTGTGCTGCAAAGAAAACTGTACATTTCCTTTGATCCCAGGGGTGGGGGTTGGGGTGGCGCTAAGGGAGACTCAGACCACAACAAAAGCACTTGCACCAATAGTCACGTGGGGTCCCCTAATCCGCAGCCTAATTACCAGCTCTGACAACACAGCCCCTCCCCCAACAAGTCAGCAGTGCAATTCCTTCAGTCTCTGCACACACATGCAGACACTTGGTGCTGTATCCCCTACTGGACACTGATCCATGGCCTGTAGAATTTCACCCTTTCTGTCCCAAGTGTTCCCAAGCTATGGTCTCTATGGGCCAATAATTGCATTTAATCTTTGAGAGAATCGAGGAGGCAGAGAGCAGGGTTCACCCCCACATCCTAGATGGGAAAACTGAGGCTAGAGAGGACAAGAGCTTTATCTAAACTTGATCATAGCAGTCCCTATGCTGAGCCCCAACTTGCTCTGCCACCTCCTTGTGTTACCCCAGACTTTTATTTTGAGTGGGATTTTGTTTAGACAGGATCTCCTGTAAAGCTGAGGCTGGTCTCCAACTTACAACTCTATCTTAGCTTCCAGAGTGCTAAAATTGGAGTCAACAACACGCCCAGTTCCCAGCAGGCCGATGCTGAGTCTTAGCTGCTCCTGGATGTCAACCTTAGTGCCCAGGGCACTGAAGAGGACATGGAGGGTTTTGAGCTTGTGCCCGATTGTCTCAAGCCAATGTTCTTCCCTGCATGTTAAAGCAGGGCACGGAGGAGGAGCACCTGCTTTGGAGTAAGCATGCCTAGAAGGGGAGCCCTGCGGTGGGGGGGGGGGGGGTCCAAGCAGGTGGGCAGGGAGAGAAGGAGCCCCAGGAAAGGCCCAGCAAGACTGGAGACAGAAGGGATTTCAAGGTGTTACTCTGTGCCACACTGATAAGACTAAAGGGATCTGCAGGCAGCTGGACAAAGGATAGACCCACTCAGAGGTGCCATATATGACTGTGACAAGCAGAATCCAGGGTAGAACCCATGACTAGGCTATGATAGGCTGCCCTGGTTTGAAATGTTTGTTCCAGAACCAGGGGGAAAAGGAAGACTTCTGTCCTCGGCGATCATTCCCTAGATTGAAGAGTTGTATCTGAGGACCTAGACCAGGGGCAGCAGGGGTCTCAGAAACCCACCCAGCTAACCAAGTGTGATGTACACCTTTAATCCCAGTGCTTCAGAGGCATCAAGCAGGTCTCTGTGAGTTCAAGGCCAGCCTGGTCTACACAGTGAGTTCCAGGCCAGCCAGAACCTCACAGTGGGACCCAGTTTCAAAAGAGAGAGGAAGAGGGTGGAAAGGGAATGAAACCCTGGAAACTACTCTTCATACCAATAATCTCAGCACTCAGGAGGCAGAGACAGGAGGATTGCCTTGACTAGGCTACAGAGTGAGTCCCTGACTCAAAATAAAATAAAATACCAGGGCTGGAGAGATGGCTCAGTGGTTAAGAGCACACACTGCTCTTGCAGAGGTCCTGAGTTTGGTTCCCACATCATGCAGCTCATACCTGTCTAGAACCCAACAGCCAATGACCCTGGCCTCTAGAGGCACTCTCACACATACATGCACACACAAACATACACACACTCACACACACGCACCCCTGACTTAAAATAATAAAATAGATATTTTTTAAATACAAACAAAAAATAAACCCTGTCCCTCTTCACTGGGGTGCAAGGGCAGATCTCTGCCCTCTTGACTCTCCCAAAGATTAAATGAAATTATTGCCACATGGAGACCAAAGCTTGGGAACACTTGGGACGGAGAGGGTGAGAATCCAGATGCAGCGATCAGCATCCAAAAGGGGATTCAGCACTGAGTACCAGAGCTCCCCGACACTGCTCTCTGGTCTGATTAGGAGCCCAACTGAGATACCACAGTGGTCTGTGTCGCTTCCAGAGATAAGAGACAGGAGGGCCCTCCATCCCAGTAAAGCCAAGTGTCACCAAGACAATTATGAGCTTTGCCAGCTCCTACCCTGATGTCTGGTCATCTGGTCTGGCTTGGAAAAATGGGACCAGGCTCTGCAGACTGCACTATCACTCTGCTGCTCAGTAGACACTTTTATAGACTTCTGGGGAAGCCAGAGTCAGTCTCCATTATCAGTGTCAGCCGGACCATATAAACTCCCCAGGATTAGGCCTACAGTGGGGCTTAGTGGGTGATGGGAACCCATACGCCTAGTCTGGATCCCATGCTTTGATTCCTCAAGTCAGTCCCCAGGCTGTTTCCTGGCGCCAACGCCAATCCTTGCAGCCTGAGAAGCTGCAGCTTCCTGAGAGCAGGAGACAGAGAGCTGTAGACCTGGGCGCCGCCTGCTGGCCAAGGTCTGAAGCTTCACCCTCTTTGGCAGAGAAGGAACCTGGAACAAGCCTGAGCTGTTACAACGACCCCGATTCCTGCCCCCTTCTCTGTGCCCACTCCCAACCAAAACCCTGTTATTCCCAAAGACACAGAGGTGATTCCAGACTTCTCAAATGAATTGTGCATCTTAGCATCCTGGAAAACATTACTTCCATTGGAAATGGGGACTGTGGCAGCCTGACAGATTTCAGAAGGGAACGATAACTAGCAACTGAGCTAGAGATGGTTCCTGTGATATTTTGACTACAAGAATGAATTTGCTTTCTGTCCTTGTCTTCAGAGCCTGCCTGAGGCTAGGTTCAAAAATAATGGGCTAATTCTATTGACAGAGGAGACCTCAAGATGGCCTAATATTGATGCTATTGTTTATTAGTAATTACTGTCATGCAGATCTAAATGAAAAAATAACAAGCGGACAGAAAGAAATGTGAAAGGTGGTTTGGAAAGGGAAGGACACTGGCCAGATTGACACTACAGGCAAGGTGGGTGCTGAAAGAAGGGCTGAGGTTCTCAAAGACTGCAGATGAACACCATCAGGAGAGGCCTCATATACACTGGAATAAAGCTAAGCTTCCAATCTGAAAAAGAGAAGCATAAGGCATTTTCTGTTCCCGGAAAACAAGTGTAAGCAAAGCTGCTGCCAACACATTGCACAGGATCAGGGACCTACCACAGGCTGGTAGCCGAGCTTTGAGGTACTGGCCATGTGGCTCTGGCTTTAAAGTCACAGAAAAGGAGGAATCATGAAATCTTTCTCCACGGTTTCAGTGAGCCACCAACCCCAGGCAATGTATGACAGGAAAGGCCCTGCCTGGCAGCACTGAGAAGCCAAGAGGCCCCGAAAGGCCAGAGCCGTAGTATATCTGTCAGGGAGAGCTGCATGCAGGAAGTGGAACCAACCCAAGAGAAAAAAGTAGATTGCAAGAAGCAAAGTCTAGAGAAGTGGACATGACACACTGGAGTCCTAGGTTTTAGAGTTGGCTTTGGTGGGTTTCAATCTTACTTGATCCAAGACTCACACGATTTCCTCACTGTGTCCCCATACAGCCCTTTGGAATGGTAATATATATTCTGTGTTATTGTATGTTGGAAGTATGTCATTTGCTTTTTTTTTTTTTCATTTTGCAAGGCGTTACAGTTAAGACATTGCCTTGAGTCTCAGAAGACACTTTGGACTCCTGAACACTGTTGAGACTGAGAGACTGTGGGGGCCTTTGAAGCTGGACTGGATGAAGTTTGCATTAGGATATGGCCACAAAGCCTGTGGAGGTCAAAGAGTGGTGATTTAAATGAGATGTACGCCTATAGGCTTGGGCATTCGAGTAGTTGGTTCCCATTTGGTAATACTGTTTCAGGAAAGCTTAGGAGACGTGGCCTTCCTGGAGAAGTGTGTCACAGGGGGAGAGCTGGAGAGAACTCACATAATTTCAGGTTCATGCTCTCGGCTTCCTACTCACAGTTCAGACCATGCACTCTCAGCTTCCAGCCCCAGCTCCCATGCCTCAGCTCTGCGGCGGACAGTTATCCCCCTGGAAACATAAACCCAAATAGCCTCTTTTTTTCCCCTAAGTTGTCTTGTTCATGGTGTTTTATCATGGCAATAGAGAAGTAACTAATATACACTAATATACAGGACCTCTAGAAGAGCAGTCAGTGCTCTTAACCACTGAGCCATCTCTCCAGTCCTAAAACTGTGCATCTTTTATTAGCTTGTTTAAAGTGTCTGTGTGTTGCTGGGCAGTGATGGCACAGGCCTTTAATCCCAGCACTTGGGAGGCAGAGGCAGGCAGATTTCTGAGTTCGAGGCCAGCCTGGTCTACAGAGTGAATTCCAAGACAGCCAGGGCTACACAGAGAAACCCTGTCTCAAAAAACCAAAATAATGATAATAATAAATTTAAAAAAAAAAAAAGATGCATAGTGCTGGGAAAACAATTCAATCAGGAGAGTGATTTTCCAGTAGCAGTTTGATATTTAAGTGCTGTGGAGGTGGGTGGAGACTGACAATCCCTGTGGTCCCAGTGAGACTGGACAGCTGCTGAGGAATCAATAATACCTGCTATTGACCTCAGACCTTTACAGGCACCAACATACATGGATATACACACACAAAGGGCATAGACCCATTGCTCAATGCATTTTGATTCCAGGACATCAGAGAAACCAGCCGGAACTAGCCTGAAAGCCTGCTGGCTGGCTTTCACAGTGCTGGATGGTGCTTAGCAGGCCACAGGGAGAGAAAAGCCATCCGTGGTCTTACCCAGCAGCCAACCCTGCATGCTACAACACCAACCCACCAAGCAAGATGTGCAGATTCAGTGCAAATGGTCTGGGGGTAACCAATCACTCTTGGTTTGGACCAAGTCCTGCTCTACAGCAGGAAATTCATCCCTGGTACTGTGAACTCAGTCAAAATATGGCGTGGGGGGGGGGGGCGGTCATAGGCTCTAGGGAATCTACTCCTGTTGTCTTGCTAAGTGAATGTCATCAAACTCCCTTCTAAATGTTCGTTTGTAGACAAAGGCTAGTGCTGTTCTTAGTCTTAGCCAGGGAAGCTTCTCTGCAGTGAGCAACAGTTGAGGAAGAAATTCATAACTCAGTGCTGAATGAGTGACTGTGGACAGCTCAGCCCTAAATGGGGCATCTGCATCAACCTGACCTCCAAGGTTCAGGGGACAGAAAGACTGTAAGAGCCAGAGGATGGGAAGGAATTCACTGTAGCCATAGCTACCTCAACAAGATCAAGGCAATAGCATCAGTCAACAGTCTAACAAGTGGCACTCACGGAACTCTAAAGTGAAAGAGAGAGGAGAAATAGAGAGAGACAGAGACAGAGAGAATGAAAGAAGAAAGGGGTATATTGGAGGTTATTAGAGGGGAAATGGGAAGAGAAAGTTAAGTGTGCATACAAACAAGATACATTGTATACATGTATGAAATTGGCAAAAATAAACAAATGATATCCACTAAATAGGTCACCTGCACACAGTAGGTACTCAATGGTTATGGATGAAGGAGGTTCCTGCTTCATAGACACATCATTAGGCCCAGGAAATCATATAGGCAGCATCTCTCTTCTTGGGGAAGCTCCGGGCTATCCTGAACACCAGCACACAGTAGTCACTTTCTCTGCACCTGTGGCCATGCTCACACCCCTCTATTTTTGCCCCTAACCCCGCAGGACCCCCTAAGTCTAAGCCCTATCAGGTGTTCTCAGTTGCCTGAGCTCACCCCTATGCCCTGCCACACTGTTCTTACTGCCTGACTTACCCTTCCTACACCTGATACATTGTGCTTCTCCTTAGGACCCCACTGGGAAGCTGCCTCCCAACCTGGCTCCAGATAAGAATCAGCCCTTCCTACAGCAGCCTGGGTTGGTCCCCTTGGCAGAACAGTGGCCTCATGTGAGTGATATTGATCCCTAGAGAAAGCTACTTCCTCTTCAGGAGGTGATCCCAGGTTCTAGGGTTCCCTGTTCCTCTCTAGCCAGAAGGGCAATTTTACCACACTCCCTCACAACCAGGAAGTGCCCCACCCCTCTGGAGCCTGTTCAGAACAAGCACAAAAGCTAGAATCATTCGGCCTGGCCTGCCGGTTCCCCCACAACTGCAAGCTCTGCTTGTGGGTAAGTAGCCTGCTCCCATTGCTGTTTATTATGAACGCTGGAGGACCTTTGGCCTTCCCCAAACTATCCTGAGGCAGTCTTACTCAACCCCCAAGCTCTGCCCCCAAAACCCTGACACCAATAAAGATGTCACCTGCACACTAGGTAAGAATTAACCCCATCAGGGAGCTGACCTGACAGGAACTATCCCTCACTTCTACCCCCATGGACTTCAGAAGGGCCTGGACTCTGGACCCCAGGAGTCCTGAGATTCCTGGCCTCAGAGTCCTCTCCTTTCCATAATCAGCCTCCCTCTCATCCCTCATGGAAGCCCTGGCTAACTGGGTCTCCTCCAACCCTCCGGGAGCTGGGATGGGTTCCTACAACCTCTTGGCAGAGGAACTGAGAACACTTAACATCCACACCTGCAACACATCTCCCATCCCAATTTTCAAGGTGGAATCTACCCCAAGCATACGGCACATACCTGGGGACAGACAGAGCCTTGGGCCTGATCCATTGGTTAGAATGCCAATAGCCATGCCTCTAACTGCCCAGTTTGAGACATGTTCTCACTGGGCATCCCTGGGCACCCTGTCCCAGTTCCTCCCTTTTCTGATCTGCTGAGCTGGGGTGTGCATGCAGCAAAGGAGATCTGATTTTCATGTTGTGGCCTGTGACTTGACCCTACTCGGCTGCAAGGTAGAGAGGTGGGGTGGGCGTGTAAAAGAGCGTCTGGTTTCCTAGCAGTGATCAATCTGTCTGAAGATGAATGAATATGGATAGTACTGGTCAGGGCCAGAGTGTTGACCCTCCAGAAATGTGAGAACAGGACAGACAGGGGGAGGGGCATTTCTATAGCTTCCAGAAGCCTTTTGGTCAGTGGAGAGAGATTTGGAGCACAAGAACTGCCCACACAAGTGTAGTATCACTGTGCCTCTCCTGGCTTCTGCTTTCCCTTCTTCTGGATCCCAGAGCCATACCCCCTCCTCTTCCTCCTCCTTCTTCTCCTAGTCTTCACTCTCCAACCCTAAATGAACACCCTGTGGTGCTTGAGTGGTCAGAATTCCAACTTCCTTGGAACCAGAGTCCAGGGCAGGGCTGAGGCTTAACACTGGGAACCTCGCAAGCCCCGTGGGGGGGGGGGGGGAGCCTCAGGAGGCGTGTCTTGATTGGCCAATGAATGCTCAGAGACTGTGTTGCGGGCTAGCCCAGATCCCAGGGTGGGTGGAGCGAGCTCCGGGGCGGGAGAACTAGCCCTGGTGAAGTGGGAGGACCCAAGCTATTGTGGGGTGGGACCTTTCCGGGTCACTAAGGAAGGGCCTCTATCAAGAAACACCTGGGAGGGCTCATCCACCCGAAATACACCCACTCTCTCCCGGAGAAAGCAGGAATACACCCACTCTCTCCCGGAGAAAGCAGGTACCCGAACCCAAGATGCCTACCTGGGTGCAGCTCGGGGCCCTTGATGGGATGTCGGGCGAAGGCAGTGGGGCCCTAACGGTGGAACCAGGGATAACTTTCTCTCTCTCTCTCTCTCTCTCTCTCTCTCTATATATATATATATATATATATATATATTAGATTTATTTATTGTATGTGAGTACACAGTAGCTGTCTTCAGACACTCCAGAAGAGAGAGTGTGTCAGAATTTGTTACAGGTGGTTGTGAGCCACCATGTGGTTGCTGGGATTTGAACTCAGGACCTTTGGAAGAACAGTCACTGCTCTTAACCGCTGAGTCATCTCTCCAGCCCAAGGCAAAACTTCCAAAGGGGCTCATACTGGCCGCAAAATCTGGTTCCCACCCGTGGAGGAAGTTAGGAGGGGGGAAAACACACTACTGTGAGGCTGAGCTGCTCTGCAAGAATGAGGTCTGAAGAACTGAGCTCTTTGTCCCCGCAGTCTCTACTCCACTGCAGCTCCAGACTCCAGAGCTGGAGGCAGGTCCCTGAAGAAGGAAGATGGGGCCAAGAGAGCCCCTGCATAATGACTTTACATCATCCCTGTAGCCACCAAAAGCAATAGCCAGACACCACACCTGCCTGCATTTCCTCTAGAAATAAGGCATGGGGTGTCCCCGAGGAAGACACCAGGGCTGGTCCGGATGTCCCTTTCAGGTGGAGGTGCACCCCTGCAGGGTCGGATGCCCGCTGGTGGGGAGGGCAGCTGACCCACTCTTGAAGGTCGAGGTAGCTGGAGAAGCCCGTGAGCTCCACAGTCAGCCACTGTCTCCTCCCTCTCCTTGCACAGGCCACCCCTTCCACCCTGGTGAGTCAGCACCCGGCCAGAATCAACAGGACTTTTGCCCCTTGCCCGCGGCAAGGCTTGCCCTGCTCTGGTTCAGGTCCCTCCAGGACTCTGGATACTGTCTGCCTGGGATGTCTGGCAGCATGGCTGCTCTGCCCCGGCAGGGGATCATCATACTCACCTATGTGCTGGCAGCCCTGGAGCTAACGTGTCTCTTCATGCAGTTCTCCATCCTACCAGTGAGTAACACCCATACTCCTCACCAGAAGCCCCACACTGCCTTCCTGCTGGGCAATGGCAGGGAGTGAGGAGGGGTTCCATACTGGATACATTAAGGATCCTAGGAACTGGGGCCATTGATCACCCATCATCACCACTTCTGCCCTTCTTGAGAAAGTACCCTCCTCCTGTAGCCACCCTCATTTGCTACCTCCCATCTTGTTCTTTCAGAGCACATCTGCCTGACACCTGCTCAGCTCTTGTCCCAAAGGGATGAATGCAGTCCCAGTTCTTTCTGACATTATGTCTGTCCATACCTTTGTCCTGCTGGGCATCCCCTCTGTGTTCTTATGTCCACCCTAGATAGCTTATTCCATATCACCCATTCCATTGGTTTCTCTCTCGCCCACCAAAATATGAGGACCGGGACTCGATCCCACAAGAGCCTTGCTGAGCAGCACCTGGATCAGGGAAGGGTGGGGCAGAATATTCACTGTTGACTACAGAGTCACACCCACCCACACCCTTTGGTTCATTCCTACTTTTCACTATCTTTTAGTCACTCAACAAGCCTTTATGGGGTTGGCCCACAAGGTGGCAGCATCTAAGAGAGCTTAGAAATCAGAGGATGACTGTCCATCTCCTTTTCCCATCTAACCTGGGTCCACAGACCACCTTTAAGTGATCCCTCAGAGATTCTCAAAGCCCAAGCTGGCTGGAGTATTGGGTTGAGGTTGGTTCTGGGGCTAGGCTTGGACCCCACTCAGTGTATGTACCTGGCCCTCAGTATGGTCAGCAGGCCAGACTAGGCAGAAGTGAGATGCCCAAGCACACAGGAATTTGGATTGAAACCAAACTCTGCTCACATTATTATACCCAAAAGTCCAAGGTTCAGGAAACAGAGAAAAAGGTCTGCTAAGACCAAAAGGGATAATCTAAATCCTGGCTCTCTGGTCCCCCACTCCCTGCTCCCTGGAGCCCAGAGGAGCAGAGCCGACCTTGCAGGCAACTGGGGATATGGGTTAGAGGTAACTCTGGCCTTTGTAACCATTCTGGGAGTGGCAGATACTTCCAGCTCAGGACCCCACCCTTCATCATCCCACCTATGTACAGCTCTGCTCACTCACATATAGCAAGGGTCACCAATGCAGGCCTCCTTCCTGAAATGTGGGAGGGAGCCTGGGTAGGAGCCTTACCGTGCTTCTCATAAAAGGAGGGTTGGTACCAGGACCTAGAGTGGCTCCCAGAGAAGGCCCCGGTTGGCCAGCCTATCCTCATTAAGTCCTGTAAGCGGACACTGGACTGTGATGCAGCGGGGGCACAAAGGACCTACAGCTGGCCCTCAGAGCTGATGGCTGGTGGGGTTTGAGTGGTGATGGCTTAATGGTTACACTGTGCAGTGCAGGAAGAAACGGTTGGGAGTGAAAAAGGGTGAGGGTACTGGGGGTCTGAGGGTACATGGCAGATTTGAGGGGTCAGGAAATTTTGGTTGAGAAGGCAACGTAAGAGTGGAGGACTGGAGGCAGACAAAAGCATTGCCAGTGCAAAGGCCCTGGGGGTAGTGCTGAGTCTGCGGCTACAGAGGAGGCATTGAGGTCCCAGGACCACACCAGTCAGATGCTGAAGAGATCCCAGAGTGGTTAGGGAAAGCTGTGGAAAGGCGAGAAGGTGGCAGATCTTTGGCATGTGACGGTGAGAGAAAGGAATTCAGAGATGACACTAGGACTTTGGACCCAATCCCAGGAGGACAAAGATGCTACCAGCGGTGAAGAAACATTCGGGAGCTAAGAGCACTGGTTGCTTTTACAAAGGATGGGGGTTTGATTCCCAGCACCCACATGATGCCCCACAATCACTTGGAACCATAGTCCTGGGGATATGATGTCCTCTGTGGGCACTACATGTATGTGGTACACAGACTATATGCCAGCCAAACAGTCATACACATAAAATAAAATGAAAGAAAAAAATAAATAAAAGAAACAGTGGTCAAGGAGCCAATCAGGACTAAGGAGGACAAGTGCTCGGCGATTGCTACACTCGCTTTCCTGGAGATGATTTCAGGCATGGTACAAAGCAAAGGAGGCATGCTGGCAGTGGGAAGAGGCCTGGGGCTCTCTCAGTGACAGCCTAGGTAGGAGACCCAGGGCAGTCTAGGCACAGGGTCACAGAGAAAGAAGCAAGCCACCTGAGTCAGGTGCCAATCAGAGGGGCCTGTTGGAGTTGCCCTGAGCTGGACCTCGTGAGGAGAGAGGAATGAGGAAAGCAGCCGCTTCAGGCAAGGTGAGAGAGAACACAGCTGGAGCAGACACAGGCGCTAAGGAGGGCTGAACAGGGAGGCACTAAGGAAGAGTCTTTGTTTAATGACCTTGTTGGAAAGGAGGCCTACCAGGAAGGCCTCAAGAGAAGAGAGGGGGACTGAAGGAGTGTTATCCTTGGCATGAGGCTGAAGACTCAGGTAAAAGACGGTGGGCCAAGATGTTGGGCGGAGGCACAGGTTTGGAGGGAGACAGTACCTCGGGCTTCTGAAATGCAGCTGAGGTGGGGATAAAATCCTGGGGTTCCAGGACTGCTTGGGTCCTCTATAGAGGCTCTGTCACCTCACTTCTCCTATCAGATAGTCACACGCGCATACGCACACACACACACACACACACACACACACACACACATGAGGGGTTGAGTCCTAAGGAATTCACAGAGCAGACTGTCTTGCTGGGCAGTGGGCCACATCTCAGAAGTTATGAAGGGGTTTGGGGGCAGTCGCTTGCTGGCCAGGGGACAATGCTATAAAGCTTTGAAGACAAAATATTAAGGATGGACGTTGCTCTGTGGCCCACTTGAAGTGTGTCCTGCACAGGGGGTAAGCCAGAAGTTTTTGGCTAGGGAGGAGTAGCAGAGTCCCCATGGAAGGCCTCCTCTCCCATGACACTACCCACTGCTCCTCCCACCCCTGCCTGTCTAAGGAGACCTAACTCCAGACCCTCTTTGTCTTTCAGTATCTGTCTCGGACACTGGGCCTAGATTCTGTCTCCTTTGGCTACCTACAGACAACCTTTGGGGTGCTTCAGCTGTTGGGTGGGCCTGTGTTCGGCAGGTATAGTATGTGAGGGATGCAGGTCTCTCAGCCCACAAGAGCCATTACCACCCCTAAAAGCCTGCGTCCTAACAGGTCCTCAGCATCCCTGTTCAATGCCCCTGTTCAATGCAGGAGAGGTCCAGCCCCTGGTAGACTTCCAAGCATCCTTGGTGCCACACTAGTGGGACCTCTCCACTCCAACTGATGGGCCTACAGCCTTGGTTTAAGCCCACGCACGTGACCACATACTCCCTGGGTGGTCCTTCACCAGCATCTCAGCCTACCAGCAGGCCTGGGTGGGGAGTGAGGGTAGGGGCCCCTCCCTGCTGGGAACTGACCAGCCCTGTGGCCTCAGGTTCGCAGACCAGTGCGGGGCAAGAGCGGCACTCTCACTCTCCTTCCTGGCGGCCTCTGCTCTGTACCTGCTCCTGGTGGCCTCCTGTAGCCCAGCCCTGCCTGGTGTCTTCCTGCTCTTCGCCTCACGCATACCCTCTGCCCTCATGCACACACTTCCAGGTAGGGATTGCTGGGCAGGCCTAGCTCTAAGCCGGTAGAGGGAAGAGACCAGAATGTGGCTTCAGGTAGGGGGCAGGTAGCCGGTGAATAGGATAAGAGTGGTGGTCTCTGGATGGAGAGGTGGTGTATGGTCGGGAGCAGGCCAGATTGAGAGTGGAGAGGTGTGCTGGGCAGTGGTGGCACATGCCTTTAATCCCAGCACTTGGGAGTCAGAGGCAGGTGGATTTCTGAGTTCGAGGCCAGCCTGGTCTACAGAGTGAATTCCAGGACAGCCAGGGCTACAGAGAGAAACCTTGTCTCGAAAAACCAAAAAAAAAAAAAGAGTAGAGAGGTTTGTAGAAATGTGGCCTGAATGGAGGTACTGTGGAAGGGGCTTTGGGTATACGGTCTGGGTGGAGGGGCTGTGGGGCGTGGCCAAGTTGAAGGAGCTTGGGAGCGTGGGCTGAACCCCTGGGTGGGCTCTCCACAGTGAGGAGTCGTGTCCAGCTCAGCCCCACTCCCACCCACAGCCGCCCAGATGGTCATCACTGATCTGACAGCGCCCACAGAGCGGCCCGCAGCACTGGGCCGGCTGGGCCTCTGCTTTGGCATTGGAATTATCTTCGGCTCCCTACTTGGCGGGACCCTTAACACCGCATACGGGTAAGTGACCTAGCAAGATGGGAAGTCATTGGACAGGTGGCTCGACCTTGGACAATCGGCCCAGCAGCAACCACCCCTCTTGAAACTTGGTTTCCCCACCTAAATAACAAGCATTTGGGGGGCCAGCCAGCATGCAGGGTGGATGGGGCTTTGGGGTGGCGTCGCCAAGAGGGAGTTCCACCAGGGGGCGCTACAGTGACGGCCGTGAGCCCAGAAGTGCCGCGTCGGGGAAAGCTCCCCAGTAGAGCCCTAGCTAGCTATGTGTAGAGTGCTGGAAAGATGCCCCAATACATGATTCTAGGATGGTCTGTGTGGGTTGTCCCACTGCAGGGGACAGGCCCAAATATCTTTAAGTAGCTGAGAGGCTCTTGGGAGAAAAGCCTCCCCGAACTTAGCACGCTCCCTCGCTCCTTGCCCCAAGCCTCCTGCACCACTCTGAGTCAGACCTTAAGAGACCGCCCTTACCTGCCTGTCAATCACCCCAAAATCACATCAGCTGTGGTTCTGGGACAGGCGCCTCATCTGGCAGGGGTGTGTGCTCCTGGAGAGAGCTTTCCTAGAGCCTAAATTTTTGTGCTTTTAGAGGGACACTTCTGTCATGACAAGGCTTTCTTACCTTGGATAAACAATGCCAGTCGTAGGTTCTCAGAGTTTTGACTTACTCCCCAAGCCAGGGCCTCCTGAAGGCCTGTAACCTAGGCTCCCAAATTTCCTCAGACCTACCCCAATTACAGTAGAGGTATCTGGGTCATGGTTGAGCTCAGACATCCAGGCATGGGCTGACTCCGTGACCCTCTTACAGCATGGTTCCAGGAATGATCTGTGGTGGACTCTCCTGTCTGTCTGTCCCTGCAGTGGGGACAGACACAGCTTGGCAAGAAGGTCTCCAGGGACACATGGCAGGGCACATTGACATGGCTCTGAATGTCCTCTTAGCATGTGAGTGGGGGCCTGAGCTTCTCTGCTCAGCGGTGTCAATTGAACATCTAATAAGTGTCCCTGGGGTTTAAGATTCTGGGGCACAATAGAAAATAAGACAGTCCAAGTCTCTAGAATGTCTTAGAAATAGGTCTAGGGTCCTAAGAAAATGGCCAGCAAGGCAAAAGATTTGTTTCATTTCTGCTCTTGCTCTTCTTGCTCCCGCTCTGTCCTCTGGTCCCTTCCCCCCACACACATCCCCCCCCCCCCCCCGTGCTCATGGCCGGCTTCTACTTCTCTACACTCTCTCTCTTTCTTGCTGCTGCCGTTGTCTGTCTCTACTACCCTCTCAACTCCCCTCCCCATACCCTGAATAAACTCTATTCTATACTATTAAAAAAAAAAAAAAGGTTTCACTTCTGTGGAAGGGGTCATAGTCACAGCCAGCCAAGCAGGTAAACCCACCACTGGGACCTTCCTAGGGTTTTCCTCCTAATGCAAAGGGGCCCTGTGCCTCACTGTGAGTGCTCAGAGCTCCTCCATCTGGTGTTTTTACGTCGAACTCAGTGTTCATACATGATTGGCTGGTTTAAAGCAGTGTAGTTGATAAGCACAATGCAATTTTGAGCAGAATTCCTGAACTTGAGCACATATTTTGATTTCAAGAAGCGATTACCCTGGGGGGGATTTGGGTTTGGGCCAAGCAGCTTCTCTACTCTTTTCTTTATCTTTTCTATTAAAACGAAAAAAAAAAAAAAAAACAGGGTCTCGCTATGGAGAGCCCTGGCTAGCCTGGAACTTGCTATGTAGACCAGGCTGACTTCAGCCTCACAGAAATTTATCTGCCTCTGCCTCCCAAGTGCTGGGATTAAAGGCATCCAGCTCTTTTACAGTGTTTTTGGTTTTTTATGAAGTTTTGTTTTATTTAATGGATTGATAGAAAAGATGGTACATTTCCCATGGATGTTATAAAGTTGAATTGAGCTATGTGAGATACAGAAAGAAAGGACTCAGGATTGGGGTGTGGGGGGAGGGGGATAGGTGATCACCTGGATTTCTAAGCGGGTGAATTTTGAGTAGAAACTCGAGAAAGGAGTGAAGCAAGTCAGTGAGGGTGTACAGACCCCAACGTGCAGAGAACCGAGGTGGCCCAGTGGCTGCAGGGGCTGAGGAAGGGGAGGAGTCAAGCCATGGAGGGAGCAGGGAAGAACACACACAGGGAGGTGGGGGTGGGGTGGGAATGGGGACGGCTGAGTAAGAACAGTGACTGAACCAGAGACGGTCATGAGGTCCGGGACAAAGAACAGATTCTGGCCTGTTTCTGCCCATGGGTGGGAGGGAAATGCAAACTCAAGTCTCAGCACTAATTATGCAATCCAAACTGGGCTTGCCCAGTAGGGTCTGAGCAGCTGGAAGTCCCATGGGAACTGTGGAGCACCAAAGGACTGTGGAGCACCCCTTCCAGTGGTGGACAGTGAACACTGCGTCCCCAGGGGTGCCCTGGATGCTCCTGGCCTTTCAAGTTTAGGAGGCAGGGGAGCTGAGGGCTGTGTGCCTTGCAGAAAACAGGGACCTAAGCTGCAATAGCAAATCAGCTCAGACCCAGAAGGGGACAAGGATTTGTTCCCATGTCCTCTGTGTTGGGGTTCATAGGTGGGCCACAGGAAAGAGGAAAGAACAGAGGGGTCAGAAAAAGCAGAGTATGGTTGTGCAGAGGAGATGTAGGTACCCAGGGGTAGGCAACGTTCATGGGGCCACACTCCTGCTGCCAGAGGCAGGGATGCATTCCCTTACCTCCACATGTTTTCTTACCTGTGGTGTGGGCACTGCAGGGTTGACCTCACCCTCAGACACTGAGCAGCCCTGATGGGGCACAGGCACTGTCAACCACACACTTTCCACTAGCAGTCTGCCTGTCCAGCAGTCTGCCTGTCTGTCCAGCCCCTTACACACCCTTTGTCCTCAGGTGCATTTCCTACATCCCATCACTGACTCAGAGGACACCGCTCGCTCCTTCTTCCCTCTCAGCTGCTCCCAAGATGCTCTTCTCTGCCACCCCACCCAGAATAGTCTATCAGCCGCACTGGCTCCTTTTATCCCAAGATCCCTCTATAAATCAAGACGTTTCTATAGAAAGCGATCGACCTCAGCATCTAATTTGATGAGTTGGGAAACTGAGATCTAAGAAAGGAGGCAGTCCAGTGCCCAGACCTGGGGGCAGTGCACAGTGACAGCGGGGGACTTCAAGTTGTCACATGTAAGACGGAACCCTCATGATCAGACCTCAAGCTGTGCAAAGCTGCAGGAGGTCCATGGAAAGATCTCTCTTGTGGCTTATGGCTGGGGAATCTGTCCCATTCAGATGTGACTCGTCACACCCATAGCCAAGCAGCCCTCTGGGATTCACACAGCTGTGTGATGGTCCCTCGTGTGTTTGTGAAGGCATGGAGGCCTAGATATTTAACCCATTTGCAGTCACTTCTCATTCCCATAGAGGCCAGGGAGGCAGCCCTAAGACCCGGACTTCCTTATCTTACCCTTCTACCTTCCACCCCACACTCCACACCCTAAGCTCTGTACCTGACACCTGACTTTACCTCAGGCAAAAGACACCTAGACCTTACCCTCCCCTTCCTTGATGGTAATCAAGCCCACATAGGGGTCTCCCTGTCCCCTGTCTCTCTGCCCACTTCTGGGAGCCTGTCCCCTTGGAAGAGCCCAACCATGCCCATCTCTGAAGCCTGGGGCAGCAGGGAGGAGGAGGAAGTAGACTCAGCACTGGTGTAACTGGTTTGAGACAGCCTACTGCTGAGGACCAGGAGGCTGAGCTGCCCAAAGAGGGTCCTGAGCTCAGAGCCACTTACCCACACATCAGCATATGGGGGTGGCCCTGTGACTTATCACCCTGAACCCCAACATCTCACAGCCTGTGGTTGGACTTAGAGAGGGTTGTGAGCCATTGGCCCTCAGGGCCCAGTTTAAGTATTAAGAATGTGCTCTAGGGTGGGTGTGGGGGAGCACCCTCATAGAGGGATGGGAGGATTCCAGAGGGATGACCAGGTACAGGGCCAGAGAGGAGCTGGGTGCCTGGTAATGGAGGCAGAGTCCTGTAAACAAAATGACCAGGTTATTTGAAAAGATCCAAGGGTTAAAAGTAGCCAGAGCCAGGAAGATGGGAGCAAGGTCCGAGTATTTGGGTGTGATGAATATACCCTTCATATTGTCTCAGGAGCCACCATCAGTATGGAGCACAAGACCTATGTAGTCCTGTAGTCCCCAATGGCCATTTTTGTAAAACCCCTGCTATTTGGGGTACTAGCCATTTGGAAGCAGATATGCCTTCGGTGATTCAGGAGGATCAGGCCTGGGGGTTGGGAGTGAGGGCTGCCCAAGAGGGTCAGATTTCATTCTTTTGAAGGTGGAGCCATCAGGTTTACTGATGGGTATCAGGAGAAGACCCTAAGAGACAATATGAGATATCTAAGTTCAATCCTGAGGGCTGTGGAGGTGAAGTCAGTGACCAAGATCTGGGACAACAATGACTGGCAAACAATGACCGCCCATGAGTGGTCCCTGTAAGCCAGTGGTACCCGACTTTCCTAATGCCGTGACCCTTTAAATATAGTTCCTTACATTGTGGTGACCCCCCAAACATAACTTTGTTTTGTTGCTACTTCATAACTGTAAGTTTTGAAGCTTTTGAAACTGTTACTGTTATGATTCATAATGCAAATATCTGAATAGGTTGTTTGACACACACACCCCAAAAAGGGGTCGAAGCCCACAGGTTGAAAATCACTGCTTGAAGCAAAGCTGAGGTGGTAACTAGCCTCAACTGTACCCTCTCCAGACCCAAGCTTGCAGATCCCAAAGGGGTTCAGACAAGGAGGCACATAGAAGACAGCTGCTGACGAATCATGCAAACCCAAGGGGAAGTGACCCAGGTCCACAGCAAAAGGAGACTTTCTTTACCTGTCCCAGTAAGGCCATCTAGCCCATCATTGGCCCAGCTGGGCCTGTAGCCTAAGAGTCTGGGCTCTAAGTCACCCACAAAGAGCAGGAATTTGAGCAGTCGCCACCAGGTCTGGTAGGGCTGCAAAATATCTAAGCCCACAGACCCTGAGGGTCAGGTTGCCCAAGATAACAGTGGCCACCTGCAAACCCTCCTGGATACCAAATGGTGTTGTGACCCCTGCGCATACCCAGGACATACCACACTTTGGTTGCAAAACCTTATCTGGTCCCTGAGGCCTTAGAGCATAGGCCTTTCAAATCCAGGGAGGAGGGGAGTTATTCCTTACCCCTGGAGTCTTCAAAGGCCCCTCACCCATCAAGTCTTCAAAGGCTCCAGGCAAGGTCATTTGGTTGGAGTCCTATGTCACAATGGAGAGGTGGGAAAAGGATCTGGGAGGGAGCCCCAGGCTAGAAAGCGCTAGGGTAATGTGATTGGAAACTTGTTTGGGGGTTATAAGAGCGTCCCACCTGGAGGATTTTTGTTTTCAGATATATCTTAGCCATGGGGCTTGAGTGCTTGGCACATACAGGGCAGGTGGTGCAGGTGGGTTTCTCACTGAGCCCCAGGCTGGGTGTTCAATGGTGCTCTGGAGTCCCCTGCCCCACTTCTTATGAAAGACACCATATGCACACTCTCCTCTGAGTTACGAAAGAGAAAATGTGTAGCTGAAGGCCTTAAGTCACACCTGCATGCTAGCTCCTGGCACCAAGGACCTTGGCTCTACCGTCCCCTCTCAGAGCCTCGAAGACATTGGGCAGGGGTCCAGAGTGGTGAGGAAGGAATTACCATCCTAGAACACAGCAGGAACCCAGATACGGTTGGGCAGAGTCTAGGCCAGGCAGAGGGCTGTGGCTACCCTCAGCGTTCAAGACAGGCCCTGGAGAAGAGAGCAGTGACTATTGTTTGCTGAGCTATGGCCGCAGTGCCAGAAGCCCCCAGAGCTGGCAGATCAGTGTGGGTAGCCAGGGGTACCATAGGAAGCCAGGGGTACCGTAGGAAGTCAGGGGTACTGTAGGAAGCCAGGGGTACTGTAGGAAGTTAGGGGTACTGTAGGAAGCCAAGGTTACTGTAGGAAGCCAGGGGTACCGTAGGAAGTTCAGGGATACTGTAGGAAGCAAAGGGTACTGTAGGAAGCCAGGGGTACTGTAGGAAGCCAGGAATAGACAGGGATGTGGTCCAACCTTCATTTGCAACTGAGGAAATGCAGTCGGGTAGCCAGGGCAAAGACGGGAAGTGTCCATGGAGGACTGCAGTTCTCTGACAGAGATATCCATATGTATACACATTCAGTTTCCACTTGTCCAGTGGATGGAAAGAAGGGAACCAGGGGCAATGAGAGGCTGAGCTGATGTCCTTGAAGTCTTGGCTCAACTTAGAAAGAAGAATAAATAAAATGTGCCAAGTATGATGGCAAATGCTTTTATATTTATATTTTTATTTTTGTTTGTTTGTTTGTTTGTTTGTTTTCGATGTATCCTTGGCTAGCCTCAAACTCACAGAGATCCACCTGTCTCTGCCTCTTCACCACTATGCCCGGCTGGTACATGCCTTTAATTTCAGCACTTGGGAGGCAAAAGCAGGAAGATCTCTGTGAGTTTTAGGCCAGCCAGGGCTACATAGCAAGACCATGCCTCAAAAGAAAAAAAAAGAAAAGAAAAGAAAAGAAAAGAAAAGAAAAGAAAAGAAAAGAAAAAAGAAAGAAAGAAAGAAACAAATAAACGAAGAGGACCTGGGTTAAATTCCCAGCTACCACATGGCAGTTCATAACTGTGACTCCAGTTCTAGGGGATCTAACACCCCATACAGACATGCATACAGGCAAAACAGCATGAAATAAAAATAAATTAATCATAAAAAGGGGACCTGCATAGTAGCGCATGTCTTTAATCTTAGCACTCTGCAGGCAGAGGCGGGCAAATCTCTGCTTTTGAGGCCAGCCTGGTCTATAGTGTGAGTTCCAGGACAGCTAGAGCTACGCAGAGACCCTGTCTTAAAAAAGAGAAAAGAAAGGAGAGAAGAGAGAGGAGGGGAGGGGAACAGAAAAGAAAGAAAAAGAAGGAGAGAGAGAGAAGAGGTAGAAAATGAGGCACAAAGAGCATCCTGTGCAGTGTGGCCTTGCACCTGTGCAAGTCAAAAAGAGGGACCCTGAGGGAAGCTTGCTGAGTTACATTCTGGGGTGCAATAATCTCAAGGCCCTGGAGTGGTGTCACAATACCCCGCAATCTTGGAAGCCCTAGGGTTCAGCTGCTCTACAATTTTACTTCTTTTTTAGGAAAAAAAATGTAAGATGTAATTTTATCCAGACAAGTCTTAAGCAGGTGAGAGAAGTAGGTGGCTCTCCGCAAGTCTGTAGCCTACTGGGTCTACACAGCAAGTACTACACCAGCCAGGGCTCTATAGTCAGCCATTACTAAAGTGTGTGTGTGTGTGTGTGTGTGTGTGTGTGTGTGTGTGTGTGTGTGTGATTTCTTTACTTACTTAAGTTTTTGTTTTGTTTTGAGACAAGGCTTCTCCGTGTAGCCCTGGAATTCAGAAATCTGCCTGTTTCTATCTCCTGAGTACAATTATTTATTTTTATTTGTGTATTGATGCCACGTGTGAGTGTGAAGCCAAAGAAATTAGAGAATGGTGTCCTAATCCCTGGAGCTGGAGTTTTAGGCAATTGTGAGCTGCCTGATTTGGGTGCTCAAAATTATACTTGGGTCCTCTGAGAGAGCAATAAGGACTCTTAACTGCTGAGCCAGCTCTCCAGCCCCTGACTTTTTTGTATTACATTGTGTTTGTCTGGGGGGAGTGAGGGAGGGAGGGAGGGAGGGGGAGAGAGAGAGAGAGAGAGGGAGAGAGAGAGAGAGAGGGAGAGAGAGAGAGAGAGAGAGAGAGAGAGAGAGAGAGAGAGAGGGCAGGAGGAGTGAGCATGTACTAAGGTATGCTTGTCAAGGTCAGAGGACAACTTGCAGGAGTCACAGTTCTCTCTTTCTCACATGTGGGGTCTGAAGCCTAAACTCCAGATACCTTTACTCTCTGAACCATCTCACTGGCTCAGGGGTTCACTCCCCAGGCCGCAGTACTGGGGATTGAACTCAGGGCCTTGCATACTCTAGGCAAGAACATTAGCACTGAGCCACACAGCCCCACCTCCAGTGCTGGTTTTCCTTCTTGCCTGTGCTTTCAGTGTTCTGTGTCTGTGGAGCCCTGAACCCTGAGACAGTGGCTACCAGCTTTCATGGGCAGCAGTCTATTCAGGCTCTGAGAGACTTGTGGGCTTAGGTTCTCCTTAGACCCAGGACCTGCTTTTCCAGGGAAGTACTGGCCTTTAGGTTCTCTGGCCACCACTCAGAAGACAGGATCTGAGAAGGCACTTATTACGACCCTCGCTGGTCATGTTTCCTAAAATAGTATTGTGGGTGCCCACCTGCCCCTGGGAGCTTCGAGAGCATCTAATTAAAAAAGCAAGTTTTAGGGCCGGAGAGATGGCTCGGCGGTTAAGAGCTTTGACTGCTCTTCCAGAGGTCCTGAGTTCAATTCCCAGCAACCACATGGTGGTTCATAACCGTCTGTAAAAGAATCTGATGCTCTCTTCTGGTATGTCTGAAAAGCAGCTACACTATACTCATATAAATATAATAAATAAATCTTTAAAAGAAGGAGGAGGAGGGGGGAGAGGAGGAGGAGGAAGATGAGGAGGGGGAAGAGGAGGAGGAGGAAGAGGAGGGGGAAGAGGAGGAGGAGGAAGAGGAGGGGGAAGAGGAGGAGGAGGAAGAGGAGGAGGAAGAGGAGGAGGAAGAAGAAGAGGAGGAGGAAAGTTTTATCCTCACCTGGCCAGGCCTCTTGCAGTGCTGGTGGGGCTTAGAGACCAGCAGCCAAAAGAAAGGCCTCTGAAGTGAACCACTGGGAAGGGTGTTCCTTCAAATGTCAGCCATCACTTCTTGCCAGTCCTTTGGGCAGAAAGAGGTCTCACTCTGAGGTCTAGGAAGGGGTCCACTGAGGAACCAAAACAACCAGCATGAGATGTGCAATTGCCCTGAGTAGGTAGGGAAACACCCAAGAGAGATGTGCCAGCCCCACACCAAAGAGAGCTGTTGAGATCCAGTCTCTGTTAATGGCCCTGATAGCTTCCTTGTTACCTCCTGCCTACAGATGTACATCATAATTATTGCAAAGCTACCTGTGTATGCCTGTGTTTGAATATGGTGTGCCTCTGTGTGAGAGAGACATGCTCTGTATTGGGAAGCACATGTCTGTGTGTGCATGTGCCCATGTACACACACTTCTGGCTATGATTGGGGAGGAGTGCAGGCAGCTTGAACTGGTCTTCGTTGGTAGCTTCAGAGCTTTTCCAAGGCCCTGACTTGCACTCACGTCTGTTCAGAAGCCTGAACAGGGCCGGTATGGGATGCTGCGGAGGTCTGGGGCAGTACTTTGGCAGTCTGTGTGAACAACTGCTCAAATTTACCTGCTAGACCTTCAGTGCAAGGTCCAGCCTAGGTCTATCTGCTCATGAGGTCCAGAGTCTAAACATTTGGTAAAGAGTACCGTGCTGAAACCAGGGACTGGCTGGGGGAAAGGGTCCATGTAGTGCTTAGGAGCTCACGCATCTAAGAAGGAAAGAGTGTTACAGGCTAGGGTCCTTGGCTAGCCTAGAGAAATCCCCACTCAGGACAGGTTGAGCTGGGTGCTAGAAGAGACTATGAAGTCTGAAGGACCAGTTCCCAGGTGCCTGTGTTTCCCAGAGGGGCAGGTTCTACTGGACATATTGGATTGTTCCATGACTCCTAGCAAGGCACCAAGGGAGCAGTGAGTCTCTGGCAGGCAAGAGGGTTTCCTACAAAATCATTTACTAGGGACCTGAGACACAGAACCCAAACTCCCCCGATCCTGGCATGCCCTGCCTCCTAGAGTATGGACAAGGGTCTTTTGAAGGAAGAAAGGTGATTTCTTAGAGGCTACCAAGTGGCCAGCCTGTCCTCACTTGGAGAGGACTCTGCACCTGGTCTCGGTTCTCTAAAGCCTTCCTCAGGGATACCCACAAGCTTATCTGACTCTGAGGAACCTGGGAAGCAACTGCGCCCTGAGCAAGGCCACTTTACCTCCCTCAGCAGTGCCGCGCAATTCTCCCCGGGCTCACATACTGCTCCACCCCCCACCCCACCCCACCCCCACCTCCCAGAGCCTGCGGGGCTTGCATGCTGAGGCATCTGCCATTTGCTAAATGTGCTTTAAGGGATCAAGTAGCAGGGACTGAGCACCCTTAGTAGGTGAGGTCTTAATTGAGCCAAAGGAGCAAGGTGGGGGTGGGGAGTTGCTTCAGAGAGAATCCATACAACCGCATACCATATGACCCTGGCTGTGTCCTTAGGATCCAGTGTCCTGCCATCCTGGCTTTTGTGGTCACCCTCCTAGGAGCTGTCCTCAGCTTTACCTGTGTCCCTGCTACCACCAAGGAGGCCAGTGTCCAGTCAGCTCCTCAGGGTAAGCCCCACCTGCCCACAACTGGGTTAATGGGCACCACCTTGCCCAAGAAGCCAGTATCCTGGTATCTCTACTGGGGATGGAGGGAAGACCTGACAGACATGGGGTTCAAGGGACTCAAAGAGGGAATGTGATCTCCTCTGCACTTCTTGCTGCTGATTCCTGGTAAGTCAAGCTGAGCACAGTTATGGGAATCAGGCAAGCCAAGGTCCTAAGCAGGGAGGCAAGTCTAGAAAAGCCAGGGAATACACAGGAGACACAGGGGGATGGGGTGGCTACTAGTGTCTGAGGTGCTGAGTGTCCAGAGCCATGTGAGGTTACTGCCTCAGTGGGTGAGAAGGAAGTGAGGCACAGAGGAAGCAAATATAGGCCAGGCTAGCTCTTCAGAAGGGTCAGTCACCTCTGTGCCTCTGCCCAGTGACTAACATGGAGACTAAACTGGGCAGACTCCTTAGGACAGGAGGTTATAATTCAAGAAGAAAGATTAGGGCCCCAGGGGACACCTAGGCATAACTGGGAGCCGGTGGCTGAGAGTGTCCTGGGTGTGAAGGCATGCCTCTCTGACTACTACTGCCTTCCAACTGGGCTGGGAGCCACAGCCCTTATCAAGAAGGTTGAAGATCTAGGAATGCACAGAACTACCTGATGCCAGGTGCATCTTCTCCTGAACACCTGCTTGGCCAGCGTGTGGCCTACTGCCCCACCCTCCAGAGGCTGCGGGAGAAAGCTGCCAAGAGAGTAGTCAGCTCTAAGCATGAGGGACAAGGCTGGAAGCCAGAGCCCCACAACAAGTGTTCTGACTGATATCCCCTGGTGGCCAGGTGGAACCAAGGCCAGTGTATTTGACCTGAAGGCCATCACCCGCCTGCTACTGCTGCCTAGAGTGCTGCCTGTATTCCTGGTCAAGGTAATCTCTGGCCTCCCTTCAGGTGAGTCACACTCCCCCACCCCCACTCGTGTCTCCGGTCTGAGATGACCAAGGCTGGGGACCCAGGTCTAGGTGATGCTTTGTTCTGCCTGAGTCCTTATTGTCCAGTTACACCTGTGGGGGCTTCCAGCACACCCTGTGGGAAGGTTTTAGTTATATGCTAGCACAAAGGGGGAGCAGGGAGGCTGAGTCCTCCCTGCTGTGCTCTGGGTCCCCTTCTGAATTGCTACCACAGGGCCTCACACACAGCCCACAGACTCCTAATCATCATTAAGCCTCACCATTCAGGCCTGGATTCCAGAGGGTACCACATAGGTCTGAGAGGCACCCAGATTCTAGAGACTCTTGCTCTAACCATCCATCTGATGAAGGAACACAGGACCCCATATACAGTCTGCCCAGCTTTGAATTGCCATAGTGACACCACTGTTCAGAGACCACCACAGTCTGAAGGTTTTGTTTGTAGTACTGATAATAGAATCCAGAGCTTCACAAAATCCAGGCAAGGGCCCCCACCACTAGTCTATTCTCTTTATCGGCTCAGAGGTACTAAAATTTCACAAGTTCGGCTCCTTCCTCACCCGGAAGCTCTGTGGCTATGAAACACCAGACTGAAGCCCCTGGAAGGGCTGGAAGGGACCACCAAGAAGCTGCTCCCCCTGACAGCTGGGAAAGGGTCCACCCATCCAGGCTGTGCATTTCAGCTACAGTGTCTGGAACCTGAGAAACACACCTTCTCCAACCCCCAACACACATACTTACATGTCAGGGGCCTCTGAGGGCTCCTATGACTCCCTGGGTCTCCATCCTGGCACCTTGTAGCTCACCTGGACTACTTACCAGCAGTCCCCCAGGGAGTCACCTTCTATAGAGTCCCAGGTGGTGTTACATGTCCTCGATAGTCAGGCAAGTCCCCTAGCCAGGTCACAGAAGGGAGCTGTGTGCCTCACCAGGGCCTGGCATCACGGCTGGTCTGCTCCTCTACCCAGGACTCTTCTTGGTGATGTTTTCCATCATCTCTATGGACTTCTTCCAGCTGGAGGCTGCACAGGCTGGCTACCTCATGTCCTTCTTCGGGATCCTCCAGATGGTAAGTGGGCATGAGCAGGGAGGACTCAGTTTCTCAGCATCAGCCTCTGGGAGCGGCCACCCTGGCTTCCTCCTTAACCACCTGGGGTGTCTTGTCTTGAGTGACAAAGTACCTGTGGAGAAACACACACAGAGAGAAAACACTCAGCTCCTGGCTCTCCATCCTACAACATGTCGATCCAGTGCGTGCCTCCATGCGGGGCGGTAGACAGGACTTGGAGGGACTGAAGATAGAGAATGGAGGACTTATAACGGGATTCTGCCTGGGGTTAGCGTCTGTCCTCCCTAGCTGGGTAACATAGCAAGCTTCCAGGTTCCCTTTCCTTTCTTAGTCAAGTGATACTAACTACAATACATGTCCCATGAGGTGGCTGGGATGTCCTAGGCAGATCCTGGGCCCTTGAGGATTTCCTCAGGAGCAAAGCATAGTCATCTAATATACTATCCTTTTAGGAGCTAGGAGCTTCTGGTTGCTGGGGACTCAGGGATACCCTTGGGCTAGTTTGAAGTAGGGGGTTGAGTATCCTCTCAGCCAGCCCCTCAGGGCCTCCTAGCTCCAAACCCAAGGCCAACATAGTCAAAGCCAGCTATGGTTCCTATTGGCATTTGACCGACCCTGGGTGGCAGAGACAAGTGGTGATGTGCGGCCCTGGCCCAGTATGGCTTGACTGTCTAACCGCGGGTGCACAGGAGTAGCTGCGACTAGCAGAGAAAGGGGTCCAGATTACTCTGGAAGCTTAGTGGCATTCCTGACACCTCTGGGACATCTGTTCCCTGAGTATCCGTCCATGCCCAGAGCTGGTCTACTCCCTGGCCAACCCCCCTAACCAAGGACAAGGAAAGTCTCTAATCTGCACCAGCAAGAAATGACACACTGTTGGAGATAAAAAGAAATAAACAAAACCCACAATACTGACCCATGACTAAGCAGACCTTCGTTCAAGATGGATTGCTTGCTAGGAATACAGCTTAGTGGGTAGAATGCCTGCCTGCCATGTGCAAAGCCTGCGTCCCATCCTCAGCACCTCATAAACCAGGCATGGTGCTGCAAGCCTGTGATTCCCAACCCTCAGGAGACAGAGGCAGGAGAGCATCAGAAGCTCAAAGCTATCCTTTACTACATAGCAATTTTTAGTCTAGATTGAGCTACAAAATACCCTTACTCAAAAATGAATGAATGAATGAATGAATGAATGAACGGACGAATGAATGAGCTGCTCGTCACTTGCTTGCAGCCAGACCACATGAGCCTGTACTCATTTGAAGTCTAAGCCCTTGGAGACCTTTGGGGACAGACTCTTCTAGGATCTATGGTTATGGTCACCTGAGACTGTGGCACATTAGTGTGGTAATCTAGGATTGTTGCAGAGGTTTCAAAAGAAGAGTATGGCTTAGGAACCTGGCACAAGGCAGGGAAGGGGAGCAGAAGAGCAGGTATCAGAGCGCTGGGCCCTATGACCAGCAAGGAGTGGGTAGACTTGTGCCCTTGGGAAGAGGGTAAGACTGAGAGCCAGGCATGTCCCAAGTACATCGGGAAGAAGAAAGATGCCGTTCAAGCCGTATCATGCCTACTTCATATGCTCCTACAGGTTCCCAGAGTCTGGGGGCTCTGGGGAGTGGCATACAATGAGTCCTAAGGTATGGAATCAGGATCATGGCACCAGCAGGTTTGCAGACACCCCTCCCACCTTGTTTTTTTTGTTTTTTTGTTTTTTTGTTTGTTTGTTTGTTTGTTTGTTTTTTTAAGCCTGGGTTTCTCTTTGTGTAGCCCTGGCTGTCCTGGAACTCTGTAGACCATGCTGACCTCAAATTTAGATATCCACCTGCTTCTGCCTCCCAAGTGCTGGGATTAAAGACATGCACCACCACTGCCCAGCTAGCAGACCATATCTCTTAAGGACCCCTCAAGAGAGACTCCTATGGTAGCCCTGATACCTCATTGTCACCCGGCGCTATTCTAGGATGCTAGCCATTCAGAGGGCGCTGAGGTGGGGACAGTACGGTGCTACTAGGATAGCAAATAAGATCCTGAGTAAGAAAGAGAAAAAGGGGAAGAACACAGGTAGAAGAAACAGCAAGGAATGGAGGAGTGGATGATGGATGGGTTAGGGTCAGGGATGTGAGCTCCATGGGGACAAAGACCCTGGGAGGACCACACAAGGTTTTGGTGACATTCACAGGGAAGGGTAGCCTGCTGGTCTACTGGGAATAGTAGGGAGTCTGAGTAAAGGAGCAGGGACCATAGGCTTTAGCTGCTTGGTAGAGGGGCAGCAGCAGCAACTGCCTTGGTTAGGTGACTGGGCATGTGACAAGCCAGAGGGTACAGTTGGGAGGACTGAGGGAAAGTGGCCCTTCTTGGCTGGCTGACTAACTCATTGTTTTGTGAGATAACGGTGAGGTTCGCATGGCGTCTAGAAGCTTATTTTCAACTTAATGGGGAAGTTGAGACTGGGGCGGTTAGTCAGGATGTAGGTCCAAGTGGCTGAGGCCAGTATTAAATGCTTCCATAAAACCAGTCTAGAGAGGATTTGTTTTTCTAAGACATTGATGGTTCTGTAAGAAGCAACCAGGTTCTGCCCAGCATAAGTAGTGGTTGTGGCTGGACCGGTTTGGGCTCTAGAAGCCTGGGTCCAACCCCCATGAACCTTGACAACCACACTGGCCCTAGCAGCCTGACAGCACCTTGTTCTGACTTTATTCAATCCTGTTCTTTGGGCCCACACACTTCCTTCTCCCATAGAAACAGGCACTTCCTATCTGAGAAAGGAGATAGGGAACCTCACCCGGGCTACCTGGCCTGCTGAGTCACGTCTCTGGTGTCCCTGAGTCTCTCTCTCTTTTCTTTCTTTCTTTTTTTTTTTTTTTTTTCTTTTTTGAGAGGAACCTTTGCTCTGTGATCTTGTGGCTTTCTAGGAACCACGTGGTTCAGCATTGCAGTGCCTGCTGGGGGTGGAGGGACTCTCAAGGGATGCAGATGGTGAGGGTCACCTAGTCACCAGTCCAGAAGTCCCCTTCCCTTGAAGGAAGGTATTATCAGAATTGTCAGTGTCAGAGCTAACTAAGGTCCTGGAGCCCTAACAACTTTGGCTCAGCTGCTTATCCTCAATAGGTTGGCTAAAGAGTTAAAAGCAGAGAGAGGAGATTCATTCAGTGCAACCACAGCGGGAAGAGAAACAAAGAGGTTCAATGACCCTCTTGTTTATCTTTGGGTCCAGAGATGAGGCTCAGGCTTAAACAGAGGGCAGGAGGAGTGCAGAGCTAAGAGTCCTGGTCAGGGTGTGGTCTTGCCCGTCACTGACCCATCACCGTCTCAGCTCCAGTCTCTCCTGCAAGGTGGTCTGACACGTTCTCAGAGCTCTGGGGGGGGGGGGTCTCTAAAAGACAAGCTCCCCTCTGTCTGGCTCCAGACTTCAGCCTTTCCCTCCCCAGCGTGAGACTCTTGGGGCAATTCCAATGCCTTGGGGTCCGTTGCTTTTGTGGTCTGGTTGCCAAAGAGAGGCTCACATGTGTCTCTTTTGGATATTGTCTCTCCTTCCAGAACTCTTTCAGAAGACCAGGCCAAGGTCTATCTATACCAGTGGTTCTTCGTCTTCCTAAGTTTGTGACCCTTTAATTTAGTTCCTTATGTTGTAGTGACCCCCAACTATAAAACTATTTTCATTGTTGGTGAAACATGCCTTTAATCATAGCACTTGGGAAGCAGAGACAGGCTGATTGCTGAGTTCGAGGTTAACCTGGTCTACAGAGTGTGTTCCAGGGTAGCCAAGGCTACACAGAGAAACCCTGTCTCAAACAAACAAAAAAAAAAAAAAAACTTTTTTTTCTTGATACTTCATAGCTGTAATTTTGCTACTGTTATAAACTGTAATGTAAACATCTGTGTTTTTCAATGGTCTTAGGAGACCCCTTTAAAAGGGTCATTTGACATCCCCCCTCAAAGGGGTTGAAATGCACAGGTTGAGAACTGCTGGTTTAGACTGTCTTTCCCTCCCCACACCACTCTTCCTAGATGATCCAAGGCCTGGTCATTGGGAGGCTGAGCACCCATTTTCCAGAGGAAGCCTTGCTGCGATCCAGTGTGCTGGTCTTTGCTGTTGTGGGACTGGGCATGGTGAGAGCACACACACACACACACACACACACACACACACACACACACACACACACAGAGCTGTCTTGTGAAGCAGGTCTCGGGCCATCCTCCATCCATGTCTTGTGTGTGCCCATGTTCCTGGCCTGCCTCAGGCACTGTCTCTCCTCCCCAGCCCAGACATCTTCCATGGTGGAGCACTGTGGGTGGGACCTCAGGGTGGGCTGCCTTCTAGCTTTGTAACCTGCTCAGCATGGCCCTGCCCATTGTTCCGCCAGGCGCTGATGTCCAGTGTGCTCCATTTCTGTTTTCTGATGCCTGGGCTGGTATTCAGTCTCTGTACTCTCAACGTAGTCACAGACAGCATGCTGACCAAGGCTGTGTCCGCTTCAGACACAGGTGAGCCCCAACATCCAAGATTCCTCCCAATAGACTGGGCCAGATAAGATGGGGGGTGGCAAGAAAAAAAAGAGTCTTGGCAAAGATCCTGCCCCCTTCCTCTGACAGTCCAGAGTCAGGCAGGGGCACAGGTAGAGGGCTTCCTGGAGGAGGCATTTGACTTGGCTCTAATCCATTCCAGAATTTCACTAAAAAGAACAGAGTTCAGAGGTTTTGTCCAGGAAGGACGGGTCAGATGAGCAAAGAAATGGACCTACAGGGGCCACTTAGGAAGACAGCTGGAGCTGGAGTGGTGAAGAGGCCAGACAGGGAGAACAGAAGGGAGACTTCCCAGTCCTTGACAACACAGTGGTCAGAGCTTCCTGAAGAGAGGGTTTGAATCCACACAGCCAGGGATGTCTCCTGGGCCTGACCTCCAAGGCCGTCTAGGGTAGTGGTAGTTACTCCACCAGGGCAGCAGCTCCAAAGGGCTGGAAGAGACATCTCTCTGGAAGGAGGAAGGGGGTGTTAAGACCAGGGGAGTGGAGGGCGGGCCTGACCAGGAGGAGCAGGCCAAGCCACCAAGGCCACGTCATGCCTGTGGCACCACCCCTTAGCTTTGGAAGAGCCAGCCTGGTTTACCTGGGAACAGGAGATGCAGAGGAGGCTGTAATTGCCCTGTCAGTTAATGTCTGCAGGCGAGTGGGCAGTGAGAGAGGCTGCGCCTGAGTTTCCCCACAGCAGGCTCTCAGGTGTGGGTGGAGCCTTACAGGCCCTTGTCTTGTTGCCAAGTTTAAAAGCCTGGTCTCGGAAGTCCCTGGCCAGTGAGCAGCAAAGCTTGGTCACCTTCTGGAGCAGGGTGAGGCAGATTGTGACTCCCATCTGGGGATGCGAGGTGAGATGGGTCCTCCGTGTCAGTGACTGAAGTCCTCCACTTACAGTGGCTTTAACAAGGTCCTGTGCAGGCATGTCCACACTAAGAAGCTGACCAGAGGCGTGGAGATGTGGGCTCACATGCTCAGGCGAGAACACTGGTGCTCTTAGCTTGGAACCTGTACAAATCTCTTTAGCCTGCCCAAAACCCTGGCCCTGCCCTCTGAGAGCCATTGAATCCACAGGAGGATGGTGGAGGGACAAGAAGAGGAAAGGCCATATGAGAGGCAGTAGGGATACCATGCCCAACTAGAACATCAGCCCTAGAACCCTACAATGGCTCAGAGGATCCTCCCTAGCCAAATTCACTGGCTATCTCAGTACCGTTTGGAGAAAGTGTGAGAGCCAGCACACTGGATGGATGTGGAGCGTAGACTATGCAGATCAGGTCTACAGGAACAGGTCTGGAAGGGTGTGGCCTATTCCTGACCTTTGACCCCTTTCTCAGACTCCTCCCCTGCCTAGGAAATAGCTAGAGCTGGAAAGAGGCTCAGCCCCATCCACACAGAGAAACTGACTGACCTTGTGGGAGGAGGAGGATCTGGGATTGGAATAGAAGGGTGCAGCAGGCGAGGGGCAGCTGTGAGGAGGATGGACGGGCCCTCTGAAAAGTATCTCAAGCCATCTGTGAACAATGTGCAGGGCAGGTTGGGATGGGCAGAAGGCTGGCCTATAGCCAGAAGGTAGGCACCCTGTCCAGAGACCTGCCCAGAGTCTGATTGCTATCCCCTCTTTCTCCCAGGGACCATGCTGGGCCTCTCTGCATCTGTGCAACCATTGACCCGAACTCTAGGACCCACCCTAGGTGGCCTGCTGTACCGTAGCTATGGTGTCCCCATCTTTGGCCATGTGCAGCTCATGGTGAACTTGCTTGTCCTATTGGTCCTTTGGAAGAAGCCATTGTCCCAGAAGGGAGAAAAAGCCCGGTGACCACAAAGCCCAGTGACTTGGCCCAGTCCGGCAATAAACTTAAGAACCTCTTCCTCTTAAAAGTTCTTTGGGCTTTGCCTAGATCTGTGGGTAGCAAGCCTGGCGGTCAAGGATGGAGCCAAGTGAGAGGGCTTTGTGGAGGAGGAACTACAGCTGGGCCCAAGGCTCTGTGTAGGGAGCACAGCCCCAGGTCATTAATCCAGGTCAGTTTAAAAGACTGGGGGCAGTTGTGCTAGTGCAAGCCGTTAATCTCAGAACTCAGGAGGCAGAGGCAGGCAGACCTCTGAGTTCAAGGTCAGCCTGGTCTGTATACTAACTTGTTAGTTCCAAGTCAGCTAGGGCTACATAGTGAGACCTTGTCTTTAAAAGGAAGAGGAGGAAGAAGAGGAGGAGGAGGAGGGGAATGAGGCTTGAGAGGGAGCTGTCAAAAACCAAGCATATAACCCCACCACCACCTTCCCCAGCTTTAAAGCTGCACCAGGGACACTGGCCTGGCCCATCAAGCCTGCTAAAGAGAGAGCCCAGGATAGCCAGGGCTACACAGAGAAATCCTGTCTTGAAAACAAACCAAAAAAAACAAAAACAAAAACAAAAACAAACAAAAAACAAGCAAACAAAACATGCACACACAATTAATAAAATGTATTAAAAACAAACAAACAAACAAACAAACAAACAAGCTGGGCTTAGTGGTGCACACCTTTAATCCCAGCACTCCAGAGGCAAAGGTAGGTGGATAGTTCTCTGAGTTTGAGGCCAGCCTGGTCTACAAAGTAAGTTCCAAGACAGCCAGGGCTACACAGAGAAATGCTGTCTCTAAAAAACAAAATCAAACAACAACAACAACAACAACAACAACAACAAACCCCCAATGACCTTAGAATCCTCAAACCTCAGAACTCCACAGTCCCTAAACCATGAGATCCATCTACTATCCACCTACCACCTCAGGACACAATGTCTGTTCATTTAAACCACACCAGCATCGGGGGTTCTTTTGATCACATAAAGATGTGGGGGAGAGGGCGTCCTTAGATGTCCTTAGATGGAATGGAAGGGTCCTGGGACCTGCTATCACTTCTGCTCTTAGAAAGCTCCTCCCTCATTTGCTCTAATAGACAATTCCTAAGAAAGAACAACGCTAGGATGAAGCCTTCCTTTCTAAGGAGAAAGTGTGGGGGGGTGTCCTCCCGGTGCTGGTTTCTAAGGCCAAGCTGGAAGTCATGTGGCACCCCCATCATCACCCCCATCTTCATGGCATTCCCATAGCCAGAGAGGCCCAGGAAGTATGATACCTGCTCGGTGTCTGTCACTCTGCCTTTTGGGGCTTGTCCTCCAATAAAACCTTGGAGGAAGAGATTTACTTCTGTCCTAGGCCCTACCACCTGGCTGGCTGCCTGCCCACCTGACACAGACTTTGAGCCCCTTAACAGGACCACAGCCAGGTGAGGAGCCAGAGTTGATACCTGGCAGGTGACCCAAGAAGTGGGGTAGAGGTAGGACAGATGTCTGGGGAGCTCTCAGGCTTCACACCAGGGCAACAACTCTGGGCCTCAATGCTCCATCATTAGAGACAGCCAGGCCTGCCTCCCGTCTGTGACAAAATGTGTACAGTGTGCTGTCCCTGTTCCTGGGCCCTGGACAGGAGGGCTGTCTCAAACCACTGTGGTCCAGTGATGGAGGTTGTCAATGAGTAAACAATCAATGGGCCTTTGAATTCACTGCTGGACACACGGTATGTGGGTGGGAGGGGACAATGAGGGCAGCCACCCTAGTGAACAGAGCAACCTCTCAGATGTCCAGGAGGTGCTAACTAGTGAGTGAACTCTGAGCAATCCCCGCCACCAGCAGTATCCTTTCAAGCCACACCCAGGAGCAAAAGGTGGCCAAACCACACCCAGACCTACTTCCTGACCTGGCAAGGCTCTGAGCCCCACTGGCAGATGACAGTTCATTCAAAGGCACTTTTTTTTTCCTTCAAGATTTATTTATTATATGTAAGTACACTGAAGCTGTCTTCAGACACACCAGAAGAGGGCATCCAATCTCACTACAGATGGTTGGTTATGAGCCACCATGTGGTTGCTGGGGTTTGAACTCAGGGCCTCTGGAAGAGCAGTCAGTGCTCTTAACCGCTGAGCCATTTCTCCAGCCCTCAAAGGCACTTTGAATGGTTCCCGGGATGTGGAGAGGGAATAACACCAGATAGGAGACCCTTTCACTCCCACCCTTCCACACATTCGCCCCAGCAGGAACTACACAGACCACACAGTTGTTAAAAAAAGAAAAGTGACATTGTTTATTTGGAATGAAAATATGGTATAAAAAATATTAACACGGAATGGTGGGTTGGAAGCAGGTAACCAATATAAATACGGTCCAATAAGTTAGCGCACCCGCACAGCGGGGCAAGGCTCAGCAAGCACGGGAATATCTTCGGTGAAGAGCAGCGGCGGCGTCACCCGGGGCATCCCCTGGGCTCCTGGGCTCCTGTCTGATGCGGCAGCGTGGGCTGGTTCCCGGCTCAACTGGTCCCGTGCGTTTCTGTAGGGAGAAGACTGAGTCAGGAGCTGCCCGGGTGCAGCTTTTAAGTCTCCAGGTGGGCCGAGCAGCTCCTGCCATGCGTTCCAGGTCCCCTCTCCAAAGGGTTTTCAAAGACGTAGGATTCCCCCCTCCCCCTCCCCGTGGCTTTTAAAATCGAAGTTTTCCCCACTGGGAGGCATGACCCCCATTCACTTTCCCCATGCCCCGTACTCCGACGCCGTGGACAAGTTTGTTACTCACCACGGACCCAGAGCGCTCTGCTCTCCCGGCTCGGAAGGCATTTCAGACTCAGAGCGCTGATACCGGTAGCGGGGAAAGTCTTGCAGCGCCCGACGGTTCTGGAAGTCGATCAGCGCCATGGTGATGGCCGCGTTCCAGCAGCTCTCCACCGTGCAGCGGAAGTCGATCTCCTTGTAATAGTTGGTGACGATGGTGAAGTACACGTACTTAGAGGTGTGCTCCACGCAGTCCACCTTGAGGATGGAGTGGAAAAACAGCTCCTTGGCGGGGCTGGTTTTCCCGGAGAAGAGGCGCAGGCGGTCGGCGGTGAGCACGCAGCGCTTCTTCTTCCATACCTGGAACAGGCTGTCGCTTCGCTTCTCCAGCTCGCCCTCGCAAAGGATCTCGTCGGAGGTCTTCACGGTTTTCGAAGACATCACGATTTTCGAAGCCATTTCGAAAGGTTGCACCAAATGCGCTCGCTCTGCTGCGGGCCGCGGCCGCGGCGTGGTCTTTATAAGGACTCCGCCCCGCAGCCCAGACACGCCCCGGAGTCGGGCACTCTCAATCCCAAGCAGGCTCTCGGAGCTGCCCCCCACCAACCGCCCCAGGCTGCCCCTTACCCATTGCTTGAAGCTACCGCTTATCGGAGGACGGAGGGTGGGGGGCGAGAACTGATTGGCGCCTCTCTGACGGGAGCCCCGAGCCTTCCCTCCAGCCCCAACGTCCCAGCTGCCAGGTGGAGTGACTTGTGGTCCCCTCCCCGCCCAGGCTCCGGCCCTGCCTGCAGAGGAATGCACCTCAGCGGTCCCTGCCCCTCGTGACTCACGGGCCGGGAAGACCTGGGAAGCGCCCGACCCCTAGACTGAACTACCGCGCTCAGAATCCCACTCACGGGGAGACCGAACACGCGGGTCGTGGACTCACGGGTTCTTTCCAAGCCCTGGCCACCGTCTCCTCCCACCTTGGGCGAGCATCCAAAGGCCACCCACTAGACTTTCTTGGGAAGTAGCCCTGCCCCAACAGGCTTTATCACCCAAGTTGCTCCCCAAAGTTGTACCTCGAAATTATCTCAGTTTCTTTTCCCTTCTGTAAAATGGGACAATGACCTTTTAGTAAGTTAGACAGTGAAGAAGTGGAGGAGGAACAGCACCCTGCAGTGCTCAGCCACGTGAAGAGAAAGGCCTGCCTCTTTCCCGTGTGCCCCAATCTAGGCTACAGACACCTCGGGCTGCGACTGTACAACCTCGACGTGCTGGAAACTCACGATGGGGGCGGGGGGGGGGGACGGGAGCTAGCAAAGCTAGCTTGGGGAATGAGGGGACCGACCTAAGGGCTAGGGGCGGCGGGGGCGGCGGGGGCGGCGGGGGCGGCGGGGGCGGCTGAGTCATCGCCTTTCAGTGCAAGATTTTATTTACCCTCTGCCTTTAAAGGTTTAATAGTAGTAGGAAGCAGACGCAGCTCCTCCAGGGTTCCCAGGGATGGGGGAGGGACTGGCCTAGGGACCCCAGGAGTCCCCTGCTATGGTGGGATGGGGGCAGGGGTGCTGGGGTGGGATGGAGGACAGAGGCGCTACAAGGAAACCCTCAGCCCCACCCCTTCCCCCTACCCCCACCCCTTCTCCCACCTCCACCCCTTCCCCCATCCCCACCGCCACCTCCACCCCTGGCTGTTGGAAAACCAGACACCATGCTTCTAGGTGGACTGGCTCCCAGTGAAAACACAGGTTCCTCCATTTAAACAATTGAGACAGCCTAAAACTCCAGTTCGGTGGCCTAGTGTTGTTCTAAGGCAGGTTTATACCACAATAAGGAGGCTGAGGCAGGAAGGACCAATCTAGCTCAGTCTGGGTTTTACAGTGAGCCCGAGAGTAACCAAAGCCGCAAAGCAAAAATGAAGTAAAGGGGCTGGAGAGGTGGCTCAGTTAAGAGTGCTTGCTGTTCTTGCAGAGGACCTAAGTTTGGTTCCTGCTCACAGTTGGGTAACGCACAACCATCCATCTGTAACTCCAGCTCCAGGGAGCTCTCTCCTGCTCTCCCCTCCCCTCCCCCCAGAACACACACACATAGGCAAAAATAAAAAGAAACTTGAGACTGGACCGATGGACTCCGGGGTTAAGAGTACTTGTTGATTTTTCAGAAGGCCTGGGTTGGGTTCCCAGTCCTCACAGGGTGGCTTACGGTTATTCATGGCCGGAAAGGAAGTCCTCTTCTGAGGTCCTCAGGCACACATGCGTACATTACATGCAGGTAAAGCACTCAAACACACACACACACACAAAATGTAAATATAAAACCACGAAAAGAGAGCTGGCAAGATGGTTCAATGGGTAAAGGCACATGTTTTCCACTGTAATGGATAGAGTGTAATTCCTGGTATCAACATGGTGGAAAGAGAGACCCTGAGTCCCTCAAATTGTTCCCTGATCTTTGCGCACATGTGACCGTGCAAACACACACACACACACACACACACACACACACACACGGGGGCGGGGGGAGCAAGAAAAATGTTGTTTAAAACATTTTAAATGAAGAAATGAACAAGGACATGCTGAACCCCCCCCCCCCGCGCTCTCACTGTGTGTTCCACAAGCACCCCCCCCACCCCCCCACTCCTGTTCCCAATACACACAGAGGCCTGACCTTCAGGGTCCCTTAGGAAAAATGAGCCTTGCAAGCTCTGCCCGGGGCCCTGAGGGTTGTGTGGAAGAGCAGAAGTGTCCAGGATACCTGTGGAAGAAGGGAGCAACAATACGGAGCCAGGCAGCCAGCCAGCCCCGCCTGCCTCAGACGATGAGAGCAGGCCAAAGAGTGGATGGGAGAGTGTTCTTGGAGCCCTTGGGTAAGATTGGTAGTAACTTCACACTGGAGGTATCCCAGGAACCTGACCAGAAAAACTCCTGGAGAAGGCCAGCTCTCCCTAGTGCCCCTTCCCAGGCTGCTTAGGCACATCATGGCCTGGGCTGCCCTTTCATGTGTTTCCAGGAGTGGAAGCCCAAGCCAAGAGGCCACTCTACAAAGAGGAGAGTTAGAAGGAATGGAGACTCTCTACAGCTGCCCTGGGCCCCCATTCCTCAACACCCTCTAACCGTTCTCCATGCTCTACAGCTCAGTGGAGCAGCCTGCGTGCTGGGGCGGCAGGAGGGAACCCCCGTAATAGATGGTAGCACGAGCATGGGGGCGGGGGGCACGGATCTGGTGCTTATGGGGATCTGGGAAGGGGCCCCAGAAGATCATGGGGAGGAAGGGCGGGGTTTGCTATCCAAGCACCAGGCACTGACCTAGCTTCCACCACCATCCCAGAGATACTCCTGCCTCCACCTGTATTACAGGTGTGCGGGACCATCCTGGTTTTTGCAGTTCAGACCAACTGCAGGCCTTGGACCGTGCTAGGCAAATGCTCTACTAATCGAGTTACAATGCCCAATACCCTCTTAATTTTTTTTACACTATTTATACTTGTCTCTGTATGTGCACATGTGTGCCTGTACCACAGGACATGGAGGGAAAGGGATGAATTTCAGGAGACTGTTCTCTCCTCCCCTTTGCATTCTGGGCACCAAATCAGATCATCAGGCTGTTACTTGTCTTTACTGGTTGAGCTGTGTTGCAGGTCCCACCCCCCAGTTCCTTTTATATAAAGTCTTAAAAAGCAAACAACAACAACAACAACTCTTTTTTTTTTTTTTGAAAGGTTTATTTATTTATTTATTATATGAAAGTACACTGTAGCTGTCCTCAGACACCCCAGAAGAGGGAGTCAGATCTCATTACGGATGGTTGTGAGCCACCATGTGGTTGCTGGGATTTGAACTCCTGACCTTCGGAAGAACAGTCGGGTGCTCTTACCCATTGAGCTATCTCACCAGCCCCCAACAACAACTCTTTTAAATTAAAGGCTGGAGAGATGGGTTAAGTGAACAGTCTGCTTTTGTAGAGGAGGGGGCGGGGTCAGTTCCCAACATCCACATGGCAGCTCACAGCCGGCTAACTCCAGTTCTAGGAGATCTAGCACCCTCTTCCGGCCTCCTCGGGCACTGCATGCATGTGGTGCACGGACGTCTATACAAGCAAGCATTCGTAAAATCAAAGAATCAAGTTTTTTTTTTTTTTTAAAAAGCTTTTAAATTTTATTTAATTAATTCGTTAATCGATTAGATGATGCTGGACATCAAATCCTGGGCCTTGAGTGCCAGGCAAGAGCTCTACCTACTGCTGAGATATATCTTGTGACCTGCTACTCTTTTCTGAAACGGTCTCCTGGAGACCAGGTTGGCCTGGGATTCAGGAAGCACAACCCTCAACGGAGCCTCCATCCTCCTTCCACTTGCCAAGGGCTAGGATTACAGGTGCACGGCACTGCTTCTGTTCTTTTGCAGGGCTAGGGATTGAACTCAGTAGCACGCATGCTACACAAGCGCTCTACCAACTGAACTGTACCACTCAGGTTCCTGACAGCAAAGAGCAACCCTAGTGCAAAGACCAGACCTCAGTTTCTTGCGAGGATAAGCCTTGCTGTGGATTGGGCTGTGCTCCTGGGAGGGATGTTGCACCTGGGCTCTAGGTCAGCCAACACCCAAGGAGGGTCCAGTGTGGCCTTGCGCCATGCTCAAGCTGGGGTCCTCTCCTTTCCATTATGATTACACTACAAGGTAGCGGTGTGGTCGCGGCAGAGAGCTCAGAGAAGCGAAACGACTCAACTAGTGTGACACAGAAGTGCATAGGATTCATACCCCAAAAGTCTAATTAAAGGCTGAAGAGATGGCTCAGCTGTTAAAGCGCTGGCTGCTATTCAGAGAACCTAGGAATTTGATTGGTTCACAGTACCTACAGTAGGTAGGCTGCTTACAACTGCCAGTAATGCCTGGGGATTGGATGCCCTCTTCTGGCCTCCATAGGAACTGCATACATGTGGCATCCATTCACATGAATGTACATAAATGAAATCTTTTATTTTTTCCTTTACTTTTATTTTATATGTATGGATGCTTACTCTACATGTATGTCTGTATGCCACACACGGTACTCATAGAAGCCCATAGAAGCCATAAGAGGATGTCAGATCCCCTGGGATTGGACTTTTAGACAGTTGTAAACTACCATGTGGGTGCTGGTAATAGAATCTGGTTTTTTTTTTTCCTTTTTTTCTTTTATATATACTGTCAGTGTCCTCAGACACACCAGAAGAGGGTGTCAGACCCTATTACAGATGGTTGTGAGCCACCATGTGGTTGTTGGGAATTGAACTCAGGACCTCTGGAAGAGCAGTCAGTGCTCTTAACCTCTGAGCCATCCAGCCCCCTCCCATTTGTTTAATTTTGAAATAGGCTGTCCTGGAAATTGATATAAGACCAGGCTGACCTTGAACCCAGAGATCTGCCTGCCTCTGACTCCGGATGCTGAGATTTAAGGTGTGTGCCACCATGTCTATAAAAAACAAATCTTTTTAGAAGGGAGGAGGGTGCTGGTGAGATGCCTAAACAAGTTGAAGTACATGCCATCAAACCTGACAACAATCTGTGCATCCCTAGGACCCACATGGTACAGGAGAAAACTGATTGCCACAGGCTGTCCTCTGAGTTCCATATGTACAAACACACACCCCAGAGCAAGAGCGCACACCCCCACACTCCCCAAACAAATAGTAACTTAAAAAAAAAAACCCAAAACAAAAAAACCATAGCTCTGTTGTACCTAGTGCCCTTAACTTGATGTGGGGAGGGTGCTAGGTTAGGACCTACTAGATGGTTGGGGAGGAGTGCTAAGTCTCTCACGTCGGTCCTGGCCAAGATTACTAATATTTATTGGGGCAGTATCTGGATTAACACATCATTAGCCACCCAGGCAGGTGGCTACAGTGGGTCATGTGTCCCCAAACTTGCTGTCCTGCCCAGCTGTCTGGCCCCTTGGCACTGGAGCTGAAACTGTGTGAGGCTCCGGCTCAGCTGGGAGGAATGAGGCACCTCTTTGAAACTCCCTGAATAAGGTCACCTCCTTCCTCGTGGTGACGAGACAGCCTGATAGGCACTTGCAGGGTCAGCCTGATGAAGCAGCCAGCCTGTGAAGAAACTGTGTGTCATGTTGGGGGGGGGGGTGCCAGGGACGGAATGCCACGCTCTTCCTCTGTGCTATGAACTCACGGAAGCCTGGGAATAGCTCTCCTGCTTTGGAGATTTTCACCTTGCCTCTAGGATTGCTAGGGTATCTGAGGCTTCCCTCTCAAGTGTGGGTGCTTGGGTGCACAGTAGAAGCCTGAATCAGTACCTGGTACCACCTGTCTTTGGCCTGCATAGCCCCTAGGACCTCTGAGTTAGGTCAGCCTTGGATTCTTCTTCCTCCCAAGCTACAGTCTAAACAAAGCCAGAGGTCTGGGGCAGAGGTTCATCTACCTGCCCCTCCTGGTTTCAGGTCTTAGCCATCATCCCGACCTCAGCCTCCCAGAGCTGTCCCTGGTTCCCATTTTTCTGGAGTCTGAAGCTACAGGTACTGGCTAACAGGTGCTACCAATACAGGTGAGTGCTGCCGCCTACAGTCACCTTGCTCTGAGCAAGTTCTCAGGGCCCTGTTCAGAGATCATCAGCCTTGCACGTAGAAATGTCTGCCAAAATCAGCCAAGGCACTCAGATGATTCTGAAGACGGGTAGTCAAAGCTCATCTGAGTCCTTAGCCAAAAGCATGGGCCAGGTGTGAGGCTCTGCTAGAGCAAGCTGCAGCTCATGCAGGGTGGCACACGGAGAGGGGCCGGCTGTGGTGGCACATGCCTTTAATCCCAGCACTCGGGAGGCAGAGGCAGGTCAATTTCTGAGTTCAATGCCAGCCTGGTCTACAGAGTGAGTTCCAGGACAGCTAGGGCTATACAGAGAAACCCTGTCTCAAAAACCCAAAAAAAAAAAAAAAAAAAAAACAAAAACAAAAAAAAAACCAACAACCAATAAGCTGAGAGGGGCCCAACAGGGGATCCCTCTCACAGTGCATACCATCACAATTTAACTGTTTAAGAGTTTCCAAACTGCGGTCGGGCATGGTGGTGCATGCCTTTAATCCCAGCACTGGGGAGGCAGAGGCAGGTGGATTTTTGAGTTTGAGGCCAGCCTGGTCTACAAAGTGAGCTCCAGGACAGCCAGGACTATACAGAGAAACCCTGTCTCAAAAAACCAAAAGCCAAAAACCAAAAAAAAAAAAAAAAAAAAAAAAAAAGAGTTTCCAAACTGGTGGGGCAGTGGTGGTGCATGCCTTTAATCCCAGCACTTGGGAGGCAGAGGCAGGCAGATTTCTGAGTTCGAGGCCAACCTGGTCTATAGAGTGAGTTCTAGGACAGCCAGGACTAAACAGAGAAACCCTGTCTTGAAAAACAAAACAACAACAACAAAAAGAGTTCCCAAATTGGGGTCTCTGTGAGCACTTCTGTTCCAATCTCACCTGATATTTATGGGGTGTTCCCTGGCTAAGTGGTGGCCCTTATAGGCTAAAGATGTGTTTCTCAGGTGGCTAGAAATACCAAAACATCTCTATTCTCCTCTAAGACACATGGAGAGGAAGAGTCCAGGTGCAGACTGGGCAGATAGCAGTGTCAGGGTGACAACCCAAGGACACAGGGGGCCCACAGAGCTGAGAGTAAACAGAAAGACCCTCCAAAGTCTGCAGGAACAAAGCCCTGCCATATCTGTGGAACTGTGCTTTAAGCTGCACAGTGAGGAGTCACATGACCAGTGGGTCTAAGGGCAGTCACATGACCAGCGGGTCTAAGGGCAGTCTGGGTGACCACCCCCAGAGGCATGCAGGTGCAATAGCTAGCAGTGTTTCTCAGGGACACTCTTCAGGACTTGAGAGTTACTGTAGACATAAGTCTATAGCCATTTGCACTCTGGGACACAGGCAAAGGCTCACTGGTGTTCCTCAGATGTTGGTGGGAGGCTCTGATAGAAGCTCTGTCAGGTCCAAGGCCAAGCCCGAGGTAGGCCTCACTCAAAAGCTGTGTGGAATCAGTGACTCAGGATATGGAGGTGTCTGATAGCCCTGGCATCCAGCTCATGGCTGCCTCGGTCCTGAAGTGTCAGGGAAGCAAGCTGGAAGGGTTGTCAGCATAGCAGGCCCCTAGGTTTCGTCCAAGGCAGGCTGAGGGCCTGCCTCTGGACCCAGGGTCATTCATTGCCTTACCTGAGTACATATGCAAAGACTCTTTTTGCCATCTCTACATACCTGGGGGCCAGCTTGGGAGCACCTGTCCTTGTGTACCTTCCTACACAGAATGGACCTGACCAGTAGAACTGGGAATGGATGGCCAGCAGGGTGAGGCTTGTTTGAGTCTCTGCATGAAATAGCCACAGAAGTCACCTGCTCTCTGCTCCCCAGATGAACAGGGGCTCAGATGAAGTTGGGAGTCCTGGGAACTGGAGTTGTTGAGGCACCCATAGGGAGAGTGTGATCTGCCTCGTGCACCACATATCAGGTTGTCACGGACAACATCCGGTCTCCACCTGTGGGAGACGAGTCAGCATGGACAGGTAACTGTTGGCACAAAGCCTCCAACCAGGAGCATAGAAGTGACTTGGACTTGGCAGGTGTTCTCCAGCCTCATTCTTCAGCCACTGGAGACCAAGGGCTCTCTCTAGGTTAATGGCCTATGTGCCCTGGGCAGCAGCTTCTTGTCAGGACTTCAAGGTCCATGTTTGAAAATCATTCCACATCCTCTGGAAAGCAGGCCAGGTGCGCCCTAGGGCTCTAGAACACCTGCCAGTGCCAGCTTGTGGGTGGGGTCAGGGCCAGTCTGGGGTGAAAGAATGTGTGGGTTTTGCCTGCAGAGGAAGACCTGGAAAGTCACCACTGGTTTTGGCAAGCCTGGGCCAAAGAGACTCATTCACATTTTGTAGGTAGCTGGCATGAAACCTGGGGCAATGTTGGAGACTGTTTTGATGGCCTGGACCCACTAACAGGAAACCCTCTGCAGGCCAAGATCTCCAGTAGACTGGAGCTGGCGGTGGCACTCGCTGGGAGCTTAGCCCTGAGCCAGTTCTCAAGAGCCAAACATCTGGGGACAGAAGTAACAGGCAGACCCATGTAGGGAAGCCAGATCCTCCTCCATGCATTAACACCCAACCTTCACCACCAGAGGCCAGGGTAGACCATGGCAAGATAACCCTGTCTAGCTCCACCCAGGGAGGAGCTGGGGCTAGACATTTCAGTAGGTGAGAAAGACCAACTAGGCAACATAGCATCTCTTAGCCTGGGGCTAAATGCCATCTCACCCTTTCCATGGCCTAAGGTCTACCACATAGATGCAGCCACTGCCTTCCCAGCTAACAGAAGAACTGTCAGGGTTCTGGCTCTTTCCCAATCACAGAAGCCTGTGGGGTGTTGATGCTGTGCAGGAGGAAGCTAGAAGACACAGCTTTTGGCTGATTAGATGCCTCATTTGGAATACTCCAGTTGTCAGCCCAGTGTCTGGGGTATGGAGGCTTAGCTATCCCATGTCTACTGCTGGGATTAGTGATAATAAATTTCCTTGAGGTCTGTCAGGGTTTTTTTTTTTTTTTTTGCTATGCATTGTAATGCTAAATACTAACTCCCAAAGCCTTGAGAGAACCTGCAGATACACAAAGTAATGCTATGTGACCTTGCTCCTTGATTTAAAACTATTGGTTGAATAAAGATGCTGACAGCCTAATAGCTGAGCAGAAGAGAGGCAGGGAGGGTTTCAATTCTGGAGCTCGGAGTCTGAGGACCACAAGGGGAGAGAGAAGATGGAGAAGACATAATGAAGTAGATGAATTATAAAACTGGCCACATGGGCTGGTCAGTCAGAATAAGGGTCCATGTCATATTTGGAGTTATTGGCAGGGAAGTAGACACAATAACATAGAGGATATAGATATCTGCCCAGCTCTGGTGCTTTAAAAGTTTATTATAAATATAAATGTGTCTTTTATCTGGGAACTGCAAGATCAAAGGCAGGGTAGAAACCTCCAATTGAGATTAAATATATACTAGGGGGTCTCTGAACACCTAACAGTGGCCAGTCAAGGATTTGGGCTCCATGCCAACGAGGGCCCACCTTCCCCATCTTGTGACCCTAGAGGGCAAGTAACAGCATGGTACGTCTGACCACAGCTACATGTCTCAGTCGCAAGCAGCTGGGTCCCTGAACACTTCACGTCCAGAAAGGAAAAGAAACCTACCTCTGTTCTGGGTCACCCCCCAAGCTGCTCTCCTCCTGTGTCCTCTCACATCAAAGGTGGCACTGTCATGGCTCATCACTAAGTAGTCTGCCACAACACTGGGCCCAACCGCACTTTTCACCTGTTGGATGTCTACCAAAGGCACTTGCCTCTCTTGAGTGCAGATGCCCTGGTGTGAAACACCAAACACACTGCTGGTGGCCCTTGCTGATTCTCCTTCACTAAGACCTATTGGCCAGAAGTGGTAAACTAGGAGCCAAAGGCAAGGCCAGCTCAGAAAGTGACCCTTTCATGTAGCTATGAGGTTGGCTGGGTCGTCAGGCTAATGTGCCTGAAAATTACCCAAGCACATCATTTTGTGCAGTTACCTAATGATGTGTGAAATGCACATTTATAAATGAATCTAATTGGCTCAGATGGACTAAGTGGCCATTGCTCAGGTGATTCCCATTACACTGGGCTGGGAATAGGAGCAGTAGGCAGGTCTATCATCACAGATGAGGCAGAATTCCTTAGGGGAGGACACAGGATGAAGGGTGTGCACTATTGTCCAAACACCTAATGTATGCCCACCTCCAAGCCTGACTTCTCCTACAGCCTTGTCCTATGTAGCACTTATGACACAAGGAACAGGGCAGCCATGAAGGCAGGGCAGGACACTGGGCTTGTAGGGGAAGGCAGTCACTTTTGTAGCTAACTTTGAGCCTGCAAAGCAGGCATTCCAGAGATGAGGTCTTCCCCCACTAAGTTCAGTCAGAAATGGCCACCAGCCTGACTTCCCAGCATTTGGGAGGCTAGGGCAGGAGGCGTGTATATAGCAACATCATCTCGGAGCCATTCTTCCCCGCACCAAACATCCCAAGCCCTTATTTTTTAGACGATTGTTTTTTGTTTTTCTAAATGTACCTCTCCTATATCTTAATCTTACAAGGCAGAGTCTCAGATCCAGAGGGGTTTTCCTAATTATTGTACGGGTGTGTGCCAGCACACAGATTTGTGCACCACATGCATACAGTACCCAGAGAGGCTAGGGGAGGGTGTTAGATCCCCTAGAAGTTAACCTAGAAGGTTGTTTGCCATCATGTGGGTTTGTGAACTGAGCTATTGCTCAAGCCCCCTATGATCATTTGCTAAGGCCTTTCTTACAGTAGCTAACTGCTTCCAGAGCCCTAGGCTGGTTCCACAGTCAAACAGCTTGCTCCTAAGAATGGGTTTTCACAGCCTCAAAACCAAGTGTTAAAGTCTGCAGACTGGAATCTTTGGTCCAGCCACTCAAGAGCTCAGTCCAGCAGGGTTGTGGGCAGTCAGAAGGAGCAAGTGGGCTATCAGAAAAACCCCAACCAATCAAACAACAAAAAAACCAATCTCAGTTTGTGTTTCACAACTTTAATAGAATATCCTAACTATTCTGTACAAATTGAAAACACCGTATTCAGTTACAAATGTGTTATTGGGTAAGGCTGAGCACACTCTACATGGCTGGTCACTGTGGACATGGCTGTCCTGGCTACCAGAGACACCACCATACTCTCAGAAACACCCCTCCCCCCACACACACCAACCACCAACTGGTCACCAAACCCAGGTGTGGCCCTGGTGTGCACAGTACAAGCTGAAGCTGTACTCCACAGGCCAGAGATCCCTAGTGAAGGAGAACTTCTGTCCCCTGGCTACAGCCTGCCAACTTCCAGCGGCAATAACATGTAGTCTGCATGGCACAGCACAGCACAGCACAGCAGTTGGTGGCAGGAAGCAGCAGGGCTTCCTCCATGAGCCTCCCTCCACTTGGTGTCACATCCTCCTGATCAAGTCAGCAACATGGTCTCGTAAGTGGGAGGACAGTGAAGTCCAAAGCTCCCCAAGCACAAGTAAATAAATAAGTACGAGGGTGAACCCGATGGCTCTGGCCTCAGAGGTGTGTGCCACAACCCACCCACCCCTAAAACCAAAACGCAAGAAAAAAAATGCTCTAAGGCGAGCACAGCTTCCTCTACAGTGCTTGGGCGATGACTAGGGCACAGCAGCTGGAGCAGCTTCCCACGCAGTTCAGCAGCTGGAAATCATGGGGCCTTGCCAGTAGGGAGGGCCGGGTGCACACAATCACAGGCTCTGTCAATCCCAGGCACAACCTCGGTCCACCCCAAGTGATCTTCAGGCACCAAAGCTGCAGGTGCTACAACTAATCTCCTATTCTGAACTGCAGCAGTCTCCACTGTACAAGTTTAGCAAAGTAAGAAGGGAAAGGGGAGAGGAATCATGCACTTGGAAATGGTTAGATGTCACAGCACTGTCAACAAAATTCTGCTTTGGCAGGGACTGAGGCCCCTGCCTGCGGCCTGCGGTCCTGACAGCCATCCACAAGGCGGCCCCACAGGGTCACTGCTTCTCACTGCTGCTTGCACTCCGCTGGCTGGCTGGGTTCTTTCTGCAAGAATACAGAATTTGAAGAGAATAAAACAAGTATCACTCATCAAGCCTCCCCTTCCCATAAGAACCAAGACCCAATGAGCTCATTCCTTCTTACCAAAAAGATGGCTCCCACAAATGGACTTTAAGAGCTGACCCAGAAATAGGTCAGCTCCCCAGAGAGTCCCAGGTGTCTGCTTTCCTGTTCTAATAATGTAAAGTCTAACTTAGAATGTGCTAGCAGACACTTGCTGGGGCCACTACAAGGAACTAGCCACATGAGAGTCTTTGCTGCAGGTATAGATCACACCGGCTGTGCCAGCAACCTCCTCTCTCTAGGGCAGCCCAGTCCTGGGCATTCACGCAGTGAAGGCAGTCCTTCCGAGCCGGCTGGTGCTCTCTGCAATACCCAAACAGATTCAACTCCAGTGGTTCACAGTGCAGGAGTAAATGGTCAGAGGCCAGTTCCTATAGAGCATGTCTATCAGTCTCACAGAGCATGAGTCCAGATCACACCTGTCTGAAGAACAAGGTGACTTCAATCTAACCTAACACACAAACCTGGTGTCTTTAAAACACATCCAAGATTTGGGAGCTTTGTATGTAGGACAATAAAAGCCTGAGGACAGACAAGGACCTTACTGCTGCCTCAGAGCTAAAATATGTACTCAACTCGCCTGATTTCCAGAATCCCTGGGAACTACAACTTCAAATCACAGTGGTTCCAGGCTGAGGCAGAGCAATGCATGCTCAAGGCCAGTCTGACCCACACAGCAAGGCTCATGTCTCCAAGTAACAAAGACTAGAAATGCAGCCTAGCAGCGTAGCACTTGTCGGGTATGCCCGAGGCCCTGGGCTTGGTCCTCAGCACCACATCAAAAAATCTATTATTTTTAGAGAAGGACTGTGTATGAACCCCTGGCTGACCTTGAACTCACAAAGATCTGCTTGCATTGGTCTCTCAAGTGCTGGGGAAAAAAAATTACTCTTTTGCTTTGAGATAGGGTCTCACTTATGTAGTCTTGGCTGTTCTGGAACTTTGTAAACCAGAGTGGCCTTGAACTCACAGGAAATTGCCTGTTCCTGCATCTTGAATGCTAAGATAAAATGTGTGTTTTGCCTACATGTATGTCTACACACCATGTATGTTCCTAGTGCCATCAGCAGTCAGAAGAGGAGGTGGTCAGACTGCTTGGAACTAGTTACAGAGAGCTGAATGTAAGCTGCCATGTGGATGCCAAGAACTTCAACTTTGGAAGAGCAGCCCGTGCTCTTAAGCTAAGCCTATCTCTCTAGCCCTGATAAAATACATTTATTAAAAAGCTATTCTGTGTGGTGTGGTGGCACACACCTTTAATCCCAGCACTCAGGAGGTGGAGGCAGTTGGATCTCTGGTGTTTGAGTCCAGCCTCTATACAAAGCAAGTTCCAGGACAGCCAGGGCTGTTTACACAAAGAAACCCTGTCTCAAAAAACCACCACCACCACCACTACCACCAAAAAAAAAAAAAAAAAAAAAGATTGACTATGGCTATGGGAGTTTGTGTGTGTTCTAAGAAAAACCTGCATCACATGTATGTTAACACCAGAAGTACCTATGGTATGAGACCAGAATCCACCTTGAAGCATCACACTTCAGGGGCAAAAATACAATGTTGAGGCACACGAGAGAATCTTGGCTTGGTTAGACCTCTACTTTTTCCAATTTAAGTTTATTTATGTATGCTGTGTCTGTGTGAGGATAGGTATCAGATCCCCTGTAACTGGAATTACAGATGGTTGTAAGCTATTGTGTGGATATTGGGAAGTGAACCCAGGACCTCTAGAACAACTAGTGCTCTTCACCACTGAGCCATCTCTCCAGCCTGAGAAGAACACAGGGATATAACTAAGCCCTCCAGGTTATGGTTCCCACCCCTGTGTTTCAGGGGCCTTGTAAGTCAACAAGGAACCCAAGCCCAGAGATGCTGTGCTATTCTCAGCAGTCAACTTCACTGTATGTGGAATTAACTCAAACCCAAGCTGTTGGGCACTCCTGTGGGGGACTTTTTTGATGGGATTATTTGAAGTGGAAAGACCTACCTTAAACCTAGGCCACAGCTCCTAGTGGTAGTTTATGTAAAGGACATGGAGAAAGAAAGTTTCTGCTCTTTACCTGCTTGCCCTCACTGTCAGGCAAGTCCATTCCTTCACTGGCGTTAGAGCCTATTTCTTTGGGATGGTGACATATACACAAAACCAGCTGAGACACCCAACTTTGTGGACCAAGTAAGGATCAAATGTTTGAACTTTCCATTGGGAGACAGTCAGTTCTAGAATAGTTGAATCACAGACTATAAGCCACTCTAATAAATCCCATTTATAATGGATTCATTCTATCAGTTGTTTCTCTAGAGAAGCTCAATTCAGATGCCAATCAAGCAAGAGCTGTCAAAAGACAGCCAAGGCTAGATCTAGAGGTAGTCAACACAGTGGTCATGGTCACTAACCTACTGACCTAGAGAGCATCAGAGGCAGGGTGTCCCAAGCGAGTACAGCAGGGATAGGAGAGAAGAAGGCAAGCAATGCACACAAGGGAAGGAGTGGGAGCTCTAGGGGCTGGGATGCAACGGGGGTCTCCCCCAGCACAGAAAAATAAAGGCATTGCAGGTAAAAAACAAGTGGGCAAGGATTAGGTGCCTCCCTACCACGGCCTCAGAACATAGGCATCCTGAACTTTATCCTGTTACTTAAAGGAAGTGGTATTTTGACCACAGGAATGTAAAATTTTTTGTCTTCAAAAAAAACCAAAACTCGAGGATGTAAAAATCCAAAACATAAGCCATAGCAGTTTAGGTAATGAAGCTACCGAGGAGAATAATCTTTATTAGGGTGGCAGAAGAGGCCATTGGAAAGGTAAGAACAGTGAGGCAGCAGGTTTACACAAGGAAACCACAGCTCCACACCCCACCCATGCCAGGCAGTAGGCAGCAGTGTCCACTTATGCTACTACTGGGATAACAAGCCCTTGAAGGGGATTTTGCAAACGGGACACTGGCTTTGGCCTGTGACACAGTCAGAAACTAAATTGCCAACTGAACTGTAGCTTCTGCTACATCACAAATCTTAATGACAAATTGGCCGGCCCCTCAACATTAGCACTTAAAATGCATTAAGTCGGTCAAAACCTCGATCACCACAGGCCTACATGAGGTGGGGTTATCAAAAGCATGGTGGGCCTGAGAAAGGTGGAGCTGAGGTCACTTATATACTCCACTATGTCAGCTGCACTAGAGGGCAAGGCCCACACCAAAGCTACCAGCAAGTGGACATGCACCATAGTTCTGCTACTATGGCCTCGATAAAGAGGAATGTTTTAACACTGACAGTCAACTGTACCTAACAGCTAGAGTGAAGAAGGCCCAGAGTGAGCCCATCAAAGACAACAGGACTAGGCTCTGTCAGACTCCTGTCACTCTGGACAATTCCTTATAAACTGTTGCCTACAAATAAAAAAAGGCAGGAGCCTACACATGAGATCCTTGTGGTGCCTCCCACTCTGCCTGGCCTTTCTTCCTTTTCTTACTGCATTAGATATGTGCAAAAGCTGTGAGCACCCCACAGGGAAGACTCTGTCACTGACAAGGGCCTCCCCTCGCTGCTAATTACTTATAGGTGAGTGTGATCTCCAAACTAAACAGGGAAAACAAGGTGCCCTACATTGTGTCCACAACTGGCTCTGTCATCCTCCAAACAAATCTTGAGATGGGGCTTTATAGTGGCCATGCTGGCAGGTACACCAGGCCACCTGACATGATCGTTTTGTTCACTTACTGGTCTACCCAATGCCTGGTAGACACCTAGACAAATCCAGAGCGACTACAGTCACATAGTGTCTTTAAGCCTGGTGCAGTGTAGACAACAGGCATTTTTCTATCAGGGCTTTTTGTCCAGGGTGACCCCTGAGGCTCTTGTTCTGTTACCAGTGACAATGCTCCCCACAGCACAGCTCATTGCGCAGTTATCAAAAACACCAGGCCCTGAAGGTAGGAGCTGAGTCTCACTGTTCTGCTGGTTTTACAAATGCATTAACTGTGGAGCCAGTACAAGTGCCACTCACAAGGCCCAGAGGCAGCCCCAGCTCCTATACGATGCAATGGATCACATCTTTCAATGTCCCAGAAGTCAAAATAATCAACGAATCAATTACAGACAGCAATTTGGAAGTTAGGTATGAACAGATTCCACCTTACCTAGAAACGCATGAATGATTAACACAAAAATTACACCTAAATGGGGAAAAAAATTGAAAAGGAACTGTCAGCATGAAAGAAAATGAAATGCACAAAATTATACAGGAGGCAACAGCCACATTCTCAAGATACAAGAGCTTCCAGTAGGGGTAGGAGCAGCTTCAGCGCACCAGAGCTGCATGCCTTCCCGAGGTCAAACTTTATTCCCTCTTACAATAAACAACTCCCAGACAACACTGTGTGCAGTTTTTTAGTGATGATTCTAGTTACCTTCCACTTTGGAGGGTGCACATGAAGCCACAGAACAATCACACCTTGACCTAAGGACAGAAGGACCACCCCTTGGGTTGCCTGCAACAACAGCTCTACACTGTACCCCCATTGCCTACTTCTGAAGCTTCTTTCCACCCCTAGACAATGCAAAAGGTCAAGTGTTTGTGGGGTTTTCTACTAATCTCATGATAAGTTGGGTGAGAGGCTCTCTTCAAAAACGGGGATATGAGAGGAGACAGAAGGCAAAGGGAAAACAACAGGAAGAAGAAATAAATGGGAGAGGGGATGCAATGGAGGCTATGTGAGACAAGCACAGCACAGAAGCCAAGGTGCACCAAGTTGGAACATGCATGTGACAAGCTGCCCTGGTCCCTGCCAACTGTACTGTGACCATGTGTCCATCCTCTGCTCACAGAGCATGAATAGCCAACACCCCGAGGCTCACCAGGTAGTATAGTCTCCATGACCCATGAGTGACCTTTAGAGGGGAGTGGCATTCGTGTGGGTGGTGGCAGCTTTCCCATTTTTCCCTCTGGAAACTTCCCAGTGTGTGCATGCATTCTCAGCAGCACAGCAGTCACACCACCAAGTCGCTGCACTGACAGCTTTTAGCACACACTCCACCCAGGGAAAACAAGGACAACAGACAGACACTAGCCAGTCAGAGATGCAAGGCACAGGGACACCAGGCAGGGATGCATTCCAACAGACTCCACACTGTCAAACACAGGAAAGTATGGCTGCACTAGAGCAGCTCAGGGCATCCTGCCATCGGGTGCCAAAGCCCCCTAATGAAGAGTCTCCTGAGACCACAGAGAAAACCCCAAGCTTCCAGGTGAAACTGGTGGTGCAGATTGTCGTTTCTTTTGCCAGTCTTCCTGTCCTGCAACAATCACTATGCATATGTATATGTACATACGATGCTTTTTTGTCAATCTCCTAAGCAAAAATTCTGATTACAAGCTAATTTTCTTTACTATCGCACACAATCCATACCAGGTGCTCTGCTGATGCACACGGGTGCTTCCTGTCACAACATCCCTCTAGGGAAGAGCTGGAAGCAATGCATGTTCAAGTCTACAGAGAACTAGTAACACCTGGTTGGATCTGACGCCTAATGTTCCAGGCATATGAGTTGCCTTTCCTCAACTGTGGATTTTCTGACATGTATATTCTTAGCATCATTGCCTCAAAGTGGGAACAGCTTCAAAAGTCCCACCGTGCAATACTGGTAGGCTCAGGACGTCCCCAAATTACTAACCTTGGGGTTAACATCAGCATCATCCTCATCTTCTCCTTCTTCATCACCTTCCAATTCCTGTATTAGAGAGACAAAAAAATGATGACTAGGGTGTGACCAAAGAGCATCACCTGAACCTGTACAAAGTAACACACAGCTTACTCTGCACAACACTTGCTAATTCTTACAAAAGAAGCCAGGTAGGGATGCACTCTAACAGACTCCACACTGTCAAACACAGGAAAGTATGGCTGCACTAGAGCAGACACTCAATGCTTAAGAGCACAGACAGCTCTTGCAGAGACAATGAATTCAGTTCCTAGCATCTATGTCAGGCAGCTCACAGACACTGCAAACTTTTGTTTCAGGAGATCTATCTGATGCCTTCTGCACTCCACAGGAACCAGCACATATGCATGCATACCAGGACAGACATGCATAATCTTAAAAAACAAATTATTTCTTTAAAAAGAAAAAAAAAGTAGTTGAATAGGCTGATCTAGAAGCTCAGCTTCCTGTGGTGTCTCCTTCCCACAGGCAAATCACAGCAGAGTTCTGCATTAGGGCCACAGGCACTAACAATTACTCTATATCTTTTTGTTTTCACAGATAATTCTGAAACATTTCTAAAAAAAAAAAAAAAAAAATTCAGACATTCCTTATTAAATGGCTACTAATATGCATTTAAAAAAAATTATTTATTTAACATGCCTACACTGTCACTGTCTTCAGACACACAGCAGAAGAAGACATCAGATCCCATTATAGATGGTTGAGTCACCTTGTGGTTGCTGGGAATTGCACTCAGGACCTCTGGAAGAGCAGCCAGTGCTCTTAACTGCTAAACCATCTCTCCAGCTCTAATATACATCTTTATACACAATTACAGGATCAAAATCTATGGGCACCAAAACCAAATGGTTTCAAAATCGCCACTGAAACCAAGCAAGATCCTTGGACTTCCTAACTTCAAGCAGACAAGGGAAAACCACACAAGGCTGGAGTAACAACACAACACTGCATGACTCCCTTCCTTACCTCCTCTTCACCTTCCTCGCCTTCTTCAAACTGCAGAGGAAACAGAAAAACAACTTAAACTTCTAGAACTTGTAGCCCCAATGCCAAGCTGATAAGCAACCTGCTAGGCTAAAGGTAGCATGAAGTTTGGTGCTGCTACAGAAGCAGTGATGGCTCCAGGTACCCGTGAGGCACATGCTGCTGTTGCAGGCCCAGCAGATCAGTCAGCACTGTCCTGGGACTGAAAGTTGCTCAAGAGTTAAGGATGGGGAGGGGTGATGACTTGTGACTGAACATGCTGGAATAGTTCCCTTTCTATCTTCAGACTGAAACAGAGGCAACAGGAGTCATTTGGGAAGAGGGACTCTCAACTGAGAAATTGCCTCCATGAGATGTGCCTATAGGCAAGCCAGTAGTACATGTTCTTGATTAATGATTACTGGGGTAGGGCCCAGCTCACTGTATGTGGTGTCACCCCTAGGCTGGTGGTCCTCAGTGCTACAAGAAGACAAGCTGAGTAAGTTAGTAAGCAGTATTCCTCTATGGTCTCTGCATCAGTTTCTGCCTCTAGGTTCCTAACTTTATTTTCCTGGATGATGGAAGATCCAGGTAAGATCAAACAAACCCTTCATCCCGAAGTTGCTTTCAGTGATGGTATTTCATCACAGCAACAGATACCCAACTAAAACCAAGGCTAAACTAAGTTAATCAGCTGCTTAGTTGCATGCAAAAACTTTGGCATTTCACACCTCAGATAGTGGAGTGGGATGGCCTTTATTAGGTTTCTTTTTTATATATTTATTTTATAAGCATTTATAAAATCTTGGTGTTTAGTCAAAACTAATGTGAAACCACAACCAAGGCTCTGTGTCAATTTCTCTGTCTAATAGTTTTTGATCAAACAATTTCAAGTTCCAAACACGAGCGGTTCCTTAAGCTGGTCACTCTAGTACCAGTGATTACTAGCATGAGAAGGCCCCTGATTTGCCACTTAGAAGACCACTCGCATATTCCTTTGAGACAGTATGAAAGTGCAACTTCAAAAAGCCAGAACCCACTGGCCTCCTGGCACTACAAAGCAGCAAGGAGGGACCGAGTCACAAAGTAGTGTCTTTCCCCCATGGCATCTAAGCCGGTTTCTAAAAGACAGGCCTTTTGTTTCTTTTAAGATCAGGGCTTCCCTATATAGCCCAAACTAGTCTCAAAACACTCAATTCTATCTCAAGTTCCTGAGTGCCAGGGTGACAGTTGTACTGCATGAATCCAAGGGAGAAGCTACATCTGAACTAGCCCAGTGTTATTATCTTAAGATTCAAGTCCATTTCTTTCCTCTGGAGCTTGAGAAAAAAATCATCTGGTGGGGTAAAAAGGGTCCACACCAAGTGCACCTCCCACACTGACAGGGTCAGCTGCTTCCCCCACTAACAACCCTCTGGTCTTGTGCCCAGTAGTAATGTGTTTCTTTTTTTTTTCCTTTCCTTTCTTTTATTTTTTTTTTTTAATTTGGTTTTTTGAGACAGGGTTTCTCTGTATAGCCCTGGCTGTCCTGGAACTCACTTTGTAGACCAGGCTGGCCTCAGACTCAGAAATCCGCCTGCCTCTGCCTCCTGAGTGCTGGGATTAAAGGCGTGCGCCACCATGCCCAGCAGTAATAGGTTTCTTACACTTGCTTTCAGTGCCTGGTGAGTAAGGCTGCTGTAGCCAGCTCCTCAGTTTGGGGGTAGAAGAGACTATGTAGACCCTCACCTGCTATCCTTAAAGCATAAGCTCACAGTATCACACACTCTCTGGCTTGAACAAGAAAATCCACACATATATGCACATGCTCACACTGCTGGCTTAGGCCTTTCAGACCCCATGTCAAGTATGAAGACCACTGAATTGGGGGCAAACTTTCCAATGACTCTGGCTAACTTCAACATCAGTTCTACCATTATAGCAGCACATGTCAGTGGTGCACACAGTTAGCCCTACTGCCACCCACCATCTTGAGAATGCTGCCTTAGAATTGTTGTGCAACTAGATTGTCCTAAAACCTATGCCTCTGCACTGCAGGAAACAACCAATGCTAAGCAGTATCCACAAGTATCTCTGCCTAAGGAACAAGCAAGACTTTTTGAAGCTAACACCCACAAGAACAATCAGGAGAGACAGCCCTCCATGCATCAGAGACAGGCCATTAGACCGGCCTGATCACCTCACTCCCCATCTAAAGCACCAACAGACTCATGAGCTCTTCAAATGAAGGTTAACAACTTGACATCTATAGACTGTGATAACTTGGCAACAACCCAAGCCTTAGCCACGATGAGATCCTGTGCCAGGTCACATTAAAAGTATAGCCTACTAAGTAATACCTGGAACACATCACAAAGGGTAGGAGGCTCTGGTGCTGGGCACTACTATGACACATGCTAGTATATCCACTACTAGTAACTGTCTGGTATGGCCCAATCTCCATAAGGAAGGGCTTCTTCATACTGGAGTTTGCTCAAGTTCTCAGGTTTTCCACAGAACAGTTTGACCCTCAGGGTCTTAAGAAGGCAAGGTTAAATGAGTCACATTCTAGCTTCCCACGTTACTGAGGACTGACAGCCTCATGGGAAATCCCCTTTGCCTACAGCTTCTAGGATTCTCCTCCCCTTAGTCTACTGTCGTAAGCACAGGAGAGCTGTAGGGCCTTGGGTCTGGATGAATACACAGCTCTGGGCCTTCCAGGTAAGAGTGTCTAAGCACCCACAGGTCTAAGCACCCAGGTAACCACCCCTCTGCCCCACATACATTGTCATCATCCTCTATGGCCTCCCCAGTGAAGTAGAGGACAGCCCGTGGCACGATGCGCTCACGAAAAAAGTGCCCAATTTCAAAGTCAGAGGCTAAGGTGAACTCGGAATCTTCATCCTGAGAGGAAACCAATAGTTAACTCATTTCAGTGGGTTAAAGACACGTTCAGTACACCCCGCCCTCTTCTTCACCCTTGCTTCTGAATGATCTGCACTGCTGAGTAAGTCACCACATTCAAAGCCACTTACAATGGCCTTAAAGCTAATGTTCAAATTACACTACAAAATTCCATGAAAACAATAAGGCAGGTGGGTGGCAGCTCTGCTGCATGTCCTATGCTTCAGAGTACAGGGTTGGGGTCTCTACTGAGGACTAAAGGGCAGGCATGGAAAAAAACATTCTCATGAGGTCCAAGGTATAATGACTTCACTTTAACTACAGAAACTAAAGGAGAAAACGGATCAGAAAGAGCAAGTGCTTATTCAAGAAATACTTGACAGAAAATCAGGGCTTTTGACAATACATCTTACCAGAGATTCTCCATCTCCAGAGGCTAGAAGAAGAAAAGAAAACACACTTATATTACAACGACACCAATGTTTTAACATCCACACTGAAGGGAAATCAGCTGGCAAGCAGCTCTCTCAGACCCCAACAAGGCACCGAGACACCTTGTGAACATTTCACAAGCTCCATCTGTTACAATTATTTCATTTAGATAAGGCAGTGGGTCAAAAAAGCTGAGAGTTTAAAGGATGAGCAGGAGGTAGGTGAATCAGCTGCCCTACTGGACCATACAGAGACTGATCCTGTATGCCCTTCAATGCTGAATGGTACATGTTTATCTGCTATGGGGCAAAGAGAAGAATGTACATTCTGCTGATGATCCTGCAGATGGGTTTGCAGCCTTTCACCCAAAGATGATGCATCCATAGGGGTCTACATGCAAGACCATCAAAGTGGTGCTGATATTCACCAGGTCAAAAAGAAGATGTGGGCTTCTTGCCACACCTCCATGAAACCAAACAACCATTACCTGACAGATAATTTGGACCTTGACTAGCAATAGGTTGGAGTAGATCTAATGCTCTCTGTTTAACTGTGGTGTCAGCATTTCTCACAGGGCTCATGTCAGTTGTTGTTACAGCCTGACAGCATTCACTGGTAGAAAACCACAGTATTGGGTGTATGAACACCACCTACAAGAGGCTGTTACCATGTAGGCAAGGAACAGTCTGAGGGCTGGACCCCGTCTCCCAAGTGACAAGCACCACAACACATGCCTTCCAGGCCAATTCTATAGGCTGAAGGTCAATGTAGTAGTGTCTCCATCCTAAAATCTGTAGCCCAGCCCCTGAGCACCATCCTCCTTCCTTTCCTGGTCCTAGAACTCATCACTGTTACATGTTGCCTGACTGAAATTGTAGCCACTTATTTTCTCCTCTTCAACTTCCTGAAAGCACTGTTTACAGTTTTATATTCATTTCCCTTTAAAATGCAGGCTGGAAACTGAATAAGCTAATTTTAGAGTTGTGCCACTATAAAACATCACCCCTAAAAATCACATCTGCTTATAAGTGAATTCCACTTTCACTGTTGCTTTAGGAACACTTTTAGGGAGCTAAGCATGGTGGCACTTGCCTTTAATCCCAGCACTCAGTAGGCAGAGGCAGGCAGATCTCTGTGAGTCCCAGAACAGCCTGGTATACAGAACAAGTCCCAGGACAGCCAGGGCTACCCAGAGAAACCCTATCTCGAAAAAAACAAATAATAATAATAATAAAAAAGAGTAGTTTTAGGGAACTTCCTAAGATAGGGTGTCACTATGTAACTCTAGCTGTTCTAAAACTTACTATGTAGACACCCGACTGTCTCTGCCTCCCAAATGCTAGGATTAAAGGCGTGTGCACTATGCCCATCAAGAAGCCAACTCTTAAAGGCAGGGATCCTCCACCTGAGCCCCACACAGCCAGCCTGGTCCACCATGTATGTCAGTGTGTACTCTAAAGGAATTTCCTCACACAGGAAACTTGAGCACTAAGCTCTTACTTGCTAACAGAACATACTTTGTGTTTTGTAGGTTCAAAGTTAAATCATAGAAAATGGCCATTACAATGACATCACCCAAATGTCCCATGAGGCACACATGGTGGACAACAGCAGCAAGCTCTAAGACAAAGCAAAGCCAAGTGCCCAGATCTAGGACTGGACCTGCCTAAGGTTCCCCAAACAACTCTACATTGGAGGATAATCTTGGCAGCAGGGATGAATATTTATGTCCAAAGATGGTCTCTTCATGGAAAGCGACAAGAAAATGCCTCATACCCATTCTCTAACACTAAGGAAAGGTCTAGCCAAGCACCTTCCCCATCATACAATTACTGTGGGACTGCCAAGATAGGAGTCCCCAAGTGGACTGCAGTTATTACTAGGCTCAATGTCCCATCTTTATTATATAGCTCAGAAAACTAGCAAAAAGCTTCAATGTTATAATTCTGTTTCTAGTCTTTAAAAATGTTATCACATAGAAATTCCAAGTAAAGCCCTGTGCTCTGTCGAACTGTACAAGACTAGGGAAAACTGAATTTATAAGAAAAAGAAGTTGGGGGCTGGTGAGATGGCTCAGTGGGTAAGAGCACCCGACTGCTCTTCCGAAGGTCCAGAGTTCAAATCCCAGCAACCACATGGTGGCTCACAACCATCTGTAACAAGATCTGATGCCCTCTTCTGGAGTGTCTGAGGACAGCTACAGTGTACTTACATATAATAAATAAATAAATCTTTAAAAAAAAAAAAAAAAAAAAAAGAAAAAGAAGTTGGACTGGTGACTCAGGTTTGGAACTGTGACTAGCGTGAGCCAGGAACGGTCCTGCCTATCCCTTCCATATGCCAAAAAAGTGGTCATCTTCTCCTGAGGTGCACACACTATTTCTAAGAGCTAAGCAAGTATGAGGGAATGGAACAACTTTACAGAGAACACAGAGCGAGCTGCCCCTGCCCACCTTTCAGGGGGCTGAAGAAGTTGAAGAAGGACTCATTGGGCACTTGCTTGGTGATGGTTCGTACGGTGCCCCGGCCCTTGTGCTTCTGCTTTTTCTTGATGGTTTTGACTGTGACATTTTTTCCTTTCTTCCAGTCTATTGTACACCTGCAGAGACAAGGTAACTGTTATAGACATTTGCCCCAAGAGAAACCCCACTACTGTCCAGGAAGGAAGCCAGAGCCATATGTAACATCTGACACCACTCATCTGCAAACCAGGGAAAAGGACCCCAAAGTCCATCTGTATGACAGCTTACAAGAGCTAGCCTGGTCCCATCATCCTTGAATAACCAATGCTCAAAAGCCTTACAGCTCTGAAATGACAACAGCATTCTTCCACAATAGTCCATAAGGATTCTGAAATGTCTTCTGTGCAAGACACTGTAAGTCCACAGAATGCTCAAGAACTCATCACCACTCCTTATGCCTGAGCACACCTAGGGTTACCACTCATGCACTCCAATTCAGAAATCAACTAAGTGAACAGGACAGCAGGGGCCACTGTCTCACTTCTGGTGGCAGCTGAATGATATCTGCTCAGGAAAACATGAAAAAGCTAAGCCCTCTCCTACATGTCAGACTGGCCCTGGAAAAAGATCTCCCCTAACCTAACCCTGAGTACTCCAAGCCTTTAAATCAAGTAGAACTTGAATGAAGCCCAAAATCATTTCGTGACATTAACAACACTGAGCTGGTTCTGGTGAGTGTTTTACTTCAACAATTAATTTTCCAAACAGTGAGACACAACCACAGGAGTCAACTTCAAGCTGAATCTCCACTGAGTGATCTAGAAACTTAACACCGTCATTTATCAGGTAGCAAATTCGGTGCCATATTCCAAAGCTGTAAGTGAACTGTGACATGGATTAAACTTCATCAATCAACAAATACTTTTCCTCGTAAGAGTTTGGGGCTTTGCTGGGCACGATGGTAGCATAGCATTTAATCCCAGCACTCTGGAGGCAGAGGCAGGTGGATCTCTAAGTGCAGCCTAGTCTACAGAGCAAGCTTTAGGCAAGCCAGAGCAACCTAATGACACCCTGACTAAAAAACCACTTCTGCTGGAGAAATAGCTCAAAAGACCAGTTTTTGCTTCCCAGCAACCACACAGTGGCATCACAACCACCCTCAACTCCAACTTCAGAGCATCTGATGCCCTCTTTCAACCTCTGTGGGCACCACATGCATGTGGTACAGATACACCTGCAGACGCAACACTCATACACATTAAATAAAAATAAATCTTAAAAAGAAACTTGGGGCTGAGGACACAAGCCCCAAGGACACTTGGTCTTCTACGTAAAGATCCTAGATTTAATATCCAGTGTCACAAAAAAACAAAAACCCTTCAATTCCTGGTTGTCTAAAGAATTCAAAGCCTGGCCCCATTCAAACAGCAACTGAGGATAGGCTTCCAAGTATATCTGAACCTTAAGGCACGACACACCTTCCAGTTTTAGCCATGTCCACACTGCAGGGTCCCAACTATAAGCTACGGCAGACAACTTCTGAAGGGCTTTTAAGTGGTTCCAGACTTTAAAATATATTTTTAAAAAAATTATTGCTGGGTAGTGATAGCACACACCTTTAATCCCAGCACTCGAGAGGCAGAGACAGGTGGATCTCTGTGTTCGAGGCCAACCTGGTTTACAGAGGGAATTCCATGATGGAGAAACCCTGTCTCAAAAACAAACAGAAAAATATTTCTGTATAGTTCTAAGTACAAACTCTGTGTGTGTGTGTGTATGTGTGTGTGTGTGTGTGTGCGTGTGTATGTTTGACTCTGCATACATGCACAGGCCAGATGCAGACAGAAGAGGGTATCAGCTGTTCTCGTCCTCTCCTAACACTCTCACCCAATCCTTTGAAGCAGGGTCTTCTTGAACCCAGGGCTCCTGTTTTCTTGACTAGGCTGAAAGCCCACAATTCCCAGCAATCTTTCTGTCCTCTGTACCCTCAAAGCTGGGGTTACAGACATGTGGCTTGTTATATAAGTGCTGGAGTTTGATCTCTGATCCTTAGTCATCTCTGGCCCCTAAGACTTTTTTTTTTTTTTTTTTACATCATTCTCGTTTTTGATATTTTTCTTTGTTTTACAGAGATCTTCCTGTATATAGCCTAGCCTGGCCTTGAACGCTCATGCACCCCTACATCTGACTATTTTAAAATTCAAAACCATTACTGCTGTTGTTGCAGAAGGACATGTTCTTACCCATCACAGTCCACAATTTCAGGACCTTCAAAAGAAAACGGGTCGGCCTTGTCTGGCTCTGATTTCATCTTGTACGTTTTCGTCAGGACAGGATTGGTGAAGTAGTCGTTGGGTTCAAAGTGAAACTCTAGCACAAAAGACTGAAGCAAAAATCCAGAGTAAGAACTACCTAACATCTGCACAAAGAACTTAAGGAACTAACTCACAACGCATTACATAGCCCTTCAACATGGGCTATTTCACCTTGTATGAAATCTGGATCAGATTTTGTGTTTTGCAGTGAGTGAAAACAGGATCCTTCATGGGAGGTAAATAGAGAAGACAGTGTTAGCTGCTCCCTTGAAGCTGCACAGTAACTCACAGAGTACACAGGGAGTCAATATTTGCAGAAAGACAGGTATATCAAGTCCAATGGCATCAAGAAAAAAACTAGCCAATTCACAAATATATAAACAAAAAAATAAAGGAAATGGGCAGTGGTGGTGCACACACCTTTAATTCTACTACTTGGGAGGCAGAGGCAGGCAGAACCCTGAGTTCAAGGCCAGCCAAGGCTACACAGAGAAAGTTGGTTTAAAAAAAACAAAAACAAAAACATACAAACAAAAACAAAACAAGCAAGATGATTTTCTGAGGCAAAATGTACCAAAACAAAAACCTCTGTGGGATTAGGCAATGTCTCTCGGACATATCATGCAACCAAAATAATTAAATATGTCTGACCTCCATAATCATCATCTGTGATTTTTTTGGAGGAGGTGAGGGTGGGGGAACAGTCCACTCTGATAGAGAGAATGAATATCTTGTGTGTTGTATAGATGCATCACCTGTCACTTAAAAAGCCTATGGCCTAGACAGGAAATAGAGGTGGAACATCTGGGAGAGAAAGGATTCTGGGATAAAGCCAGAAGGGAGACTGGCCAGGAAGATGTGAGGACACATGGTACCTGAGCATAGGCAACCAGGCACGTGGCAGAATGTAAGCAGGAATGAATGGGATATTTTAAGTTATATCTAGTCAGAGATGAGCCTAGCTATATGGTAAAGATATTTGTAAATATATTTTGAGTCTATATCTTACTTCTGGGAGCATGGGACTGGAAGGAAGAACTGGGCCTAACTTCAATGCACTCTAGCCTAGCTGATCATGCTCACAGTAACCATTGCCTCAGCAGGAGTACAGCCCCAACTAACATGCAGAGGAAGATAAGATTGGCTGGGAATGGATGGAATCATCAGAAATCAAACAAGGTACTAATAAGAAAAAAAAAGGAGAGAGAGAGAGAGAGAAAGAGAGAGAGAGAGAGAGAGAGAGAGAGAGAGAGAGAGAGAGAGAAACCTGATCTAGCTGAGAGTAGGTGAGCTTGTACTTTATATTCTAAGCACCTGGAAGGCTGAGGCAGAGGGAGAGTGCCATCATTTTCAGGCCTGCCTGAGATATAGTGTGAATAGTCTATTTCAAAAACAAACAAAAAAAACCCAACCAGTCAAGGTAGCATACGCCTGTAATTCCAGAACATGAGGAGCAGAAACAAGAGGGCTACAACTTTGAAATCAGCTTAGTCTATATTCTGGGTTAGCCCAGGCTACACTACAAGACCCTATTTCACAACAATGAAATAATTCATAAGAAGGTAAAAGTACAATTGAGACTGGATGAACTGAAAGTAAAATCCCACCGAGCATCTCCAATCTGCCCATCCAGGAAAGGTAGAGATCAGGTAGCACAGCCAGAGCTTTGGGTGGGAAAGAGCTCCTGTGGCCACGTGAACAAGAGGCAATCTTCAGAGTAGACAGCCAAATGTTAACGTTTATAAAAGGAAAGTGGGATGGGATGTATACAGCTGCCCCTAAGGACTGATAAAGAAATCCCACCCACTGTCCTATCTCCACCTGTTAACCAGGGACTGGGATAGAAATGAGAAAATTAAAACCTCTAGCTTCCTCCGTCAAGATCCCTTGCCTATCTCCTTTTAGTGTGTCTCCAAGACCTGAAACTGAAAGCCACTAGCCAGCCAGTCAGTCATGTGTCACTGGAAATCCTGTAGCACTGGAATGGAACCCACCAGCCACAGCAAGGCTGACAGGTTACGAACAGTGCTGAGTAGAAGGTGAGGCCCAGCACATCCTAGTAAGCCCATCTTCCCAGAGGCCAGACCACGTCCCATGTTTGAAGCCATTTTGGGGTAGTTTCAGTCACATCTACATTGGTCATTTTAAGGAAGTATTTTTCTTAGAATCTGGATTTCTGAACCAGTGTTGTCCATGTTTGTTTATGTTGTTTCCATTCTTTTAAGAAGAGACCTCAAGCGGGGTGTGGTGGCACACGCCTTTAATCCCAGCACTCCGGAGGCAGAGGCAGGCGGATTTCTGTCCGAGGCCAGCCTAGTCTACAAAGTGAGTTCTAGGACAGCCAGGGCTATGCAGAGAAACCCTGCCTCGAAAAAAAAAAAACAAAAACCAAAAAACCTCACTGTGCTGTGACTCAGGCTGATCCCGACTCCTATACTCAAGTAATCCACCTCCCTTCTCGGATTATGAGCCCATGTCACCATATCCTGCTACTTCCCAGGTGACTCCTAGGAAAAGTATGGTATGTCAATCTTCTCCACCAAACAAGAAAATCCAGCAACTGAATCAGAGGATGACCAGGTGATAACCACAGCCCAGCAGTCAAGGCAAGGTCAGCGTGGCACCAGCCTGTATTCAGCTGGCTACTCAGCTTTGGGACATGATATGGTCCATGTTATTGGCTAAATGTGCCCATTACCAACTGCAGCAACAAGAGAAGTCTGATGAGCAGGCATCCTCAGGGCTGCCCAACTCTTGAGTAACAAAAATCAGATCTTTTGCACCTTAGTCAACTAGTAAGGAGCTTGGTCACTACTCACCATAGGTTGTCCAGGGTCTGAAAACTTCACTTTAATATCCTGCAGATGTTTCAAGATCGGTTCATCATATTCCTAACAAAGAAAGAGAGAACCCTGAACAACAGTCCACCCCTCATGGCAGTCATAGCTGCATGTGCCCCAGATGCTGGGTTGTCTCTATTGGCATCCTGTCTCTGTCCTGTAGTAACTTCTGGAAAGCAATGCCAATTTGTTCACTATGTATCTCTGGTGGCGGCAGTAACACACCAAGAATCAGCTGCCACCTGTCTCTAGAGTGTCATCAATGCTGGCTACAGGGAAGTCCCAGGCTCTCCTGCCACCATCTGACCCTACAGTTGGCACAGTGCCACCAACCAAGACTTCTGGCCTCCAACATCTAAAATAGCAAAGTAAAAGGCTTGGCATCAGGGGAGATGGCTAAATTAGCTGCTGGTCTTCCTGCACAGTATTAACTAGGGACAATTAATATCCCAAATCTGCATATGCCACTTCTGTAAGAACACAGAAAATGTCAAAGCCTAACATATAGGAGCCAACAGCTCCCTTTGCTCTATGACTTACAATGACTATTGCTTAGACTTGTACAGTAAAGAGCCTACATGAGAAAAAGCTAAAGGAATGAAGACTTGGATACCTGAAATGACATACTACTTACAGGTTAGAATGGTAATTCATTCACCCTAAGGTTGACATTGAGTCTCAGAATTTAAAGTTCCAAACCTCTAAGAACTAAGCCCACTAAAGGCCACGCCCCAATTTTGAGGTTTGTTTGTTTTTTGTTTTTTTTTAACATTACAGAATAAAAACAAATCATACCTATTAGCTATTAGAAAAACAAAACAAACAAAAAACAAAATAAAAAACCAGACCACACCAAAAGCAGTCACATGTCTGACACCAATAAAGGTGCATGAACCTACACTAATATGCCTGCCATGCTATGCATCTGATCTGAATGGCCATCCCAGCAGCCTATCATGCATCTACTGCCACCCCAAATGGGATGTCTGAACATCAGACGAGAACCAATATGGAGGTATGAGAATAAATACATGCACATACACTCCCATTAAAGTACCAGCACTCTCTCCAAAAGCAAAGCAAAGCAATGTTACCAACAAGTCCTAATGCCCCCATCCCTCACGTTTATCAGAGCTGCCAGAAAGCTGACCAGACCACACATACAACAGAGTGACTCCAAGAGATAAGCAGCCTAGTACCTAAATGCTATACTGGAAGCTATACCCTCATTACAACTGAGTTTTACTTGGTTTATCCCCACCTAGCAGTGTGAGCAACAACACCCAGGAGCACAAAAGAAAATACAACTGTCCCACCAACCTGACTCAACCCCCCCCCCTTTATGCATACTTCCCATCCCATAAAGCCAAACAGGACTATGAGCCACCTGGGGCATACATTGATCATGTGAGGAGATTCTGAAAACACCTCTCCCCAGATTCCCTGTGTTCACAGGAGGAACCTTGTGAACAAGGCTTTGGTGTGCAGTTCTGGGCTCTATAGGAGGTATAGGAGAGAAACCTCTCAAGCTCTTGTGTGGGCAGAATTATAAGCCTTGCCAAGTAATGCCAAAGAAAATTCAGCCTTCTTCAACAAAGGTCTTTAGAGCACCGAGGGATCAGGGCTACTGCCCAAGTGCCAGCCCCCAAAAGGAGACTTTTCATTCATCTTAAAATGAATCCCGCCGGGCGGTGGTAGCACACGCCTTTAATCCCAGCACTTGGGAGGCAGAGGCAGGCGGATTTCTGAGTTCAAGGCCAGCTTGGTCTACAGAGTGAGTTCCAGGACAGCCAGGGCTACACAGAGAAACCCTGTCTCGAAAAACCAAAAAAAGAATCCCAGCAGCACCCAGTTAAGCAGCGAGTAACCACCACCAGCCAAGCTCTCAACATACAAGAATCGGGCATCACCCCAGTCTCCCCCAACCCACCTGCTCACCAGGTAGAAGCACCTCACCTGCACCAGCTCACTAAGCATGTCCACATTTCTGAAGATGGTGAACCAGAACTCAGGGATGCCTTTGGGGTTCAGCTCTTCCACTGTTGCTGCTTCTTTCTCAGCTATGACTACTTTATTCTTCATATCTCCCTACAAATCAGATTTTAAAAGTCTTTGAAATATGGAAGGGAACACAGCCCCAGGAGGAAGGTAGGTTAAAGGAAGCTGAACCAAATGGATTCTGAATGCTTATCATGATGCCTGGTAAGTCAGAACAACATGCAGAGATCTTTAAATCATCAAAATGGGCTTTTCTTGGATCATTAGGAACAAACTAATGTAAAACCACAGCTTCAACCAAGTTCTGCCAATGTCTAAAAGCAGAACACTGGCTGGGTGTGGTAGCATATGCCATCTATGTGAGTTTAAGACCAGCCTAGTCTAACAATGAGTTCCATGTCAGCCCAAGTTACATAATGAGACCCTGTTTCAAAAACAAACAAACAGCTGGCATTACGTATATCCATAAAAATTAAACATATTTCCAAAAAGATCACTGAAAGATAGTTCTATTGAACCAAAGCTATCTGTTATCTAAACACAAAATTAGGCAGACAGAGGCTTTGGTGTAACTCGGTGGTAGAACACTTGTCTTTTGCATGTGTGTGTCTGGGTTACATCCCTAGTACCTTAAAAAAAAAAAGCAAAGCAAACCTCCAGAATACAAGTTAAAATGAACCTTGTACCATGCTAGAACTTTCCATGGTATGTGGATGAGACTGTCACAGAAAGTGGATACAATGTCATGATGCTGGTCAATCAGTTACCTGATGGTCTAAAGACAGAGTGAGGACGAGCAGCCTGAGGCTCCAGATGGCCCCTCGATACACGTGCCTTCCTCCCCACTGAGGAGGAAGATGTATAGCTCCCACCCATTGTAACCCCCACCTCCTCTAGCCTTGGACTCTCATTGATTAGCTTTGTTCTAGAGACAGAGTCTCACTATGTAGACCATGCTGGCCTGGAACTCAAGAATCTGTCTGCCTAACTCTCTAATGCTGGGGTAAAAATCATGTTCCACCATGCCTTGCACACTACAACCAATTATTGCCTGCCTGATCTGTATTTCAACCCTATGCTGCACAGACCACTAAGAAAGAGTAGTAACTCACTTGTCATGGCAACTAAGCACAGTTGCCATGTGCCTCAGATGCCACAGTGTCATCATAAACTCATGCACCCAGTGGAGAGAAGGGAACTACTATAGTCCCACTCTACAAAGCTTTGTGGACAGAAACCATGAAGCAGAGCAAGCCCTTGAGGTCATCTCCTAATACCACAAAAATAACTAGGATTAAACAACAGTGTACAGCAGAAACTTACAGCCAACTTGTCCTCCTCCTCATTCTCACTGTGCCACGCTGACTCTGCATCTGTGGGCTCCACGTCACCAGTGATGAATTCTCTTCTCTACATAAAAAGCCAAGAGTCCATCAGCACATTAGGCTCTCTGCAAACTCAAAAGCTAAGATGTTTACACGGACCTCTGCCAAGACAGTCAAATTCCCTGGGTGGTACCGTGTCTCACTCCAGAGTCACTGCATGAAGCAAGCACATTAACAGCACGCACCTTGTCAAATAGAGGCTGGTACAAGGCTGCATACTTCCTCTCCAGGTCATGAACTTCCTCGTAGAACTTAGCTTCTATGTGCGCACACCTCACCTGGAGCTGCTTCAGGGCATTAATTCTTCTTTTGACAGCTTTAGGTAAACTACAAGAGAACAGGAAATAAAACACCTAGTACCAGCAAACAACTAAATATACACATACAATAAGCACCCTGATTAGAAAGAGCTGCTAAAACCCTACTTGCAAACAAGCCAACAGAAAAGAATGGACTGCTTGCTGGGCAAGGTGGGTACAAGCCTTTAATTCCAGCAGAGGCAGGTGGATTCTCTGTGAGCACAAGTCCAGCCCATCTACCTAACTTAACAAGTTCTAGGACAGCCAGGGATATATAGAAAGACCATATCAAAAAAGAAAAGAAAAAAATCAATCCCATAATATATCAAAAGCAGAAATGGGGTATCAGTTTACAAAATTGCTCTCTTGTCCCAACCAAACTGGTGATGAAAAACAGAGCAAAGAGCACATTTGCAATCCCAATCACGTGGGAGGCTACAACAATAAGAGTTGCAGAAGTTGAATGCTATTCTGGGATACACAGAGACCAAGGAGGAAAAGTGTAGGTCAAAGGTAGCACAGCAACCTAATATACAGATATTGTCCAATTCCCACCACACACAGGCACATACACCCACAAACACCACACACACGCACCATACACGAAAAACAAAACAAGTGGGGCTCTGGGCATGGTGTTATGCACCTATAATCTTAACACTTGAAAAGTGGATGAAGAAGGATCAGATGTTCAAGGCTTGTTTGGCTACATAGTAAATTCAAGCTCAGACTAGGCTACCACGCAAGATTTTATCTTTCAAAAAAAGCAAAGACTGGGGCTGGAATGGCTCAACAGTACTTGCCACTCTTACAGAAGATCCGAGTTCAGTTCCTAACACTCACGCTGAGTGACTTAAAATTACTCTAGCTCTAGGGAAATCAGATGCCTCTGGTGTCAATGTGTATCTGTACTCAAGCGTGCATGCACACACACATACACTCATAATTTAAAACAAAAGCCCACCAAAGAGATGGCTCAGTTGGTAAGGGCGCTTGCTACCAAGCCTAATGACCTGAGAAGTTAGGTCCGTGAGAATCACAAGGTAGAACGAGAAAACCAACTCTTTTAAACTATCTTCTGACCGCTACATACGTACAACGGGATGAAATAATAATAAAGAGCAAAAGCAGAACTCCCACACAAGGACTAGACACAGGCTGGCTGACAAGGACTCGGGCATGTAGGCCCTGATGCTAGAACTGAACATGAAGTCTATGGACAACCTCATAGAATTCTCTCTCCTAATCGTACCAGCTAAGAGTTTCTTTGCCTTGGTTCCACAGTTTCTTTTCTTTCTTTGTATGAGCACTCCTAAAATCAAAAGGAAAACAAACAAACAAACAAAACAAAACCATGCAGGGGAAGTGGTGGCACATGCCTTTAGCCTCAGCTTGCAGGTGGCAGAGATAGGTGAATCTCTTGAGTTCTGAAGTCAGCCTGGTTTACAGAGTAAGTTCCAGGATAACCAGGGCTACACAGAGAAGCCCTGTCTTGAGTATGAAAGGAAAGAAAAAGGAATTTAACCTATAAAATTGTTTCAATTAAAACCTGAAAAATAATGCCACCAGGTGAAAACATGTTCACAGTAAATTTGAATACAGGTCCACATAAACAGCCAGTGCTGGCCCAACAGATATGTGAGGCCATGTTCTCACAAGCTATCATCACCCTGTGCCTGTCTCAGTAAGCAAAACCAGAAAACCAGACACCATTCTCAAACCCCTCACTATATCCTACCACCTACTCCACAAACAAACAAACAAACAAACAAGGAATGCCAAACAGAACTAAAACGAACTGTACCCACTGAGTAGAGTAAACCCAGAAAGGTTTCTAAATGGACACAAGGAATGTCTCCTCCTATTGTAACAGCTAAGCCTTACCCAACTGGACATGGAGCCTGAGGTGGCTCATTTCTTCCAGAAGGCAAACAGGGAGGCCCTGAGAAGCAATGTCTCATTTCTACCATACAACAGAGCCAGGACACAGGACACAGGCTTCCTGACAAGGGTAAAAGTACAAGTGTCCCACAGTTGGCCAAATAGCACTCTAGCTTCTTAGCTGAGTCGTCTACCAGCCACGTGGTGGTACTGTGCACTACCAAGCAGACAAGAGGAGCTGCTCCTGAGTTATGAATAACACAATTGCTGCTCCTCTAAGACACAAAGATATTTGTTCTGTTGCTTAACTGGCTATGGACTTACGTTTCTATGTAACTAGAAGGAGTGTGAGAGACGTTGTCAAGACGTTCCTGCAAAGCTGCCAGCACTTGTGGGTTCTGCATCACCTGGTCTGTGAGTTTTTCTATGAGGAGTTGGAAATGAGAATAATTATTTAGCAGCCTAGAACCCCAACACCAACCTGGATCTCAGGCTGGTCAACCCAGCTACTCAAAAGGCTAAGTAAGGAAATGCCATGCCAGACCTTCCTTATCTCAAAATAAAACACCCACAAGAAGCTGGGCGTGGTGGCACACGCCTTTAATCCCAGCACTCGAGAGGCAGAGGCAGGTGGATTTCTGAGTTCGAGGCCAGCCAGATCTGCACAGTGAGTTCCAGGACAGCCAGGGCTACACAGAGAAACCCTGTCTCAAAAAACCAAAAAAACCAACCAAACAAAAAAAAAACCCACAAGAGTGCTGGACTGTAACTCAATAGTATACTACTTGCCTAGCATATGAAGCCCTGGGGCTAAATCCTTATTACCACAAATGTCTGTTAGAAATATCAGCACAGGCTGTTATCTCAGCACTCAGAAAGAAGAGGAGGACAATCTGAATTCTGGGGTTAAACTACATAATGAGTTCCAGGACAGCCAGGGATGCCCAGAGATCTACAAAGAGATATCTCAAAAAAAAAAAAAAAAAGTAGTACACATCACCTAGTGCTTTTAAGCCAGAATTCCGTATAAGAAAAGAGGCTTGTGTTGGGTCCAGATAAGAAGAAACTGTAGCATCTCAGACCACACTTGCTTTAAAATAAACAAATATAAAAATCCCCAACACATGTTTACTTATCTTTGCTCCTAAATTTCTAAATATAGTAAAATACTTGTTTAGAGACTTGTATCTTAAAAGTATCTTTTGGGGGCTGGAGAGATGGCTCAACAGTTAAGAGCACTGACTGCTCTTCCAGAGGTCCTGAGTTCAATTCCCAGTAACCACATGTGGCTCACAACCATCTGTAATGGGGATCCGATGCCCTCTTCTAGTGTGTCTGAAGAAAACAACAGTGTACTCACATACACGAAATAAATAAATCTTTTAAAAAAAAAAAAGTATCTTTGGGATGGGGGAATGGGGGCAGGGTGGGAGAGGCAGGTAGATCTCTGAGTTTGAGGCCAGCCTGGTCTACCTGATCTAGCCAGTTCCAGGACAGCCAGGGTTACACAAAGAAACCCTGTCTCGAAACAAAACAAAAAGTATCTTTGTTAATCACCCTAGTGGGCAGGTGGCGACAGAGGCTCCTGCCTGTAGCCAGCCTAGGTCCCCAAGATCACTGACTACCAACTTTCAGGGGCTGGTAATTAACTCTGGTTACACCTTGCTCCCCAGTCCCATTGGTGTTGGAAGCCAGGGACAAGGACAAGATTAGCTTCTAAAGCATTCACCCACTTAGTTCAAAGAGATGGCTTTCCCCAGACTGCCCTCTTCCCTAGAAAGCCGTTTCCCCACCCAAACCTACCTGCAAAAAGTACTCTGACCTTCTCACATGCCTTTGTTCTGAACTTGTAACACTGAACTATTATTTAGAACCTGCCCCCCACCCCCCATAAAAGGAGACACCAAGAGAATAGGAACTGTCCTTCACTAGGTGATGGAGTTGAACAATTCCTCTCTTATACAATCCAGGCCCACCAGGAACTTAAGATTCTCCTGCTTGGACTCCCAAGTGCTAGAATTATATGATGGTCTACACAGCCTGCTCAGAGACAGTTAAGATTTTTTCCATTTTATCATTATTAGTGTGTGTATATATTCAATCAAATGTGCACTGAACATGACTGCATGTGAATTTACATACACAAACATACTTCTAGGTTTTGCTTCAGAATAAGCAGGAGAGGAAAGTTGGGTGCTAGTCTGGTTAACATTCTGACACTTAGGTCATTTATAGTAACAAACTGGTTCTGGAGAAGAAACCCTCTCTAATCACTGCTTCATCCACTGCACTGACCTGTATTACTGGCATTTTTAGCAGCTTCCACAGAATCTGCAGGGCCTCCATCTGAAAGACTAAAACAACAAGTTTACAAAGTATTATGAACAGAATCTCAGAGATAGAACCAATTGGCATTTTCAGTGTTTATCCAATGTATTAGGGTCTGTCTGTACAGCAAGAGACTCCAGGTCAGGTGAAGACAACACTAGCTGGGCATGCTGCACCATGCCTTTTATCCTAGCACTTGAGAGGCAACAGCAGGTTTATCTCTGTGACTTCAAGGCCAGCCTTTTCTACATAGTAAGTTGCAGGACAGCTAGAGCTACACAAGACCTTGTCCCCCACGGACAAACAAACAAGACAACATGGTCACACCTGTGTTATTTAAGGGAGACTTCCTCCCATCTAAACAGATCACACCCACCCAGCTCCCTTTCCTCACACCCAATACAAAGGCTGCTCTAATCTATAACCCTTGCCTCATTTTTAATTTCTAAAATTAAAAAAAAATACCTTGTATGTGCCATGCATGGTGATATACACCTTCAATCCCAACACCTGGGAAACAGAGGCAGGTGGATTTCTAGGAATTTTGAGCCATGCTTGTGTACCCAGGGAGTTCTAGGCCACCCAGGGCTACTACACATTGAGACTCTGTCCTAAACACAAAACAAAAACAAAACCCAACAACAAAAATTATGTTTATGAGTATGTCATATGTGGATATGTGCAACGCCAATGGAGGCCAGAAGAGGACATCAGATCCTCCGAACTGGAGTTTGTGAGCTGCCTAATGTGGGTGATGGGAACAAAAAGTTAAGTCTTTGCAAAAGTGGTACATATTCTAAACCATTGAGCCATCTCTCCAGCCTGCTAATTTTTATTCTGACAGTCAATCTCTTGATGATATAACTGGTCTATAGTGCTTAAGCCACTTCACTGGAACAACAAGCTACCCCCTGGTCAGCAGAGCACACAAGTGGCCTTGTACAGCAGATGCAACGGTCACAGTGCTCTGCCAACCATGCAGCATCACTAAAACAATGGCTTCACAAACACAAGCCTGACTGGCTACCAAAGAGCCATGTATACCTTCCTGAAGACAAAGTTCTACAAGCCCTTCCAGTGCATCTCTGGGACATGAAAGCAGAGGGAGCTATGGGAAAATGAAGGGCAATTATGAACAAAATTAATGACATACATGTATGAAAATGGCACAATAAAATTTATTATTTTATATACGAACTAAAAAAAAAAAAATCAAAACAACACTCAACCAACACTGACCTTGCATATCCCACTAACAATCCTTTCCCTGATCCCTGGCAGGTATGTCAGATTAATGACATGACTTCACCAAGGGTGGGGAAACAGGGATTAAAGGCTAGGGAGCACAGAAACTTCACCTGAGACAGCTGGTGAGATCAATTTCTTTGCCAGCAAAAGGGAGAAAAAAGGACATTACCACTTGAAGTTTAAACTAGTTAACTTTGAATCCTAGCTTCTGAAATATAGCGGGCTCTAGCTCAATTCCTAAACTTTGAAATCTAGTAAACAAAGTCCATTTTGGCTTACCTGTTTTCTGCCATCTGAACGCCTTTGTCCCCTACAAATGAGAAAGTTCACAATTACATTCACACACACACACAAATGTTCTATTACTCTTCCCGCATCATGATGGCACTCCACCAGTCATGGCAGTTGAGACCTTTTTGCAGGTGAAGGAAATGGAAATGCCCTGATGTGACCTGAAGTTATACGAGCAGGTACATGTCTAATCTCATAGACAGGTACACTTAAGATCTAGGTTTCACTAGACATGGTGATGCATGTCTTTAATCCCAACCACTGGGTGGCAGACACAAATGGATCACTTGAGTCTGAGGCATAAAGAGTTCTTGGCAAATAATGCTACACAGTGAGACCATGTGAAAAAACAAAGTTAAAATGAAATGGAAATTTTTTTGAGACAAGGTCTCATGTAGCCCAGACTGGCCTTCAATTTGCTTTGTAGTTGATGACCCTGCATGTCTGACCCTCAGCCTCCACATCCCCAGTACTAGGATGACAAGTATATGCCAGCATGCTAGGCTTATGCAGGGCTGGTATAAAATCCAGGGCTCCATGCATGCTACAAACTGAGCTAGATCCAAAACATTCTTACTGACACTAAAGTGACCAGACTTCACAGTAAGAAAACAGAATCCTAATCTGCCTTCTCTTTACAGTAAACCCGACAGATCCACACAGCAACTTCCTCAAACAATTCAAAAGCACATTGTTTGAACTGTCTCTCACATAGACAGAATAATGCTAATCTATCTTTTATGCCACCTACACTGTAAAAACACTACGAGACACTCAACACGACCACTCTGTAAGAATACTTGATCTCTAGCAGCCGACTTACTTCAAGAGAGTATGATGAATGAGAAAAAGACAACCATACAAAGCCCCTCACTCTTGCCAAGTGTACATAATGAGACCTTCTGAAAGCTATACTCCTGCTAGGAAAACAGGAGACAGGAAAAACAGTTCCAGCAAGAGTGATGGGCAACTGTCTCACAGTTAACTAGCTGAATTTTCTATTAGGTTTTCATTGTTTCAAAATAAAATATGTGCAGGTGGTTCATGCCTTTAATCCCAGGATTTGGTAGGCACAGGCAAGTGTCTACATATTGAGGTTCAGGCCAGCCAGGGATACACAGGAAATCCTGTCTCAAAACAAACTCAAAATGCACAAAAACATGTCACATGTCTTAGGTAGGGTTTCTATCACTACAATGAAACACCATGACCAAAAAGCAAGGGGAGGAAAGGGTTTATTCTGCTTACATGTCCACATTGCTGTTACCACCAAAGGAAGTCAGAACAGGGAACTCAAGCAGGGCAGGAACCTGGAGGCAGAAACTGATGCAGAGGCCATCATGGATGCTGCTTACTGGCTTGTTTCCCTTGGTTTGCTCAGCCTGCTTTCTTATAGAACTCAGGACCACCAGCTCACTTGTGATCCCACCTACATTGGGGTGGGCCCTCCCCGACTGATCACTAATTGAGAAAATGCCTTACAGCTGGATCTCATGGAGGCATTGCCTCAGCTGGGGCTCCTTCCTCTCTGATAACTCTTGTGTCAAAATGACACACAAAACCAGCCAGTACATATGACTAGTTTTTTAAAATTTAAGTAATGTATGAAAGCACAAAGAGTAAGACAACAACAGTACTGCACATGACCAAACCCAGAGCAACACAGCAGCTTCCCACACTCAGCTTCACCTTCAACGAACCTTCCTCACACCCTAGATCTTTGCAGTCCAAACTCACTGGCCACTGATGTACATTCCTACATCTACCCTACAAAGTGAACCATTCTCAATTCCAGAAAACACTTGCCCAGATGTCCAACAAGGCTTTTCTACCGTATACTTTTGTTTGAGGTCTCCATTGAACGCCTTAGTCAAATGTGGTTTGCCACCCCTTGCTATTCTTAACTTAGATGGCAAGATTTTCATGTAACATTTCTGGGTTACAAGAATGAGCAATAAACACTGAGCTGGTTACACACAAGCATTCCTTACACTTTGGCTCCACAGTTACAGTACCCCATTACCTACCTATGGCTAACAGCAGCTTCTCTGGACTGCATTCCCAGCCCATCACCCTTTCCCATTTGTACAGCAATCCTCAGTACATCAGTCTCACCACCAAAGACTGAGAAGCCACGCCCACTTGAAGCACTACAGTGGTACAGCAAGTCAGCCCATCTCTGATACATTCATATAGACTATCCTGCCCCGTGAGTCTATCCTCTGCACACTGAAACCAAGGCAAAGTGCCAGCACACGCTCCAGCACCATCCATTACTGTGTTTACCAAACACTGAAAGTCATAAAAGAGTTATGCAGGTGTCGAGAGAAACATCCATCTTGTTTTTAAGGTTAAAATGACAGGTTTAATACCGGTTTTATGACTCTATAGCACAAAGCCTTATTAGGCAAACTACTTTTAAAAGGCATCAAGAGTCAGACATAATGATGCACGCCTGTAATTACAGGACTTGGAAGGTATGGTTATGCTGAAGCTAGAGGCTAGCCTGGGCTACAAAAGAACCTGTCTTAAAACACAAAACATACAAAAACCCTAACGATCAAGTTAGATCATGACAGTCATCAGTGATACTACTAGAATACAGAACTTTAGGTTCATTTCCTCTTTTTGCTCCAAACAACAAAAAAACTTTCGGAAGGAAAACATTAAATTTTTATAGCAAATTTTAAACTGGCCACTTCTTAAAGATTAAAAAAACCAAATCAAACAAACAAACTTTTTATGCATATGAATGCCTGACTGCATGTGTAGCATATATGTGCAATACCCAAAGAGGCCAGAGGAGGGCACTAGATCCTCCTGCAACTGGAGTTATGGGTGGTTTTGAGCCACCACATAAGGTAATGAGAACCAAACCCATGTCCTCTGCAAGAGCAGCCAGTGCTCTTAACCATGAACACCTAAACTGCCACTCCCGAAAGACAAAGAAAGGCATAAACTGTGGAGTGGCATCACACTTCACAAAACCCACACTTTTATATATTATCTGTCTTCATAAAAGCCAAAGGTCTTCAAAGCCTTAACACAAGATAAGCACATGATTACTATAACCTAAACTGGCCTGGAGAGATGGGTCAGTGAATAAAGGTGCTTGCCACTAAGCCCGATAATGTGAGTTTGATTACTGAGTCCCATATGGAAGGAAAGAACAGACACCCATAATTATCCTCTGACTTCTACTCCCAGCACATATGCAAGTATGTGCACGGATATAAAGGATCTAAAACACAGTAACTTGGTTCAGTCTGAAAGATGGCAGGCTGACCCAGCGAAGCTGGGGACGTGTAACCAGGTCCTACAGGAGTACTGACTTACAACTTAGGATCATGTCAAAGGGACAAAGGAATGACATGTTTTAAGAAGGAATCAGGAAAGGCCTCCCCACCCCCACTCCCCGGGGAGGTTGTTTATGCTATACACATGGAGGTCAGAAGACAATTTTCAGGAGTCTGTTCTCTCCTTTTAACCATGTGAAGCCAGCAGCAGACATCTTTGCCAGCTGAGCCATCTTGTTAGCCTGTAATATTTTTAAGCAATCAGATATACATTAGATTGGTCACTGAAGGTGCTAGGTGGTGCTTTTCTGCTTGCTTTTGAAACTTCTCATTAGTGAGGCCAAGGACCAAAGAAGAAAAACTTCCAGGAGGGCAGAGCATGTCCACTGACTCAATGCAGAGTTCAGGGCTTAGCAAAGGACTTGGCATGAAACAGGTAGCCAGATATCTTGTCTCAGTTAATCCCTGCATGTAAGAACCACGGTACTGAACTCCCTTTGAACATCTTGGCCTATCCTAAGCAATTTTGGAAGACACAAGATGAGGACATTTCCTTAGTCACATCTGCTTACAACATGTACTGAAACACCTCCAGCAGAAAACAGCAGGTCATCTCACCAGAGATTTCTAGAAGCCAAACCACCAGGCTTCAGGAAGAAAGGACAAAATGATTTTTTTTTTCTTCCCTCAAGCAAAATGCTCCTCTGGCAGACGAAGTACCTCGGCAGCATTTGGAAAAGTTATGAAAATATGAACAAGCAGATATTAGGACAATTTTCTTAATTCAGCACTGGCTATCTCTTCTTGTTGCTAAGAGGCATTTTCTTCCCCCATATTTGAAATTACAAACTACCTTCCAAGACTCCAGTGTCTCAAAAGTATCCTCCCACATCTGACTCTCACCTGCTCCCGCTGCAGGAAGGGCAAGGCCATTCACTATTTGCTTTACACTGGAGACCCTAGGCTGGAGATCTTGCATGAATAATACACGTTACTCTGAAGCAACTGAATGTGACTTAAATCATAAATATAATAATTATCTTTTTGTACATAAAGCTCAGAGCTAATCTTACCTCACTAGACTGAGTCTCCTGGACACAGGATGGAAGCACATTGTTACAACAGCTGACAGAACACAGAAAAAAGGAATTTAAGGCTGTACAGCAAGCAGCTAGAATCAAAAGGTAAAGTTCACAAAGCCAGCTTCTGTAGTTTTCACACTATAAAAATACCACATGCCTCCTGTTACTGTCAAATTCAATAGCAGAGCAAAGTAAAGCAGATGAGCTTCCTCTCAGGAGACAGGAGACCTGACTGCTAGATGAAAACAAATCTATGCTACCATCAACTGTCTTCAAAATGCCTAAAAATCCATTCCAAGACTCTGCTATTTACCCATTTTTACCCACCAAAACAGGCTTACTGATCTATGATTAATAACAGGTCCCAAGTGTAGTCTACGAAGCCTCCATACTACCACTATCAGGTAGTCCCTAGCAAAGGCTGAGGGTAGAAGGAAGTCCCTGCTATTTCCCTAGTACCTTCCTCTACTTTGGCAATAGGTGCAGCAAGATGAAGATGACATCAGCTTCAATTCTAAATGCCTAAATGCACTTCATCTTTCTTGCAGTAGCGCTGGCTGGCCTTGAGCTTCCTGCTTCTACCTTTTAAGAGCTGGAATACAGATACAAGCCAACACACCCACTTACATTTCCTTTTAAGTAAACAAAAAAACCTTGTACTCACGGGCTAGAAGTCCCCAACAGCTCATTACTACTGCCTCTTTTTCAAAACAGGTCACCTGGGGCTGGATGCAAGCAGCAAAGAACTCACTGATGTGCCTATTTCACACTGAGAGTTGCCCTTAGACCTTCAGATTTAAACTACCCTTTCTTAAATTTCTAACTTATTTATGTGTATGGGTGGTTTCCCTGCTTGTCTGTGCACTACTTGCAGAGGCCAGAAGAGGCTGTTGGAACCCTGGGACTTAAGTTATAGACTATTAGAAGCCACCTTATGAGTATGGGACTCAAACCTAGGTCCTCTGCAAAAGCACACAATGATCTTAACCACCCCTAAATTAACTCTCTTGTCTAGGATTTTTTTTCTTCCAAAAACCAAAATTTTAGGTACTGGCAGTTAAATTTTTATACAAATACAACATAAACTTTTATACACAACATAAAGACAGCTAGCAGGGACAGTATACTTTCACTAACAAGAGGCAAACAGGAAAAAAAAAGTGAGATAGGATCTTGCTGTTTTTCCAAGACAGATTTTAAACAGTTCCAGAGCAGTTGGGAATCTAGGTGTATACTGCCATATCTATCTTAGCTGGGGCATTTTAAGACTCAAGTACAAAGTCAGACCAAAGTGGTGAACTACCTCATTTCTAAGAATACCACCCCTGCAGGAGATTTATTGCCCACTGGTATATTCTATATACTCAACTACACAAAGCCAAATGGCCAGCTCACAAGCCATGATTTCTGAGAAGATCCCAAAATACATACATTTTCCCCCAGAACTTTGGTAATACAATTCCAGAATTTTCAAAAAACGATAAAATCACTATTATTTTCACCAGCTATTCTATATTAACTGTGAAAAACAGTTCGGGATTTAAAGCTAAAACATCAAAATGTGTTTAAATGTTATGACACTGTGAACCAATATTGGTCAACTAAGGGGGGGGGTTGAGACCGACAACTGAGTTTTACAGCATCTACTTTAGTTAAAATGATACAGCTGTAGACTACCCGACAGGTGAACTATACTCTAGTCCTATCAAAGCCCTGCTTTCTCTGAATCTTACTGTTCATCTGAATATTTGTTTCAATACGTTATTTATTTAATAATAAACATTTATTATTAAAACTGAGCCAGATTAAATCTATTTGAATTTAGATGCAAGGTACCATCACACTTAACCTATCAGGGACTTAATTTGCAATACAGGTCGAATACTCCTATACCAAAAAAAAAAAAAAAAAAAGAAGAAGAAGAAAAGAAATCAGAACGTCCCAAAACCCACTTCTTTTCGAGCACATTTTGGATTTCCAGATTAGGTACGCTCATCTGTCAGACCTACAAATATTCCACAAACCGAACCACTTCAAAACCCAGGCGTTTCTTGCTAATGCACAGTCAGCCTGTTGCACCTACATCACGTACTATTGTGAATGAGTTAAGACACGTCAGGAGCTTAAAGGAGCCCCTGGTGTGTAGTAAGCGGAGATTAGTCACCGAGAGGAAGCAACTACTATGACAGGAAGGCGGCAGTAACTTAAAAGCATTTAACTTTTGGACCAAAAACTTAAACTTGAGTCTTTTTGCTGTGGAATATGCATATGCTCGTTACCGCAGCGCACGCGCCGGAAGCTACCGCGGAAATTCCTCCAAGAGGCAGCGAAGCAGAGTTGGAGGAAGTGCGGGCCAACTTGCCCCAAGGATACCCTCGGAAGAAGGGGTACTGCTGACGACCCTGAACCCGTTAGGGGCGCCCGGGTCTGAAGGCTCAGTGTGTGTCACTAGGCTGGCTCCGCCTCCACCGCAGGCTCAGAGAGTGAGGTCTGGCTCAGAGACCGGGGCACTGTGCGGAGAGCATGCAAAGCCCGGAAGGGCGAGGCGGCGGCCCAGTAGACCCCTTCCTTCCCAGGCGCGGTCTGAGACGAGGCGTACCCAGGCCCACCTCGCTGGGGAGGCCTTGTCCTCTCAAGGAACCGCCTGCGCCGCTTCGCGTGGGTTCTCGGGCGGCGGGAACAAAGCGCGCTGACCTTCAGCCGGGGGCGGGGCTGCACGGAGGAGGGACCGGCCCGCCATCCGCCGCCACCCGCCACCCGGACCTCTGACCCGGTCGCCGCCCGCCTCTGCTCGCCGCCATGGCGCGTCGGCCTGCCCGCGCCGCCCACTCCTCCCCGTCTCCGCCTCCTCCGCCCCAGTCCCTCGCCAGCCGCCCGCCGCGCCGTTACCCGCCAGCACCGCACCTCGCGCCTCCTGCGGCAGTGGCGCCTGTCCTAAGCTCGCTCCGGGGCTGCACCGCCGTGGTCGCCAACAAAACCACCTGCCATTGGCCGTATCGCCGGGCTCCACCCTCTGCGAGCAAAACGGGCGACGAATGGACAATAGAGCTGTTTATCAACTGCACCAGGCACTAGGAAAGGCGGTATCCAATCAAAATCTGTTGAGGGAGCACGGCGTCCAGCCTAAGCCCGCGAGCTATATGTAGTTAGAGTAGTGACGTGTGTTCCGGCGCACGCGCAGTTCGTGCTTCTTTAAAGGGGCTGCTGGGCGCGCGTGTAGGACTTTGGGCTTGTTACAACCTCTAGGGTTTGAGCTTCCTGGACCACATCGGCAACGCTCTTTCCAGATTACTTACAACTCCCTGCCTTCCCCCGGCCTGGGAAAAGCACCGCCTACTTCTCAAGGCCTTCTGACCCTCTGTCTACAGTGCCTGCCTGGCATGGGACTACCCTTCTGATAGAAAAGTTCAGCACATCTGTACTGGCTGGTTTTGTGTGTCAATTTGATACAAACTAGAGTTATCTGAAAGGAGGGAGCTTTGAGAAAATGCCTCCATAGGATCCAACTGTAAGGCATTTTCTCAATGATTGGTGGGAGAGGACCCAGCCCATTGTGGGTAGTACCACCCCTGGGCTTATTGGTGGTGTCTGTAAGAAAGCAAGCTGCACAAGCCAGTAAGCAGCACCCCTCCATGGCCTGTGCATCAGCTTCTGCCTCCAGGTTCCAGCCCTGCTTGAGTTCCTATCCTGACTTCCTTCAGTAATGAACAGCAATATAGACGTGTAAGCCAAATAAACCCTTTCCTCCCTAACTTGCTTTTTGGTCATGGTGTTTTCATTGAAGCAATAGACAACATCTGATAAGAATAAATAACTTGCTTGCAGATAATGTGTGTTTTCCTAACAAATTCTACGAACAGGGCAGTTGGAAACAAAGCTGGGTATGGTGCAACATGCATGCCTTCAATCCCAGTACTTCTGAGATAAGAGATACAGGTGACAGAATGAGCAGTTTGTCACTTCCAACTATGTAGCCAGTGTGGGGCCAGTCTGAGCAACATGCAACCCTGTCTGAAAAACAAAAACTTAAAATGAAGTGTGGTTACTGAAGGCCAGAAGGTCTACAGCATTGTTTTTCTGTATTACTTCTCTTTCATTCTTAAATTGGAACTATGTATAAACAGTTTCGCTTACAAAATTAAGGAAAGTAAATAAGCTCGTATGTTTTTACTTACATTTTTTTCTGACATACATTTTTTTTTCCTGACATTTTGATTGGTTAGTGGCTGGTTTTGCTTTTCCACGACAGGGTTTCTCTGTGTAGCCCTAGCTGTTCTGGAACTCGATCTGTAGACCAGGATGCCCTCAAACTCACAGAAATCCACCTGCCTCTGCCTCTCCGGTGCTGAGATTAAAGCCGTGCAGCAGCACCACCAGGTTTTTACTTCATTTTTATTTGGGGAGTGGATGTGGTTAAATCAGACAAGTATAGAAAATAGTTTGGTAGCCAGGGACTTATTTGGTTTGGACTACACATAATGCTTTTCTAATAATGCTCTGGGCAGTGTAAAAGTCCCCCCAACATATTTTTAAAAAAGATTTATTTATTGTATATAAGTACACTGCAGCTGTCTTCAGACACACTAGAAGAGAGCATCAGATCCCATTACAGATGGTTGTGAGCCACTATGCGGTTGCTGGAATTGAACTCAGGACCTCTGGAAGAGCAGTCAGTGCTCTTAACCGCTGAGCCATCTCTCCAGCCCAAACCCCCCTTTTTAATATTAAGTAAGACACCAGGCAGTAGTGGCACACACCTTTAATCCCAGCACTCAGGAAGAAGAGGCAGACAGATCTCTAGAAATTCAAGGCCAGCCTCGTGGGCCTGTCACAGAGTATTTCTGATCTGTACTATTCACTTTTGGATACTATTTCCTTGCTACCTTACAATCTGTGTGTATCTTTATTTCAATTCCTTGAATAAAACACTCAGACCCCAATAACTGGTAATAAGTTTAATAATGGTATTTCATTATTTATTATCTCTAAGACAGGGTCTATGTAGCCCTAGCCTGTTAACTCATAGAGATCTATCTGACTGCTTCTGCCTCCTAGGATTAAAGTTATTCACTACCATGCCTGGGTTAATAAAGCTATTTGAATACAGGCTGAAGCATAGGGATTAAGAGAGGTGCTCAGAAGGTGTGGGGGGGGAGGTCTACAGCATGACACTACTTAATTTTTTTTTAAAGATTTATTTATTATATGTAAGTATACTGTAGCTGTCTTCAGACACCCCAGAAGAGGGCATCAGATCTCATTACAGATGGTTGTGAGCCACCGTGTGGTTGCTGGGATTTGAACTCAGGACCTTTGGAAGAGCAGTCAGTGCTCTTAACCGCTGAGCCATTCTCCAGCCCGACACTACTTAATTTTTAACATTAATAAAATGTTTAGTCATTTTTTTTTGTTTTTTATCTACAGATTTCTTGGTATAGTTCTGGTTGTCCTGGAACTTGCTCTGTAGGCCAGGCTGGCCTCAAACTCAGAGGCTTCTGCCTCCCAAGAACTGGGATTAAAAGCATGTACCACCATCACCCAGTTTAAACTTAATCTTTAACTATCACTGTAAATTACATTCTTTGAGCACTCTGACTTAGCCACAAGTTCACATCAACAGCTGATCTTAAGGTAGGCAGGTTAGCCTGGCTTTCTCTCAGCAGCATGCACTCATGTCTTAAATATGAACTATCTTTCATCTAAGACTGTCTCTTACTCTATGCCTATACTTAAATCCAAAGCATGCACCATTTCTTATCTCTGCTTAATAAGCTTGCTAACTTTGCTTCACTATGACTTGTCCTGAAATTCTTTACTGTGGTACAATCAAGGTTCCAATTTTACCTGACTGGAGGTCTCTGTGGAGGGAGGAAATGTACTAGGCTGGGCTATGTGCCTTCACTGCTGCTGACAAGGGTAGCAGGGAGGTATTTCCTCAATGTAGCCTGGGGCTGGAGCAGGGAGTGCAGTACCAGCCCAGCCTCCCCATGTCAATTTATAAAAAGCATTTAGTTTGGCTAGCAAATAAGGTTACCAAGCAGGAATGAACAAATTGTCTTCGTTTCTTAGAAATGAGTCTTTTGGGGGGCTGGCGAGATAGTTCAGTGGTTAAGAGCACTGCCACCTGTCCAGAAGACCCAAGTTCAATTGTCAACACCCACATGGCAACTCACAACTGTCTATAACCCCAGTTCCAGAGGATCTGGCACCCTGACACAGACATTCATGTAGGCAAAACACCAATGCACATGAAATTTAAAAAAAAAAAAAAAAAAGGAAAGTAAAGAAATTAGTCCTTTTGCCTGGTAAAGGTTGCTTTGGCCAGCATTTTCAAATTCAAGTCCCATCTATTTATTTAACAGTCTCAAACCAACTCTTTCCTTTTTCTTTCTCCTTTTTTTTTTTTTTTGAGACAGGGTTTCTCTGTGTAATCCTGTAATCCTGGCTGTCCTGGAACTCACTCTGTTGACCCAGGCTGGCCTCAAACTCAGAAATCTGCCTGCCTCTGCCCCCCAAGTACTGGGATTAAAGGCGTGTGCCACCACTGCCCCGCTCAAGCCTACTTTTTGTCATGGCATCTATCCCTCCTGGGGGTTACTGTGGGTAACAAGAAGGTGGGAGGCACCGTGGTAAGTGGTCCTGGCTCCTGAATCTGATGAAGGTGTGTTAAGTCTTTCCCTGCAGTGACTTAACTGGCAGGTAGGCAACATTCTCCCCAAACCTCCTGTTTGCAAAGACTTAAGAGAAGGCTGTACTGCTTTTCTGAGTTGCTGCGACCAAGCAGCCCAAATTGGTGGCTTACTAACCAGAAATGCCCGTTGGAAATTAGCAGACTGAAGTGCACACATGGAAACTGTACTCCATTGAAGTTTCAGATGGGGCCTCCCTCCTTGCACTCTCCTCTGCACGGTGCTCCAGGCTGTCCTTGGCTGGTGACTGCAATACTGTAATCTTAACTACTGTCTGCACATGGCTTTCCCTTAGGCCCAAATCCTAGGCCTACTCTCATGATTTCATCCTGATGAGATTACACATCTAGGGTCATCTCCAGATGTCCGGCGCACAGGCACCAGGAAGTGGTTCTTCTACGAGGGCAGCTCACCTGATGTTAAAGCAGGGTGTTAGTAGTTGTCCTAGTTGTCTGGCTGTGCGGATGCTATCATCAGAGGTTAAAGGTTAGGGACTCCTGGGTGAGACCCCCTAACTAGCTGGTGACCCTGGGATAAGTGCCTGTTTCCCCATGTGCCTACTTCAAGAGGCTTGGGGATGGGTTTAGAGCAGCACCAGGTGAGTTGTCAGCTTGAGGCCAGTGTTAGCAGTTCTCATTGACTCCTGTCCACTTATGTAGTAATAACAAGAGAAAGAATCCAACCATCCAATGTCCCAGTAGTCAGAAACTGCAGCCTAGCAGATCCCTTTAATCATAACCCTCAGACCACACCAAGCCCATGGGGGACATCTGATCTCACTCAAGCCCTGTGCTCAGGAAGTCGAATGCTGAGGGGAACCAGCAGTAATGCAACTGTGGGATCTATTTATTTATTTATTTATTTATTTGGTTTTTTGAGACAGGGTTTCTCTGTATAGCCCTGGCTGTCCTGGAACTCACTTTGTAGACCAGGCTGGCCTTGAACTCAGAAGTCCGCCTGCCTCTGCCTCCCAAGCGCTGGGATTAAAGGTGTGCGCCACCACCGCCCAGCAGAACTGTGGGATTTATAAACTAAGCTGAAGACCAATTCTGGAAGCTTCCCCCCTCTCCCAATACAATTAAAGCCAGAGCTTTGGCACATGCTAAGCAAGAACTCAAACACTGATCTATATTTTTCAATGGCTTCATCAAAGTGCCCAAGCTGGCTTTGAACTCATGATCCATCCTCCTGTCTTAAGACTCCCAAAGAGCTGGGGATTATATAACCCGAATGCCCCACCACACCTATCTCTAACAGCCATTTGAGTGGATAGAAGGACCTGTTGAGTTCATAGGTTAACTCAAGGCTTAGATGCCACCTGAAGTCTACTTGCCTGCATCTGGAGCTGTCCATGCCCTGGCTGTCCCTCTAGATCTCTTAAGAGTTTCAAAGAAAGTTGAGAATAATGTCAAAGTCCCTTCTGTCTGCATTGCTCCTGTGTCAGACCCTTCTCCTATGATTTAAGTCTGGCTGACAGTACCCTCCCAAGCAAGCCCTTGGCTTCCAGCAGAACTCCTACAATCACTGCTGTCTGCTTCAAGTCATTGGATTATGCAGTTCTCAACACCTGCTCCTTGCCCTTACCTCCCTGCCTCTGGGAGTGTCCAGTTTTGGAGGAAAGGATTCTAGGGCTGGTAATGGCTAAGGCAGTACAGTAGCCATAAAGCCAGCAGCCTATAATTATCTTAAGTTGGCTCTTGTCCCTACCCAGTGCAGGGGAGTGTCCTCAGGAGCAGGTGCCTCTGGTCCACTGATGTGACAGGGATTAGATGTGAAGGTAATGTCAGACTGTAACTCTAGCAAGGATCATGCTGGTACCTAGTGATTCTGGGTATGCTGGCATCTTCTGATTTTTGAGTGCCTGGCCTGGAATTTCCCAGCAGGAATTTGAAGAACCCTGTAACATCAACCTCCCTGAAGCGTAGTTCTGTGAACCCCTCAAGATATCTGCCTGAAATTACAACAGAAAGCCATTACCATCTTCAACAGAGTGGCTGTGATTTTCTGCAAGAGCCTCAGATGGAGTGAGTCTACTGTTTCTTCATAAGATGTGAAGGTCATTAGAACCACTTCTTCCTGCACCTCCCTCCCTGCTGTATGTAATTGTGCTTCAGCTGGCACACAGCTTGGCAGATGCTGGTCTATAGAAAGCATTAACGATGGGGTGGAGGGTGAGACTCCATGTATGGGGAAGCCATGCTGGAGTGAGCCAGTGATGGCGACTGTTTGGGGATTGCCCATGCTTCACTCATGCTCCTGCAAGCCCAGGGAACTCATTTGACTCGTTAAGCTAGACCCAGTAGAGTCTCTCACTCTAGTCTGTCATTAGTGCAATGGCCTGCTGTGAAATCAGGTAGCAAACTGGTTATGGTGGCTCATGGTGGCAATCCTGTAACTCAGGGCCAAGGTCAGAGAATCACCACAAGTTCCAGGGAAGTTGAGGTTACACAGTGAGTCCCAGGCCTGCTTGAGCTATCGGGTGAGGATCTGTCTCAGAACAAACAAAATTAGGTGACAATTTCACTTGCCTATAGGAAGACCATTTAGCTCTTGGCCTGGAACTTACAGATATCCTAAAGGTGTGTGTGTGTGCCACCGTGCCTGGTTTTAAGCATATTCTTTATAGTGTTTTCATTTTTAATAGATTTGGTAATTGTACAGTTAGGGTGGAAAGTGGTATTTCTATGTATGTTTACTGTGTAGCAATTGGACCAACATATCTGTTACCCCAGATATTTGTTCTAAATATTTTTTAAACTTTATGTATGTGCCAGTGCCCATGGAGGTCAGAAGCATCAAATGCCCTGGGGCTGAACTTAGGGAAGGTTGTGAGCCATCTGAAGTGGGTCTACCTGGAGGAGCAGACTCTGCTCCTAACTGCTGAGCCATCTCTCCAGTCCTAGTAGGTATGTGAAAATAATGACCTTCCCCAGCCTAAGTTATGCTATGTGGTTGTTTTCCACACGCTAGCTGGACCCTTGTTTAACTTCTGAATTCTGCTTGTTAAATGAAACACTAGTTCATGCCTGTTTTTCTCCTCCAGAGAGCAGGGGTGGCAAATGGTTGTCTGTCTGCTTCCCGTGGCTGCTGTAAGAAAGTATCACAAACCAGGAGCTTGCATTACCAGAAACACATTCTCACTGGCTGTGTAGAACCAGGATTGTGGCAGGGCCTGGCACTCCCCAGAAGTCTCTACCTGTGTTCCTCTGTCCATTTCTCTGCATGTATGGGTGTCTGTGTCTTCTCTTCCAGCAATACCAGCTGTAATAAGTTACACCACTATGTTCCATCCTGCATGATCAGAACATGAAATCAATGCCAGAGGCAGACATGGGCAGAAAGCGTAGTTACTATATCATGTTCTATATTATGTTTACACAGGCAGGGTTGCCGTTACTGCCATCTCTGCAGGTTGGATCTGAAAATATAGCTTGGGAATCAGACTTGTGGGACCTTTGAAGATCTGCTACTTTCTCCCTTAGCATAATGGCCGTGAGACCTAGCGTATGGCTATGTGTCTCTAGGTTGTCCCATTCCTTTGTGGGCAGACCACTTCTCATGACTATGGCCACTGCTGTAGGAGAGGGAGGGCATTTAGGGCCCAGAATGCCCTGCTGCCACACTCTGCCAGCTTGCCCATCTGTACTGCCTGGAGGGTCCATGTTAGCGTCTCTGTCCCAATCTGTATAACCCATAATTCACTGCTGTTCCTTTCCTTCTTGGGTTTGCTTTGCCTCAGCGAATAGCTGGGGTTCCACTCAGTGGTCTTACCTACATGTTCAATACCTGGAAATGCTAAGAGCAAAGCTGCTGTAGCCCATGCATCCCTCTGCACTTCTGCAGCTGACACACAGTGAACTACTTCTTACAGGCTGACTTATGGCTTTGTGGCTTCTCTAGCCTCCACCCTCGGGGAACCTGTCTCATCTCCTCACAGTGACATAGGTAGGCCTGAGATGCTTCTAAACAGAAGCCCAAGGAGGGATTGTGCTGACCTGTGAGGTTCCATCCTAGAAAGCCACCTGGTGTCTTCTCTCCCAGGAAGTACACCTATGGAGCCACAGCTGCCAGAATGGACATGCAGTCACCCTGAAGCCTCATGAGACCAGAGATATAAGGTACGTACCTCAGATGATCCTGTCTGATGACTATTTTAAAAACACTGTATGGCCTCCTGTGGTCTCACACTATTAAACTCGACAATACATGCCTATGGTACCCCAGGCTGGTACAGGGACAGAGTGGCAGGATACTTACAGCAGACACTAACATACTTGTCACATGGGCTTTGTGGCAACTGGGATCCATGCCTGCCCCTGAACTCTCTGAAGATACCCTTTACAGGTACCAGGCAGGTTCTGGCTGCTGTTTTTTAAATCATCAGCGAAGGCTAGACACATTCATCTTAGGTGCTGATTCTTAGCAGGGCTGAGAGCAAACAGGCAGGAGCAGGTGGACAGGAACACACTTGGGTTGGACCTAGACACACTTTATCTTACAAGCCAGTGGTTCTGAACTGGGCTTGCTGTCATAACGGCAGTCCCAGGCAGCTTGCCAGAGCCCCACCCCACACAGCAACGGTCCTGCTGGCCAGTTGCTCTGGGAAACCCGCAGTGTGTGCTCATCAGAGCCAGACAGCCAACTGAGTGGCTTTTGTCTGGGACTCAGGGGGATCCGTTAGGCTGAGTCGGCCTTTTCCCTACTCCAATACCACCAAATGTGCCAACACAGCAGAGATTAGCTCAGCTTGCCAATGTGAGGGAAATTCCTCGGGCAGGCTGGCTGAAGGGGCTCAATGGACTAGGAGGCCTAAGTTGCAAGCTGCTGACCAGGCGCCTGTAGGTCAGCTCTCCAAGTGCTGAGAGGGCAGACCAGACCTCACCGTTCAGAAGAATTTATTATCAGTGTCCCAGAGCTGCTACCACTCTGCCTGATTCAGGTGTGAGAACAGCTGTAAACATGATCAGGGCACGGAGCCTCAGTAGCTGTGGCCTAGTCCATAGCAGCCAGGCTGGCAGGTGCGCCCCTCCTGGGCTGCCGTGGCATCACTGGAGGCTGCCATTCTGTAACATTTGCAGATACTCCTTGTACAGTTTCTCCTGGGCTTCAAAGAGCTTCTTCAGCTTCTTGGCCTGGCCCTTGCTCAGCTCTTTGCCTTCGGTGTCGTGGGTAGGCAGACCCTGCAAGGACCACACAGATGCCATCAGTTCCCTCTGCCCTCTGGTCCTCATCCCTGCTGGCAGGAGATGCCTCTCTCCCTGACTTGGCTGGATTTACTCAGGATCAGCATCCACCCCCTTATTTATCTAGTGCGTTTTTGAGACGGGGGATACACCTCAAGACAGAAGCTGGCTGCAGTAGTTGCGCATGCCTTTAGTCCTGACACTCAGGAGGCAGAGGTAGGCAGATCTCTGAGTTCCAGGACAGAGTGAGTTCCAGGACAGCCAGGGCTACAGAGAAACCTTGTCTCAAAAGCCAAAAAAAAAAAAAAAAAAAAATGGGGCTGGCTTCAAGCTTGAGCTCCTCCTGCCTCCATCTCTAAAGTGTTGGGATCACGGGTGTGAGTCTACACCTCTGGTTGTCTGGACACCATCACTGGTGTGAGTCTACACCTCTGGTTGTCTGGACTGGTGTCCTTAGTCCAGTGTGCTGGTCTGGCGGTGGAGCTCTAGCAGCTGAGAACAGAGAAAAGTCTGGAGCACGTCTTTTTTTTTTTTTTTTTGGTTTCTTCTTTCTTTGTTTGTTTTTGAGACAGGGTTTCTCTGTGTAGCCCTGGCTGTCCTGGAACTCACTATGTAGCCCACGCTGGCCTCGAACTCATCCGCCTGCCTTTGCCTCCCAAGTGCTGGGATTAAAGGCGTGTGCCACCACTGCCCGACTGGAACACTCTTCTTAGGGTGAGGAGCAGAGTCCCACTAGGACCTATAACTTCTCAGCTCAGAGGTGGCCAGGCAGATGCAGCAATGAATCCAAGGGCCTGCAGAGACACCTAAGGAACAAGGCTGTGGCCTTAGCAGCTTGGGCGGTTGGGAGGGTGCCTGCATAACCTACAAATTCCTTTTTCTGCCACCTTAACTGGGCCTGGGATCAGAGTCTACAGTGCTAGAGGCCAGAGCTCACTACAGAACTGGCAGAGACAGCCTAGCTTAGCCTTTGCCCCAACAGGAGATGGATGGTCCCAGCTGTCCTTACTGGAGACCTACTCCAAACTGGAGACCCACTGGCCAAAGGCTGAAAGTCCTTGGACTCCAGCTTGGATGATGTGGGCTACCAAAGTCTCAAGAGCAAGGGGTTGGCTTACATTTTCATCAAATTTAGAATACTTGTTGACTTCTGACAGGAACATCTCACTGGGTGGTATCTTCATCTTGGCCAGCTTTGCTGCCTGGAAGATACAACACACACAGGCAAAATGTATGACACAGCCAGAGCAGCACACAGACCAGCCCACCAACCATGCTCCCCACCCTACGTCCTCTACCACATGGCTTCCATGCCCTTAAACTCAAAATAAGCCCAGCAGAAAAACTGGGATGGAAACCAAAAGCAGGGAGCGAAAGACCACCTAAGCATCCACTCCAGAGGCCTGGGGGCTGCAGTAATCCTCAGGTGGCAGGACAGTGGAGCTGGGGGCCCATTAAGGGCAATCTGTCCTTTGCTGATGCCAGGACACCATCTGAGGGATGGAGGCAGAGGCCAGCTCCGCTCCAAAGGGTGCTTGTTCTAAGCCCAAAGAAGACACAGAGACCTGTGCGGCAGGGCTCAAAGTGGGATTTTTGCCCAGGAGACCCTGCACCCTAAATAAACAAGTAAAATAGTTACTTCTTGCTCCTGTTTCTTTCTGGCCGCCTCCTCTTTCTTCCTCCTCTTCTCTTCTTCAGCCTAGGGAAGCAGCACACACCTGAGATGTGTTCTTGAGCCACCCTGCTGTTCTGTCAGGCCCTACCAATTCCATGGTGCTTGACCATGGCCCTGAATGTCACTATCAGCATTTCTCCTTTCTCAAAAGTCCCCAGGAGAGAGCTGCCTTGGGCCTACCCAAGCTGGTGTCCACCCAACATTGTGCCTGCCTGTGCCCAGTTCGTGGAGCACAATGACTCCAAGGTGCCATTCACTCATGCACTGTATCCAGAGTTATGATAGTGAGCAGAGAGAGAGTGAGTCCTTTTTCTGTTTGAAACAGCGTCTTGCTGTATAGCCAAGGTTAGTCTGCAACTCATAGTTATTGCCCTGGCTCAGCCTCTTGGTTATAGACATGCATCACTACATTTACTATGAAAACACACTTATGTTCTTTTTCCCATCTTGACACCCAAGTTCTTACAGGTATCACTGAGAGTGGGGACAAGGAGAGGGACACTTGGCATCAGGTGGGAGCCAGGTGACACACACACACTTCCTAAGTGATGAGCTTCACTTTAGCTGAGGGATCCACTTGTTCCAGGCAGGACTGTCCTTTGGCTCCCACTGAGGGCAACAGCCATGAATCTATTCCATAGCTGTGGGCCTTAACAAGGTGAAAAAGAACTCCAGCAAGCCGAGGCGTAGCTGGCACCTCACTGGACACACCAAGTTCGTGCAAGCCATGATCTAGAGTCATATAGCTTCATGCCCTGGAGCTGATCAAGGCCAAGTGGGCACTCAAGTGAATCAAGAAGAGGGTGGGGACCAGTAGAGTCAACTCACTCGCTGCTCTTACAAAGGAACAGAGTTTTTCCTAGCACCCTTTTCGGGTAGGCCACAGCCACCTGTAACTCCAGCTCCATGAGGGTCTGGTATCTTCTAGCTTCTGTGAGTACCCACACAAATGATGTGCATACACTCACACACAGGTAGACACAAATAAGAATACAAATCTTTAAAAAGGGATGGAGGCTGGAAGATGGCTCAGTGCTGAACAGCACTTGCTGTGCTTCCAAAGGACCCAAGTAGGATCCTAGCACCCATGTCAGGACCCAGGGCTCATTTCTGGACTCTATAGGTACCTGTACGTCTGTGGCATACACTCATCTATATGCATACACATAAATAAAAATGTTAAGGGGTTGGGATGTAAAACCAAGAGAAACCAGGAAGGGCTGAGCAACACCAGCAGAAGCCATGAGAAACCTGCACCAAGGGCTGAGCCACCATCCTCCCTGCTGCTACTCCCCAATAAATACTAACACTACACTAAAATAGATAAAACATTTAAAACGTAAACAAAACCAACACTTGAAAGGGGATGGTGGTGCACCCCTGTAATCTTAGCACTTGGGAGGTAACAGCAGTAGGATCAAGAGTTCAATTAGCAGCTGGGCGTGGTGGCACACACCTTTAGTCCCAGCACTCGGGAGGCAGAGGCAGGCAGACTTCTGAGTTCGAGGACAGCCTGGTCTACAAAGTGAGTTCCAGGACAGCCAGGGCTATACAGAGAAACCCTGTCTCGAAAAAACAAACAAACAAGCAAACAAACAAACAAACAAACAAAAAAGAATTCAATTAGCTAAATCCTGAGCTTGGGATACAGGAGACCCTGTTTCAACAAAACACAACAGAATAAACTGCTAACTCCACTACCAACCCCTTTACATTTTGTGGGGACAAGGTCACACTATGTAGCCTTGGCTAGGCTGAAATGAACTATGTAAACCCAGCTGGTCTCAAACTCAGAGAGATATACTTTGTCTGCATCCTTAGTGTTGAGATTAAAGGAATGAACCACAACACTCAGCCAAAGGGTCCCTTTTCTGAATTAGTAACCTACCCGGTTAACTTATTTTTATGATTTTTTTTTGAGGGGAGGGGGAGGGTGTAGGGGGTGGCTTCGAGACAGGGTTTTTCTTTGTGGCCCTGGCTGACCAGGAACTCGTTCTGTAGACCAGACTGGCTTCAAACTCGTAGAGATCCACCTGTCTCTGCCTCCCAAGTGCTGGTATGAAAGGCATGTGCCACAACTCTCCAGCCCAAACATCCATTCTTAAAACAACATAAAAATCCAACAGTGTTTTCGTATTCAGCAAAATCAAGGTCCATCGCGTTGACTTACTAACCCTTTTCTTTCCTTCCTTCTCTTTCAGTAAGGTGTCTCTGTCCACCAACTTCACCACTGTTGGCAGCCCTGAAAGCAGACAGTTGGTGAGACCCAGGGACTATGGACTAGCCTGCCTGCCAGGCTGCCAGGCTGTAACCCTGAGGTGTTAGCTGAGGCCCCAACAGCACTCCCGCACGGGGATCCAGGACATTGCCTTCTGGCTCACACAGACAAAAACCAGCACCAGGAAAAGAAAACTGGTAAAAAGATTATAAAACAGGGCCGGGCTGCAGATCAGGGGTAGAATGCTTGCTTGTGTAGCACTGCTTGAGGCCCTGAGATTCCATCCCAGCACTACAAAAACACAAAACCATGGTAAAATAGGAAGGCCTTGACTATCTGGAATCATTTTAGCAGGTGTGGTGGCTCACACCTGCAAATCCCAGTACTTGGGAGGCTAGGCAGGAGAACTGCCATGTGTTCAAGCCTAGCCTGAGCTACCTAGTAAAATGCTGTCTCAAAAGTCAAGATTAAAAACAGCGCACTGTCCAATGTCCATTGTCTTTTTCCTTCCTTTTTTGGAAGATTTATTTATTTATTTTATGTATGTGAGTACAATGTAGCGGTATAGATGGTTGTGAGCCTTCATGTGGTTGTTGGGAATTGAACTTTTTTAGGACCGCTGCTTACTCCAGTCAACCCCACTCACTCAGTCCCTGCTTGCACTGGCCCAAAGATTTGTTTAGTATTATACATAAGTACACTGTAGCTGTCTTCAGATGCATCAGAAGAGGGCGTCAGATCTCATTACGGGTGGTTGTGAGCCACCATGTGGTTGTTGGGATTTGAACTCAGGACGTTCAGAAGAGCAGACAGGGCTCCTAACCCCAGTGGGAAGGAAATGAGTAGCTTGCTCAAGTCAGCCACTGCTGTCAGTCACCTTCAGACAGGCACAGGTGGTCTTGGACAAGCTTTTTGTTCCTACCCCATGAAATTCTGAATATTAAAGACTTGGAATTTTTTTGTCCTGTGTAGCAAAAGGCTCCAGGAAGTCAGAAAGCTTGCAGTGAGACCAGGGTACATGCAGTTTATCTCCCCAAGAGTGTAAGGAAATCACCTACCTTCATGGTCTTCAAACCGGACCCCAAGCTCAGGCAGGATGTCATCCCGGAGGGCATCACTGAGCTGTAGAACCTCAAGAACTGTGGGCAAGAGAAAGCAGCTCCTTTAGACTGCAGAAGGCCTAGGTCCCAAACCTGTGCTTCCTACAGGGCTGCTGAGTGGGTGCTGGCTGCTGGATATGGAGAGAAGCCAGGGAAGCCAGGAAGCTACCCATGCCACCACTGCCACACAAGTCCAAGGCAGAGCACAGGCTCACAGCCACCCTCGTGGCAAGCACCTAGGGTCCAAGAAGGACAATTGGCTGTTCTAGCACTGCAGACTAGTGGTTGGGAGCCAGGACCTGTCTGATAACATTCTGTGGACTGCCCCTAGAGATGCTGAGCAGGGAGAAGTCAGCTGTCCAGAGCCTGGTACAGACAAACTTTGTACCATAATGACAAGGCTCCATAATACCCAAAGCTATGGTCATTGCCAACCTGGCTCAGCACGGAGGCCATGTCCCTTTAAGCATGTCCCCAGACCAATGATATACTTATTCAGTGACTCTGCCTGAGTCATATTGATGTCCTGAAGAGGTTATCCCTTTCCTAACATTGTCACCTCACACACTTGCCACAGGCCCACCTCAGCAGTCTTGTTCATATGTCTGAGGGCTAAGAACTCCTTGGTTGCTCAGCAAGATGCCCACCTTGCCCCCAATCAGCTCTGAATGCCCCGCTAAATCAGAATATAGTCGGACTGGAGGGTCTCTGGGGTTCAGACTGGGTCTGGTGGCTTGAGTGGTCCCCCAGTTGCTGCCTATCTCACTTGGAGATGTCAGTCTGGTCTGACCACAGGTGTGGATATGGAAGGGTCACTTGGCAGGGAGCTTGGTTAGCTTGGTCAGACCTGGCCTTGTCACCACAAGAAGTGGCTGCCCCAAGGCTGAGCGAGAGCACACAGGAGAGCAGGAGACAGGGATGCTGAACCGAGCCAACAGAGCAGGTAGGAATCAGAGGACTGCGGGTGTGACCAGTCTCTGAAAGCTAGCACATTCCTAACCTCTGAGTCGGTTTCTCTGTTGGTGCTAGTACTTATTATGACCAGCTGTGTTACCCTTCTCTGTGGAGGGTAAAGGGATAGATTCTGGAAAGCTACGCCAGCACCATGGTCCACAGCAGATACAACACAGATTCTCAACTGCTCAGACTGAGACTCCAATTCCCCTTGCATTTAGGAACTAAGAGTCCTAAAGGTTTTGATCATTGATAGTTTTTGGTTTTGTTTTACCCCAGATTTTTTTTTTCTGGACATAAAAGCTCTGCTTTCCCTGAAGGAAACATACCCAAGGGCATCAGGCTAGCTCCTCCATAGCCACAACCTCACAGCACTGCAGGTGTTCGCAGGATCTCCTTAAGAAGCAAACTCTGCTTAGAAATATGGACATCTGCAGTCTGTGGGCTCCCCTCCAAGACAGAGTGCCTCCTGAGGATACCTGTGATAGCAGCAGCTGATTCCCCAGAACCACCTGGCACAAATCATGGTGTCTTTCTCCACACCCTGAGTAATCCTCTCTCTCTCAAATCATACACCTCCTAACTTTGGAGGATGAAGAACTGGTGTGCACAGGCAACCTGGCACCACCATGCACAAAGTAGAGCATGACTCTAGCTCTGGCCCCAGAAGGAGCTTCTCCAAGCACCCTCAGACTTCAGCAGGACAAGCCACTCTCCAGTGTCTCAAGCCTAGGTGACCAGGAACAGAAAGGAGATACAGTGCAAACCAAAGGGCATGCTGGCTGTGCATAGGGCCCTCTCTCTGGCCTCTATCAGAACAAGAGCTGCGCAGACACCTGGCCCTCGGCCCAAGGAAAAGTTCTGCCTGAGATGTGTCAAAAGTAACTCTGACCCAATACAATGCTGCCCTGAAAGTCCTGAGGAATAGGGGAGGTCCAGTTTGGCATGGGGTTTATACGCCTACACACCACTGACAGCCACCACAGGTAACCCAGCAGAAGGTGGGGCGCACAGCATGGGGCCTTACCTTTTTTCTCTCGGGCAATCTTTCGTACTCCCTCTCTGAATTCTGATAACACCTGAAGGTAGGGCATGACTGTTGACTCGAGCTGTTGGAAAGAACGGATTTGAGTCACAAGAGCCATTGCTGTTTTATAACTGAATACCCAACAGTTCAGTGGATATGCCACAGGATACATGCTGCTGGACCCCATGTCCTGAAGCCAACAGGTCCTCTTCATGCCAAGTGGTATGGGAGCAGCATGTGCTGGAGTGCAGCCAGGCCCTATCTCCACCCTTCTTGGACAGCCTGAAGAAGCTAGCCATCACACCGTCAACCTTAGCTCCAAGTACCTAATATAGGTGATGTGGGTCAGGGAGCAAAAGGTACATTTGGGCTTCCAATAGGATACACTTCGGCAGACACTATTCTGTCCGTTGCTGACACGATGTGTTTTCCTCAGAACAGACACAGTTGTCAGAAACTTGTCCATACCACCATTTTCAATGGGCTGTCAGGATGCACTGACTGCTTGTGGTCACATGTGGGCCTGCTAAGTCATCTTATAACTTACATGCACATGAATAGCTGAACAAAGGGTCACCACCTACAATGACACTAAGAATAAAGCCAGGGAACCCAAAACCACACTGGGCAAGACCCAAACAGGAGTCTGAATCTAGAACTATCTTACAGTGTATTTCTCTATCTCCCGGACCGAAAATGTCTGGGACTTCTGAATAGGGTCTTCCTATGTCTCAGTTACACAGTAGCTGGAGAGCCAAGATAAGGAAGTGGGAGAAGCATTGGCTAGAAGATAAGAGACCGATGAAGTCTGAGCTAACTAGGCCTGGCCCTCCTCCAGACAAACTGAAGGGAAACTGTCTCAAAGCAGCAGAGGCTCTGGACTTCCAGAGTGAACTAGATCTTATCTCCAACCCTTATGGACAGCTTAAATAGGCTAGTCACCATACAGCCAACCTTGGCTTCCAGTACTCAAGGAGGCTCCCTGGTAGAGGGCAGAGTCTATCTCCAAGAGTCCTGGGGCTGAAATCCTGCTGCCCAGCTTCTACCTGGGCACAAGAGGTTCAGGCTCAGGTCTGCCTCTCTGGTTCCCACAGAACCTTTTAACTTCAAAGTATGGGAGTCGTGGGATAGAGGATACTTGGCCTCACAGGCTTACCATGTTCATTTGTGGCTGCTTCTTCCTACAAGCCAACTTTAAGGGGTTAATGAACCCATCTGGGGATGCAGGATATGATATATCTTAAGATGCCTCCCCAAGATCAGCATTGCTGAAGACTAAAAGCTACCTTTAAGTTCAAAGGCAAAACAACTTTCACCTATGAGTTCTGTCTTGTTTTTGTGTGTGTGTGTGTGTTTTCAAAAAAAAGAGGGAGTGCTGGAGAGATGGCTCAACACTTGGTGGCTTTGTAGAGGATCCAAATTCAGTTCCTAGCATCTATATCAGGTGACTCACAATCACCTGTAACTCCAGCTCCAGGGAATCTGATACCTTCTTCTGAGGTCACCTGCATTCACTGCAAATACCCCTCCCCCCAGATACACACAATTAAAAATAAAATGTTTAAAAAGAAAGAAAAAAAGAAAGCTGGCAGAGTTTTTGTTAGGAGGACAGAGGAACCTTGTGTGGATTTTTAAAAAGCCCCAGCAGTGATTCCTATCTGGCAAAGTCTAGAAGCCACCACACCAACAGTTCTCACTGACAGTTTCTTCCTTCACTGCGCTGAGCTGGCTTAGACTTGACAGCCCAGTGTGGAGGAGGGGGCCTCTGGGGTTGCTCATCAGTAGGAAGCAGCTCTGAGACAGCTTTGTCTTTCCATTTGTACTGAGCTACTGTTTGCATTAGCACAGCAGACGCTCCATCTAAATATTTATATACACTTTCTTAGTTTCTTAATTAAAGAGTGCTCTCTGCAGAAGAAGGGGGCGGGAATCTTAAACAAGCTTTCCTTATGTAGCACAGGAACATAACTGTCATATGTGTCCATCAGCCCACTAGACCTACAAGTACTGAAGTCAGCTGCGGACCGTGGGTCTGTTCTAACTGGGCTTCTTTGCATGCTTAGACTGGTACACAGATGCTCTATGAGACCACCACTTTCCATTTTCTTGGCACTGGCTGCTAGAACAGGGGCTGAACCTGGCCTGACATGAGGTTCTGCCCAGCTCTGTGGGGAAAAGACAAATAGTGGGAGTTCCCCTAGGATAGCATTGTGGTATGTGAACACATGACCTTTAGGGAAAAAAGTCCACTGATTAGGGTGCCCACACTCCAAATTCTCAGTGAGGTGGTTTGAATAGGAATCACTAACATGGCTTCATTCATGTGTTTGAATGCTTACCCATAGGGAGTGGCACTATTAGGAGATGTGACCTTTGGAGGATGTGTGTCACTGTGGGGGAAGGTTTTGAAATCTCCTATGCTTAACCTATGCCCAGTGTGGCTCACAGTCCCTTCTGCTGTCTGTGGATCAAGATGTAGAGCTTCAGCCCCTTCTCTGCCTGCACACAGCCATGCTTTCCTGAGATGACCATAATGGACAAACCTTTGAAACTGTAAGCCAGCCTCAAATTAAATATTTTCCTTTATATGTTGTCTCTTTACAGAAATAGAAACCCTAACTAAGACACTCAGGTTGAAGTATTTCGAGGAAAAAGAAATTGTGTGTTTGCACTGAACATGTACTGTCATTCCCTAAACCCCACAATGTAACCATCTGCACAACAGTTATAACATGGGGGGGTTATATACAACCTAGAGGTGACTTAAAACTTATAGAGGGGGACTGAGGAGAGAGCTGTTGGTAAAGTGCTACTGGACAAGCATGAGGACCTGAGTTTGATCCCTAACATAAAAAAGCCAGGGTGACAGGACATGCCACTTATGATCCCAGTGCTGGGCAGGGACAGGTATCACTGGCGCTTGATGGCTAGCCAGCCTAGCCTAATTAGAGTCCTAGGTCAATGAGAAATCCACCTTAAAAAACAAAGTAGGAGCCGGGTGTGGTGGCGCACGCCTTTAGTCCCAGCACTCGGGAGGCAGAGGCAGGCGGATTTCTGAGTTCGAGGCCAGCCTAGTCTACAAAGTGAGTTCCAGGACAGCCAGGGCTACACAGAGAAACCCTGTCTCAAAAAAAAAAAAAAAAAACAACAACAACAAAAAAAAAAAACAAAGTAGGAGGCTTCGGAGGCTGACCTCTGACCTCTCTACATACACGCAAGCAGGCATGGAGATGTAAGGAGGAGCTACTGTGAAAGGGCCTAGGTGGCTTCAAGGCATAAAGATGGCGGCATCAGCTGACACGTGAGAATCCTTTCAGTGTGCTCTACTTACGTTCAGGTTGGTTCCAGGCCCACCAACTGGGAACCCCAGGGGGCTCTCCTCCTCTATGGCCCCAAAGATCTGAGGAAAAAAACAGATAGGACTCAAACTGAGTGTAGAACGCACAGGATATATACAGAGGTGAGGTGTCACCAATGACCAGTAGCTCATGAACTGTCCTGACTTCTCTGGGGACAGGGAGCCAGGTGGGTGGTCCCAACTGTCTGAGGCAGGAAAGAGCAACATCAAGTCCTTTAACCCTATCCCAGGGTACCTGCATCTATCCATGGTGCACTTCCCTGAAGGTCCATAACAAGGACAGGTAGAGGAGGCAGGGAAAGTCCCACTGGCCTAGGAGGGAAGAGCTGCTCTGGGGCATGGTGGCCTGGAGCCAGAACTGCTCTGCACAGATGTGCTCAGAGCCAAGGCCTTGTCACTCACTGGCTTTTGCTTTCAAACTCCAAGATGGGAGAAGAGCAATGACCAACAGCTGTGATTATAGGTGGCTCTGAGGATCTACTCACACTTCAGGGAGGCCTCCAACCAGGATGACTACTCTGGTTAGCACGTGGTAGCTTCCAAGTATCACTCAGGAGCTAAGTTCCATCATGGCCCTATCGCCAGGCTCACCTTCAGCATGTGGGTGAGGTACATGGCAATGTTCTCCAGCAGAGCCCGGTTGGGCCTCCTCCGTTCAGCCTTCCTGGCTGCCATGTAGAGGTTGCACTGACTGACCAAAGCCCGCATCTCTTCCATGACAGTCCGGGTGTCAATGTTATCACACAAGGCTTCGTGAACTGCGGTCTTCTTGCCATAGAAGCTGAGTAAGGAAGAGGAATGGAAGCAACAGTCAGGCCTGATGCTCCAGCACAGCTCTCTGGAGCCCAGCAACCAGAGTTACTGCCATCAGCAAGTATTGCACTTGTGACATGTGACAGGGCCTGGCCTCATCAGCTACCCAGGACAGGCTATGATGGAGAGAGATCTTCAGCCAGCCATCCCAGAACAAACACACACACACACACTCACACACACACAATCTCTCTCTTTCTCTCTCTCTCTCTCCACCCCCCACCAAGGAAAAAGCTCCACCTTACTTCTTATTTAGCTCCACTTCTTCAGCTTCCCACTTTTCAAACTGGCCAGTGATGTCTACAGGGGCTCGGAGGATGTCTTTCACATTTAAGAAAAACTCCTGAAGTTATAAAAGGCAGGTTAATGGCATTTGAACAAGCTTCTACCTACCAAGACTTGTCATCCTACTGACATGATGTTACTTGAGGGGAGATCTGTCAGCACAATGCAGAGTTCTAAAAGAACACTTATTCCTTGGGACAGAAACGTGACATAGTCCCTGGGCAGGAAGCCTGAGTCAGAATGAAATGGTCTGCATGTGAACATGGTCTTCCCTTTGCAGCTATCAGTTTTAAGAAGAGGCACCAAGTGGCCATCACTGTGCCCTGGCTTACATCAGAAGACCCACACCACCCACAATGCCCCTCCCACCTCTGGCAAGAACTGAGCACTCACGTTCATGAATTTTTCATACTGAAGAGCAGACTCCATAGTGTTGCTGGAATAGTCCAGTGTGTCTTTCCATGAGTGCATGAGGAATGCCAGTCGCAGCTGCCGTGCTGGGGAGCAGACACATGGCTGCCATTATTCCCAAGCAGCTGCTGGTACCCACGCCACGGGCTCCTGCAGCAGCTGTGCTCACCTGAGTGCTTCTTCAAGGCATCTTTAATGGTGATAAAGTTTTTCAGTGACTTGGACATCTTGCAGCCTGCTATCGTCAAGTGGCCCGTGTGCAAGAAGTACCTGACCCAGCAGTCATTTTCAAAGTAGGCCTGAGTACAAAGAAAGAGACAGGAAGGCAAGGCTTGGGGCCTGGGGTGAGATCTCACCTGTCAAGAGGTGCTGGGTACTTAATGCATGGTGCATGCACCGTGCATGAGGTAGGTGCCACTTCTCTTAAGTGGAGCACCTGAGGCTTGGAGGCAATGTGCTGGTGACCTGCCAGCCGGGCAGGACTTGCTTGAACCTAAGCCTGCCTATTAGTGAAGGTCAGGCTGTTATCACTGGGATTCAGACAAAATGACCAGGGTTCAACCCTCCCTTGGCTCCCAAAATTGCTGTCAAGTTTATCAGGAGGCTCTTCCTGAGGGTGCTGCTGATGTCTGTCCAGTTGAGCAGGAGGACATCAGCTCCCTTTCTAGCAAGGCAACCTGTCTTTACCTACCTCCGACTGTGCCAGCTCATTGTCATGGTGGGGGAAGCGGAGGTCAAACCCTCCACCATGAATGTCCATTGAGGCTCCCAGGAGCGTGCCTGCCATAGCAGAACACTCTATGTGCCATCCGGGACGACCCTAGAGAGACATAAAGGGCCCTGCTGACCATTCCAAACCTGCCCAGGCCTTTACTACTGAAGCAAATGACCTTTATGCCTCTGAACCTCACTGCACCAGCTCAAAATCTTCAGAGGAATAAACCAAGGGAAAACCTGTTTATATGGTTCAGTCAGTCTGTGCTGTGGCTGAGCTAGAGTCTCGAAATTATTTCTAGATCCCCAAGCATTCAACAAGTGGCAAATAGCCACATATACCCAAGTCAAGGATGTCACATACTCATCTGGACCTCGGCACCAAGAACATCAACTTACATGCATAGAAACCCAGAGCAGGGCCGGAGAGATGGCTCAGCGGTTAAGAGCACTGACTGCTCTTCCAGAGGTCCTCAGTTCAAATCCCAGCAACCACATGGTGGCTCACAACCATCTGTAATGAGGTCAGATGCGCTCTTCTAGTGTGTCTTAAGACAGCTACAGTATATGTACATATAATAAATAAATAAAATCTTTAAAAAAAAAAAAAGAAAAAAAAGAAAAGAAAAGAAACCCAGAGCAGAAGTCTCCAAGGCAGCCAATCTGACTACACCCCACTAAACAGATCAGGAAACTGAGACCTAAGAAGAGAAGCTGCTTGCCCAGAGGCCCAGCTCCCATGTGCCCAGCAGCTCTTCACTGCTCCAGAACTAGGTTCTGGTCCCAGCAGCACTGCCCACCCTTTTTCAGCACCCACTCCACCAACAGAGCTGCCCATTAGAGGACTAAAGGAGCTATGCTAGCAGCCTATGACACCATCTTTTCTCATTGCCCCTTCTCCCACCAGTGGCTTACTTACCTTTCCCCAGGGGCAAGGCCAGGATGGCTCGCCTGGCTTGGAGGCCTTCCACAAGGCAAAGTCATTGGGAGAGCGTTTCTCACTAAGGCGGTCAGCAGAGATGCTCAGATCACCTGTGAATGGTTAAAGGCATTGGGAGGGTCATTTAGTATCAGGTGCCTATAGGAGTGTCAGCACTCAAAGCCACTCTGTGTGTCCATGGTCGAACTTTCTTTCTTTTCTTCTTCTTCTTTTTTTAAAGATTTTATTTATCTATCTATCTATCTATCTATCTATCTATCTATCTATCTATTTATTTATTAATTTATTATATGAGTGTACACTGTAGCTGTCTTCAGACACTCCAGAAGAGGGCATCAGCTTTTTGTTAAGGATGGTTGTGAGCAACCATGTGGTTGCTGGGATTTGAACTCAGGACCTTTGGAAGAGCAGTCGGTGCTCTTAACTGCTGAGCCATCTCACCAGCCCACAGTCGAACTTTCTTGTTATTAGTCAATTAACTTGTGACAGACCTGAGTACCGATCACTGCCTATCAGCAGTTAAGTCTGACTCTGAGCCAGAGTCTCAGCTACTGTGCTGGTTCTAGAGATACACCTGCCTCCTGAGCTGTGACGCCCTGTCTGTAGGAGGCTGTTGCACTTTGGGCTGAAGCTAAGTGGATGTGTGGCTCACTGGAGTACAGCTCGGGGAATCTGGTTCATGCAGGTGGGAGCCCAGGGTCAAGAGCACACTCAGCTGCCAGCATGCTGGTTTTCAGAGGGGCAAAGGTGTGGCCGAGCTGCTGTGCACCACTTTGTGGAAGCTGAGGTGAATGGTGACACTCCCCCTTGAATTCACAAAGCAGCAGATAAAACGGCTGAGAGAGATGAGGGTGCCTGCTAGGTGGCTTTCCGGCCAGCTTCTCTGAGGCCTCTCAGCGGTGGTGGAGGGAACCACTGGCCAGAGGCACTTGGGCAGGTATCAGATGACTAGAGACCCAAGAGGGATAGCACTGTCTCCAAGTACACAAAAGACCTGCAGACAGAGCTGCTAAGGAGATAGGGACCCCACTGGGGATCAAGTGTATATTAGATGAATGGACAGAGTAAATGCCTTCCTTCTACCTCAGGCTCAGGCCCTGGACTACAGAAGCCTATCCAGTTCTTCCATCCATGGAGCCCGTGGGAAGCCCTGGAAAAGGAAGAACCCTTGCTACTCTAGGAAGCGAACTCGGAGGAGCCATTTTTGAGCTGTGGTGGGAGGGAGACAGTGCTAGGGCATCCTGAAACACAAGCTCCAGATGTGGGACATGCACTGGATGCAGAATGCTTGAGCACGACTCCTGCTGCCACCTCCTGGCCCAGAGACAATTACTGTTACGTCTTGGTGTGCTCATCTGCAGATGAAAATAATCTCCTCATGAGAAATGCAGATACACACAGCACCCAGGACAAACCTTAGCCTGGCTCCTGTTCCTTTCTGCCATTTCTCTGCCAGCAAGAAGCACCCAGAACCACAGCTATCAACATGCTCTTCAGCCAATCTAGGCCGGCAGCCAGGGTTCCGTGTTATTTGTGAGTGTGGAGAGTCAGCTCTCAGCTCTCATTCACCTGCCTTTACCTTCACTCCTCTGTGTTCTCCAAGCACTGCTCTTTCTTTGTTAGTTTCCTGCCTCGCTGCCTGGCTCATTTCCTTCCTCTCTGTTTATTCCCAGCTACATGTACCTGGCGGTCAGCATTATACCCGCCTTTTGTGGCTCTGTGGTCTCCTTTCCTCCTAGGGACTCAGGTAGCTTTCCAGTCTCCCATCCCTATAGTGTGAAGGCCTTGCATACCTGCACCTTGGCCAGACAATAAAAGGACTGTTTGGGAGTAGCTCAGAACTTTCTGCACCTGGCCTGTGGTCTGGGAACATAAAAGGGAAAGATCCTAGAAGCTAGAGAGATGTCAGTGGTTATGAGCACTGGTTACTCTTTGACATGATCTGGGTTCATCTGAAACCCCCACTTTCTGACCTCCTCGGGCTCCAGGCACACACATGGTGCACAGACATACAGGCAAGCAAATACTATACACAATATAAACAAAATGTCAAAGGGGAAAGGTGTTACTTGATTCCTTCAACCACACCTAGCATATTCAAAGCTTTTAGTCCTCTGTTAACCATTGCCTACCCAACCTCTCTGATTCTGCAAAGTATGCAAGGCTGGCATTCGGCACATGTCAGCATGTGGTCTTGGAGCCCTCAGCTTTATCACTGTGAAGTCACCTCTTTAACACCAAACACTTCATCTAGCCACCACTGGGCCCAACATCAGTGATGACCTGGCTTAGTTCCTCTCTTGCCAAGGTTCCCATGTTATTTTGTTGAGCTTTTCACTTCTGCTATTTCTTTAGAATAGCGCCCCAAAGCTGATATTTTTATAAAGTCTAAATTTTAGTGGCTAGACTGACTTCTTAGAAACAAGAGGTCATCAGGAGATGTACCTGGCATGAAGGTAATTCCTCATCTTAAGGACAGCGTGCTTTGCAAACCTTGGATTTTGTGAGCCTCTACTTAGCTTTACTGTGGGATAAACTTCTGAAAAGTGTTTTCACATGGCTCTTCCTGATCCAGGAAAACCCTGACACCTGTGTTTAAAATACTTAGAACAACATCACCAAACACACATCGCTGCACATACATCTAAGCAACACACTCTGTCACAGGCTCTGGGGCATCTGTGTCAGGGGCTCCATCAGAACAGATTAGGGTCAGGCTCGGGGCCTCTCTGACAAGTGCCTATTACAGCAGCTGAAGACCCAGGAGCTCTGTGTCAGGGCAGTGCAGTGCTGACTTCTCTGTTTCTTAAGCAATGCTGTCTTGAGAAGAAAACTCCTGGCACTCCTTTTAGGGGAAGCAGCCTGCTCTCCATGTGCCTGTGCAGGGTACACGGATGCCCATGTACCACCATGTTTCCACCATGACCAGGAGGTAGAAACCTGGCGCGGGCCACGAATGAGGAAGAACAGCTTAGCTTTACTTCCACATGGGCTCCGTGGGCTCTTACCTTCCCCTTCCTGAAGTGCCTTCTGATCCCCAACGGCCTCAGGCACCAGCTTCCCATAGGAGTGCTTTTCACTAGCAGCAAACTTGGCTGTGTCGAAGTAAACAGATCCATTTGAAGCATAACTGGAAACAGGAGGAAAAGAGATCTCAGCCACACACAAAGCACTGGAGAGAGAACATAAAGGGCTAGGAACTGCCAAGGCCTGAGGCCACCAATCCTCTGCTCTCTGCAGTTGGTCAGAAGCCAGTTTCATGGGCCGAGTAGGAACAACAGGGATGCCTCCCGAGGCATCCCTACTCAACAGCCCAACGATGGCATAACCTCATGTGACACACCTTCTCTTCTGTCTGCATTCTACTGTGTAATCCTGTCATGACTCTCTCTATGTCTCTACTGTATTTCAGCACAGAAGAATGTCCTCTCTGACCCAGCTTGCCACTTGGCTAGACCAGTGTCTCCTGCTGCCCTGCAGCCATCGGTCACGTGGAGTGGAATGGCACTGTCACTCCAGAGGCAGCTGCAGCAGACACTGTGCATAGAGTCCTCTCTTCTCTAGCCTGAGCAGCCAGCAAGCAGAGAAGGGACTTGAGACCAGGTCCAGTGATGCAGTCAGCAGGTGCACACCAGGATTCTGTCCGAAACTCACTGTTAAGACTCCTCTGAAAAGGCTAACTTGAGTGACATGGGAAAGTTTGCAGTTGTCAGACATGCTAAAGCAGTAGCAGTGAGCTGGGTAATGTCTACACTAAAATCACAGCCAAGCAACAGGAGACACACTCTTCAAGTGTCTGAATGGTACCAATGTCTCGAGGGGCCCTGCAGTATCCAAGTGCACTATCATGGCCCCAACTGACACGGTCATCACTGTCAAGCTGCCAAACAGATATTCAGGCAGGTCTTCCTGATAACACCTAGGGGAGGCCACTGGGCCACTCAGAAGGATTCTCATTGCTCTGCTAGCATAATGCCCACCACACTGGCTGGTTTAGTGGGAAAACAAACACGCAGTAGACAGAAAAACCTGGTCCTTCCCTGTCGGCAGGAAGAGGAGGCTGAGGACAGCTGAGCACAGGCCTCTGGGCAGTCATGAAGCCTGTAACAGAGTTTCCAAAGAATGGCTGCTGGGTGCTAGTTTGTGGTCAGATCTGCCTCTCCAGCCTGCTTCCTGACTCAATTAGCAAAGTGGCATTTTCCCAGTTAAATGCTTGTGACAACGGCATACTATGTATGTATGAAGCAAGGGTTTCATCCGTAATGTAGTGCAAGTTCTTGCAGGGGAGCTAGAGTGAAGAGGAGTTAGGTCAGGTGCGGGGCCGGGCGGTGAGAAGGTGTGGCTCCCGTTCCCAGACTCTCTCCCCATGGAGCTGTGCGGCCTGGCACAGAAGGAGAGGTTTCTCATGCTCACCCATAACCATTGTCCACAATCTTCTGGACGAAGTTCACAATTTCTGGCACATATTCACTGACACGGGTTAGGACATCAGGAGGGAGAACCTGTGGGGACAGAGTCTCAGCACTTTCTCCTGACAAGCGTGAAAACTTCAGCCTTTGCTAAGCACACTCCTTGAAAAGCACATGACTGTTGGAACTGCCCGCAAAGAAGTGGCATCCCTGTTCCGTGGGACACTGTGGCAGAAGGATCCCAAGTTTATGGCCTGCGGGGATATTCCATAGAAACCCTGTTTTAAAATAAAAGGTAAGGGACAGAGAAATGTTTCAGCAGGAAAAGAGACACAAGGTAGACAAGAGACCTAGTCCCTCCCTGTCTGGGGCAGGGGAGGTGGCTGATACCTGAGTATGGCCGCTGTACAGTCATGAAGACTATGACCCTGGGTTTCTGACGCCTTTTCAAGAAAGTCCTAAGTGTCAGTCATGGGAACAATACGCATGAAAACACAAAAATAAGGAGAAGCATCTCACCCTTCATTCAAGTTCAAGGCTTAGTCAGCAACTCACTGAGCTTGCAAAATGAAGATGCTGTGGACCACAGGCTTTGTGGCTTTACCAAAATAAGAACTTGGACCACAGGTCTTGGCCTGAGAAAGCAAGGACCAGGCAATACAAAGCACTCACATTCAGGGCTTCCATGTCTTTGTGGAACTCTTCTTCCCAGAACTTGGGCAGTTTGGAGAAAATCGAGTTGTCAGTCACCTCACTGCCACCTGTGGAATCCAGCCAGTCAGAGAGCAAGTCCTTTGCTTCCTCCAGCAACACCTAAGAGAAAAGAGACCCACCATACATGGGCTAGGTTTCATGCGAGCAAAACCAGCAAGATGCCAGCAGCCAATCAGTGCCCTGAGGTCACAAGCAGTCTTGCAGAACAGCATCCATGAGTGTGAAACATGCTCCACTGTGAGTGTGAAACATGTACCAACTGTGTGTGCTCTTGCTGGGTGAGAAAATGCCTGTCCTCACCGTCCCAGGAAGAATGTTTTGAGCATGTTGCCTTCAGCAGTGCAGGGCTGTGAGGCCATACAGGCAGTCTGTACTCCATCACAGGGACACAAAGCCAAGAGCAAGGAACAGAGGACAACATGCAGATGACCTGGCACAGCAAGGACACTAGGGAGGTCACAAGGTCTGGCACACTGGCATGAAAGGATGCAGGGAAGCTCGCAGGCCAGCAATGCTCTCAGTGTTCCTGGAAGTAGCAAGGCAGACCTTTCCAGGGCGCTCACATTCTTCCCCACATGAAGGGGTAAGGGACACAGAAAAGGCAAAAGGAAGCTGGGTTGGTGGCTCATGCCTTTACTTGAAGCACTTGGGAGGCTGAGGCAGGACTACTATGAATTTGGGGCCAGTCTGGGCTATAAATAAGGAAGCCAGGTGTGGTGGCATGCCTTTAATCTTAGCACCTGGAAGGCAGAGGTAGAGGTTGAGGCCAGCCTGGTCTACACAGAGAGTTCTAGAACAGCCCAGATTACATAGAGAGACCTTATCTCAAAAAAGAAAAGAGTAGTGACCGAGTTTACAGATAAGTACTGAGTACAAGTGTCATGTCTAGAAAAATGTAACCTTTAGATGACAGGCAACAGCGAGCCACAGATGCCATGGAGATAGTCCAGGCAAGTGTGAACAGAGGAATAAACCCTCTGTTTTTGAGGGTAAACTTTGAGATACAGTCTACTAACCACTACATACTCCAGAGATAGGGCAGGGTGGCTGGAGAGGAGTGGTGACTGGGACTTGAAGTCACCTAAAATGGAATGTGACCAGAAGGGTAGAACAGAGCTAGGCCTCTAACAAGAATTCCAGAGAGAGGAAGGGAAGCCGCAGGAATCCAGGAGAATGCCCAAGGACTTCTCAGAACTCAGGTGACAGCCTGCAAGCTGGCAGCACATGCGTATCTGGTCATATTATGAGATAGCAAGAAGCCGCAAGAGAGTCTTTAGAAGGAGCTAGGCAGAAGAGAGACAATAATTCATAGGACAGCATTCTGTCCTTAGCTACTGCTGACATTGGGAGCTGGGAGTCAGCAGGGCAGCCCAGGGGCTTGGAGAAAAATGTACCCACGCAGCACATCCTGCAAACCACCCCTGAGACCTCACTGGAATGGACGCCAACAGCTGGACTCCCCACTCTCAGCAGTGCTTCTTCAAAACTGCCAAAGAGAGAAGACTCAGAGCCTAGGGACAACCCATCCAGGCGCGACTAGGAACTGTCTCGTCCAGGGGAAAGCTGGCTCCACGGGGATCCAATCCCTAAGAAAGTGGGTACCATCAAAATCTAGTCCATTCAAAGGTCATGGCACCAAAGCCATAGTATAGCCTGATCTATACTGTGAGTGTTCTTGGGAGCTCTGGAAAGGTATAGGCTACAGAGCCCAGCCAGCATCCACCAGCAAGGGGGGTGAGGGGGTACCATTATCCTGCACTTTTTAAAAAAGATTTTTATTCATGAGTATTCATATGTGTCTTCCACTTGAGCGTGAGTATAAACAGAGGCTAAAGAGGACAATAGGTGCTCTGAAACTAGAGATACAAGTCGTTTGAATCACTCACTCTTAACTACTGAGTTGTCTCCCCAGCCCAGAAACCTGAATTTAACAGCTACAGGCGACAGGACCAATGGATGCTCAGGAAATGCTGGGCAGAGAATGGAAGTCATGAAAGTGCATCTGACCTCAGCGAGAAGAGACTGGGGTGAAAGGGCAGAGGGCTGAGACACATAACAGAAGCTTTAAAAGCAAGAGACTACAGCATGCAGTTGGGAACTGTGAAGGAGCTGAGTTCTGACCTCCCGGGGTTACTTGGACAAGAGGGGGAGCATGTACTTTAGGCCATTTATTCAGTTACAACACGCAGCACTATTTCAGAGGTGAGCAGTCTGATGTGTGCTGGGTGACAACTCCCACTCAGCACTGCTTCAAATGCGAGCTGGGAAAGGATGGGTGTGTACAACTGGACTACTTCAGAGAAGGAGCCCATGAGGCAGCAACCAGAGGCCAAGAGACACTATAGCACTGGGTCTCACACCTGCAGTACCAGCACTCAGGAAACCAAGGAACGGGGAGAAAGGCTAGCCTAGGCTATACTGATTGTAAGATAGCCTGCCAGAGATCGCTCAGCAAACGGGAAGCAGGAGGCTAGATTTCAACAGCTGCCCCAGAAACAGGCCACTGACTAGGGATAGAGGTAGGCTGGTCTTCAAGTCCATGCTGGCCATTCAGTGCAGGGGACAGTGGGCTGGAGTACTTCTAGAGACTAAGTTGCCTTCAACATGACAGGAGATGAAATACCTCAGAAAAAAACTAACCTTACTTGACCCCTAATCAGATGACCTCCAAATCTATAAATTCGGAAGAAAAAAAGACTGGATTTTAGTTTCAATGCCAGCAGTGAGGACACGCAGGGAGTGTAAAAAACACTGTGCCACTCACACAGCAGGTGTGGGGTAGAAACAAAAGCACAGGCTCTTCTTAGCTCTAAGGGAACAACATGAGGTCCTGACAGCAGACAGCTCATGGAGCCATTTGGGCAACAAAGTCAGCAATGTGACAGATAAGCCTGGAGGGACTCGCCAGGGTCAACTCCCAAGCCAGTCACCATGCTTTACCAGGTTCTCATGGTTGATACCTGTGGGACACGAGGAGAAGGGGCCTTTCTGAAGTACAGAAAGCCTGCCTGCCCAACTGCCCTGGGCTTCATGTTTCCCAGAAGCCACGGACTCACCGCTGATACTGTGTGAGAAAGTGAGGTGTTTAGGTCACTGCCTTTCAGTGAATGGATTAGTGTGCACCGTGTAAGAGCCAGAGGTGACCTTCCCACATGCCCTCTCTTCCCAATCTGCCCTCTGACAGTGGATGATGGAGAATCCCTTGATCCTTAACTTCTCAGCCTCAGGAACTATAAGGAATACATCTCTATAATTTTTAGTTTACTATTCTGGTATAGTCACTCTCCATGACCTATGACACTGACTTCAGGAAAGCTATTTAACCAATGAGGAACCTGCCAAAGCTTCAATAGAGCAAAGAATACTGGAGAAGGAAATGGCCAACCCTGGCCAGCTCTAATCAGCTTTTTCCAGACAAGCAGGGAAACCGAGGACCACTTGTGAGGGTCACAGTGTAGGCCAAGATGTCAGTGTCTATCAAAGGGCTGCCTCTCAGCGTTGACAGGCTGTGAAGAGAGGGGGTAGAGCCTAGCAGAAGTCAGGCCACTAGGGTGGGCCCTTCCCACCTCTGCTTTCCAAAAGCCACAAAAGGAGCAGCATCCTCCATCCCACTTTGCTGCCATGCTGTGTAGTCTCACCCCAGGACAAAGCATCAGGGCCAACAAAGGCCGCAAACCCCTGAGGCTGACTCAATAGAACACTTCTCCTTCTAAGTTGGCTGCCTCAGGAATTTGTTGCAGTAACACAAAAAACAACCACCCTAGGAAGGAAGGAAGGAAGGAAGGAAGGAAGGAAGGAAGGAAGGAAGGGAGGGAGAGAGAGAGAGAAAGAGAGGGAGGAAAAAAGGAAGGGAGGGAAGGAAGGAGGGAGGGGGAGAGAGAGAGGGAGAGGGAGAAGGAGAAAGGAAGAGGAAGAGAAGACAGAAACCTACTCAGCATGAGCTGGTGAGAGGGCTCAGCAGATAAGGGCAGTTGCTACCAAGGTTGACAGCTGAGTTCAATCACTGGGACCCACATGGTGGAAGGAGAGAATCAACTCCTGCAAGTTGTCCTTTGACCTCCTCATTCATGTGGTGGTATGTGCTCTCACCCTGACAAATTAATAAAAATATAATCTTAAAAAAATCACTCAATGAATCGGTATAGCAGTGTGGTGGTTAGGAGGAGGATGTCCCCACAGGTACAAATATTTGAAGACTTGGTCCCTCATAGTGGTGCTATTTGGGGTGGTGGTAGAACTTTGCTGGCAGAAGTACATCAGTGGGGGTGGGCTTTGAGAGTCTATAGCCTTCCCCATCTGCTGTTGGCTCGCTCGGCTTCCTGCTGCCATGCTTCCCCCATCATTATGGACTCTTTCTGGAACCATGAGCCACCACCTGGAGCCACCCCCTCAAACTCCTTCTTCCTTAAGTTGCCTTTGTCCCTGGAGTTTTTTTTTTTTTTTTTAAAGATTTATTTATTTATTTTATGCATGTGAGTACACTGTAGCTATAGAGATGGTTATGGGCCTTCATGTGGTTGTTGGGGATTGAATTTTTAGGACCTCTGCTAACTCCAGTCAACTCTGCTCGCTCTGGTCGGCCCCTCTTGCTCTGGTTAACTCTGCTCGCTCCAGCCCCAAAGATTTATTTATTATTATATATAAGTACACTGTAGCTGACTACAGACATACCAGAAGAGGGCATCAGATCTTATTACGGGTGGTTGTGAGCCACCATGTGGTTGCTGGGAATTGAACTCAGGACCTTTGAAGAGCAGTCAGTGCTCTTACCCACTGAGCCATCTCTCCAGCCCGTCCCTGGAGTTTTATCACAAGAACAGATACTTATCTGCTACAAGTAGCAATGAACAAATGAAGATCAACATTTTTTAAACCATTCCTTAAAATAGCTCCAAAACAGTCATGAAAAGGTGCTTGACAACACTTGCCATCAAGGAAATACTAATTAAAACCCAGCACAGCCAGGCATGGTGGCAGGCACCTTTAATCCTTGCGCTCAGGAGAGAGAGACAGGGGAATCTCTATGAATCCAAGGCCAGCCTGGTCTACATGAGTTCCAGGCTAGCCTGAGATAAAAGAAAGACCCTGTCTCAAAATAAAATAAAATAAAATAAAATAAAATAAACAATTACAGGGGCTGGAGAGCTCAGAGGTTAGGAGCACTTTGATGCTCAGCCATGGCAAGGTAAATCTGGATCCTAGTATAGATACACATAACCACGTAACTGCAGATCCAGAGGATTTGACTCCCTCTTCTGACCTCTGCACACACATGCACACACCAAACAAATAAATAAACCCATCCCAATTACCAAAAGCCCCACACCTATGATAGTGACAGAGTCTTCAGGACTCTGTTGATGGCACCTCAGTGGGGACTCCTTTAAGGCCAGTGAAGTGCAGAACGCTGCAGAGACTTTAGAAATAAGCATTCATTCGCCATATGATCTGGCAATTACATTCATTATTTACCCAAAAGAGCTGAAAACGTATGTCCACACAAAGCCCACACACAGCTGTCTATAGCAGATTTATTCATAACTGCCAGACCTGGAAGCAGGATACCCTTCAGATAAACAAGTGGGTCTTATCTAGACAATGGGATACAGAGTATTAGCCAGTGCTAAAAAGACAGGCGCTATGAGGCCATGGAAAGGAATGGAGGAAACTTAAACCATGTATTTCTATGAGAAGCAGTGGCACTATAAAATAATTACAGATACCTGGTTCCTTACACAAAGCCTCTAAGTTGTTGGAATTTCCTGGGTGAAGGAGCATCTATTGTTCCATAAGGGGACAGCCTTGGAATGGGTCTGCTTGTCAAGAGAGTTCCAACTACCAAGGTTACAAAGGGAAAGGACAGAGGCTAAGCTGATCACCAATGGCTATCAACAGTCTAATCAAACTAGTGTCACAAAGGTTCACAAGAACCCACAGTGTTAGTCACATGTATAATGCCAGCATTTAGGAAGCTGAGGCAGGAGGATAATCAGTTTGAAGCCAGACTAGACTGTGAAAAGACCCTATCTCAATAAACAAAATAAACCAACACAAAAAAGCCAAAGGACATGGTTGGGACGCTCTGGATAGCTGTTGACTGTGCTGAGTGGAGAAACCACAGCCCTGACTGCTGAGGCTCCTGTGAGCTTCCCTTCATGGCTGATCTTTCCAGGACAGCACGTGCTCTGTCCTGGGTGTAGGCCGATTCAGAGGGGTGTGGAATCCTGCAGCATCTGCCTGTTCTCAACCTGGTGTCCCACCTGTGTCACTGTGACCAATCTCAGAGAACAATACAACTCCGCACTGAGTTCCACAGGTCATTCAGAGAACCCAGGGATGTATGATGAGTGTTGGGGACTCCGAAGAGTCACCCAAATATATGGTGTAACACTCAGCAGCAATTCCATGTTAGAATATGGCCTAAAGAAACTCCTAGAAACTTGCACCACAGATGCCACACCACAGCTCACACGTGGATGCACACAGGCATTTGGGAAATGCAAACATAAGCCACAGGTGGGACTGCCTCCCACTCACAGGGACAGCTATCACCAAAGGTATTGGTCAAATGCTGGTGAAAACGCGCAAATGTGCTGTGTCAGCAGACTACCATGATGTAAACAGAATGCAGAACGTGGGATCCTGCAATCCCACTTCTGACATATGCAAAGAGCTTCTAAAAGCAGAGTCTAGAACCGAGATTTGTATACCATGCTCTCAGCACTGCAACAGCAAACAGCAGAACAACATAAATAGACAGAGAATTGGGAGTGGATAGCCAGGGTCCACCAAACAATGGAAGGACACTTGCCTTAGGTAGGACAGAAATGCTGGCCTACGTTGCAACATGGATGAACCCGGAAGACACTGTGCTGAGAGATGCCAACCACAAGAAATAAAACTGCACTTGCTCAAGGTCCCTCAACCATCAGACACACAGAAGGCAGGATATGGTGCCAGGGTCGAGGCAACCAGTGCTTCATATGGTGAGCTTGTTGGTCACCTCAGAAGCATCAGAGAGGTTCTTCCCAGAGGAATGGCAATGACCTCATGTGAACCCATCTCAAAAACACAGCTGAGGGAAAGAACATGGCCCTTAAGAGTATCTGCATGGAGCCGGGCATGGTGGTGCACACCTTTAATCCCAGCACTCGGGAGGCAGAGGCAGGTGGATTTCTGAGTTTGAGGCCAGCCTGGTCTACAAAGTGAGTTCCAGGACAGCCAGGGCTACACAGAGAAACCCTGTCTCGAAAACCCAAAAAAAAAAAAAAAAAAAAAAAAGGAAGAGTATCTGCATGGACTCATGGAGTTGCCTAACACCAGACTGTCTTATGAGAACACAGAAGAGAGAAAACTGAACAGAAAAAGACAGCAAAGGTAGAATGGTCAGCTCGGGTGGGGGCAAAATGGAACCCAATCTATAACACTGAAGCCAAACCTCTCCCAAGTACACCTTCATTCTGCTTGATGACCTACAGCCGTGATCCTTGTGTCTGGTTGCTAGGGCTAAAGAGTGGCCAGCAGGGGGTGCTAGCCAGAAGGGGAAGGACAGAGAGCAGGAAGATGCCCTCGCTTTTATCTTAAGGAGGTTTTCTTAGGAGGGGAGAGTTGGCAAGAGGGAGGGACAGCCCCAGCTGCACCCAGCCATGACTTGCTGCTCACTTCACCTTCAACTGCTGGCTCTGTTTCTGCTACCAAGAAACATAGGGGAAGAGCCAGTGGATAACTGTGGAAAACAGACGGCTGCTCCCCTGCATTCCAAGTAGAAGAGGGAGGAGGGAGCATGGGGGGAAGGCAGCTGCGATATGGGTTCTCAGGTTAGCCCAGGTTCAAGCCCAGTGGTGCTGAGCTTCCATGCCTGCAGAATGGGACTAGAGTCTGGGATCCCAGATGGGATGGGACAGTGATTAAACATCGAAGAAGGGCGCCACAGGCCTGGGTCACCTTGAGTGTGGATCAATCTTGTGCACAGTAAGACGTTTTCATACAAATGGGCCGTCCAGGACCTGCCAGAGCTCACCTGTACTTTGCTGTCTACTTCCTCTCCAGAGAGGCTGGATCGCACAGCCTGTTCCAGTGGTTCTGTGGCAAGTTTCACAGAGTTCTGGATCCGCTCCAGCATCTGCCTCTTGTCGGGATCTGTTGTCTCACTTAACTTGACTGAAAATGGCTACAACCATAAGAACACATCAAACACATCAGGTATGAGTTTCCAGTCCTGTCAGACCAAAGATAGCTATGCTCTAATTTCAGGCCTAATTTCTTCCCAGGACAATGCCGTGAGCATCCCAGATTGTTACTGCAGTTGCTAAGGGTGGTGTGTGACAGGAAACAGACAGATCTAGTCTCACCATTAGTGTGATGGTTTAAAAGAGGCTGTAGGCTCCTGTAGGCTCTGGTATTTAAATACTTGGTCCCAAGGTGGTGGTGCTGTCTCTGGGGAGGCTTGGAGGATGCAGGCTTTGGGATCTTAAGCCATGCCCTACCGCGTCCAGTCTGCTCCTCCTGCTCTGTGCTTGTGCCTGAGGATGTGAGCTCTTGGCTTTCTGCACCTGCTACAGTGCCTCCCTGCCATGATGGGCTCATGACTCTGGAGCCATAAGCCAGAATAAACAGTAAGTTGCCTCAGTCAGTGTTTAATCACTGTAATAATAGAAAAATAACTAAGACGTATCTAGGAACCACACATTGAAAGGAGGCTCGTTCAGAGCAGAGGTGTGGATGTGGAGAACATACTTCCTCAGTGGAGGTCACAGCACCATGAACACAATGAGAACTTACAGATCAAGGGTCTGCCTTGTGGTCAGAATTGGTCGTCGGATTGCTCGCGACCTTAACACTGAGGACCAGACAGCAAGAGGGATGGAGATGCATCAGGTATTTCCCCTAAGCGATAGGAACACTACCTATCCCACACCCTAGCCTATAAAACTCTGATCTGGTGACTGTCTTGTAGGCCTGGCAGGGGCAACATCTGCTGTGGCTTTGGGTCCCCAGTGAAGCTGGTTTGAGTCCTACAAAGGGCCTAAGAGGCACTAGGAGGAGGCAAGGGTGGTATCCATGGCCTTTACCTTCATGGCATCACGGACATCCTTCAGGAGCTGGGTGGCTGGGGGTTTCTGCTCCCGATACTGCTCAAACAGGTAGTTCTGCCGTGCCCGCCTGATGATCTGTACAGGTAGGAGACTGGTTATGATCAGAGTCCACTCTCTCCCATGTGTAGAACTGTTCTTACACTGCAGCTGAGTGAGGGTGAAGAGGCATGGGGACAGACACAGGTCCCAAACACTATGGCACTGTGAGACACCATTACCACCATTCCTTCTGTACCTGCAAAGTGGGGCTGAGGTTTACTGTGAACATCTGGGTATCTAAATACAGGTCACTGAGGCCCCAACTTTCTCAGCTAGCAAGATACAGAGAGGACCTGCTTCCACAAAGAACCAGGAGTTATGGGAACTTAGCCAATGCTCAGAATCTGCAGATTTCTCGAAGCATCTAGGCACCTGTGCAAATGACTACCTCTGCATAAACTGTGTATCGGTTCACTGCAGGGACTCACTGTTTATTAGGCCAGACACGAGCCTGCCTCCTCTCCAGCCCATCTGTCCATCCATGTGGCCCAGCAGTCCTGTAAGTCCTTATGCAGTCCCGACTGGCCTCACACTCAAATCATCCAGTCTCAGCCTCCTAAGTGACGGTGGGCAGCTGGATTTCTTATCTCAAAGTCCTGCTTCCTCTCATGTTAGCCATCAGGTCTGAATGTTAACACAGGCGCCCCCCTTACCTTATCATCAATGTCTGTGATGTTCATGCAGTAAAAGACATCATACTGGAAGTAATCCCTCAGCACCCTCCTCAGGATATCGAAGGAGATGTAGGACCTGAAGCAGCAGAAAGCACAGTTCCCCAGTTGGCACACAGTGCCTGTTAGTTTGATATTGCAAGAACATGAACAAACTGAGCACCCTAAAACTGAAAACACCCCCAAATCCAAGTTTTCTGAGCACCCACACGATGCCACAAAGACAAACTTCCATGCTATAATATTTCATCAACAAAACTGTTAAGAATTAAAATTACCTTTAGAATATGTACATAGGATACACGTGACATAGGTAAATGCTGGGTTTTAGTATGGGTTCCATCCCCAAGACCTCCCATTTAGATGAAAATGGTCCAAAATCCGAAAACCTGCGACCCTCAGCACTTCTGGACCAGACACCCAGGCTAAGGAAATTCAGCGTGTTAGGGACAGGCTCCATGGCTTTTACCCCATCAGCCATTAACTCCGAAAAGTCACACCGTTAACGTGTGTGTCTGTGTGTCAGGGAAGGGATCGTGGCCCACTACACCTTAGGTCTGCATGTATACATCACATATCCACCGGGGTAGAGACAGTGACTGGGTAGACTCCAGGATGGCAACACAGGCTCTTTAATTCTCCAGTAGTACCGATCCCCAGCATCAGACCCACCTGGCATGTCCCATGTGAGACGCATCATAGACAGTCGGCCCGCAACAGTACCACGTCACCTTCTTCCCATCTTGAGGTATAAATACATCCTTGTTAAAAAACAAGGAATGCCATCACCAGAAACTCAAGACACTCCACAGCACAGCAAGAGGAGCCATAGACAGCACACTAACTGATGGCTGAGGGCCATTTATTTGTGAGCCAGAATCTGGCTTTGAATTCACAATCCTCCTACCTCCACCTCAAAGGCCTAAGCCACAACCAGCAAGACCCTCCTGTCTCCTGTTTTACTGATAAAGTCATAGCATTCAGTAAGCTGTGTAGTGAGAGCCTGGTGAGGTGTCCTCACCCCCTCCCTCCCTGGAATGTTCCTCCTTCTCCTCCTCCTCTTCTTCCTCAGAGTGGAGAAGGGAACAAAGTTGCTGTTGTGAAAATGTCGGCTTAGCAAGAATTGCAGCTAACAAATACCAGCCTGGATCCTAACTGCTCTAGATAACCACCTCAGGAGGTTGGCACAGATGCCATCTTCCTCAGATAAAGAACAAAGGGCTAAGAGCAGCTAGCCAAGGTCTGTCCTTCCCAGAGGAGCCCGGCTTAGGGGCCAGAGCATCCAAACAGTCACAGACTTCTCTGGGAGGTGTCACTACCAGTGAGTTACGTAAGTCGATGGGACCTGTCCCAGACATGTCTCCTGCTTGCTGAGCATGTGATCAAACACTCAGCCAGGGTGCTGGAGAGATGAATGCATACTGCTTTGACGGACCTGATTTCAATTCCCAGCACCCATGCTGGGTGGCTCACAGCTCTAAGGAACCTGAAGCTTCTGGCCTCGGTGGGCACTGTATTCACATGCTCATAGCACCACATAGATACACACATATACACATAATTAGAAGTAAAACAATAAAAAAGTAATAATCACCATCCCACAACTGGAGAGCTTTCTGAAGCCTGTGCCACTATGGGTGTGAGCTAAGTATAGCAAACCATGATGAGCCTATCAGGTTAAGAGGCTGTAGTGGCTTCCTGGCACATGCTGGGCTCCAACACCACCTGGCGGGTTTGCCACTTTGCCTAATCTGCTTCGCTTAGGACAGTGTATGATAGCCATGAGTCCTCCTGAAAGCTGCCAGCACTTGGCTTGGCTGTTAGGACCTTGAACGCTCAGGCCTGGCCAATGCTGAGAGGCCAGCAGGCAGACTTCCCCAAAGTACTGTCGTGTACAAGGCATCTGCACCCTTGTTTCAGTGCACAGCTCTGTCTGGGTTGCAGAAGCCAAGGCAGAGGAGAAACAGAAGATGCAGAGGCCATAGCCCAGCATTGGAGTAACAGAAGGACTCTGAGCTTAAACTGAGGGAACATGGGAGTCATGTGCAAACTTTCTTACCTTGTTCCGGGTGAGGCTATTATAGAGGCGGAGCCTGCAGGGCTCAGTCCCTGCTGGGGGGGACCACTGAGGCTGCACTCGCCGGCCTTTACCTGGAAGCACAAGAACAGATGGGTCACATGGCAGGTCACCTCTGGCTCTCAACGCCAGGGTTGAGCAATGGCACTTGTGCTTTTGAGACAGATTCTCGCTTTGTAGCCCCAGCTGTTCTGGAACTTCTCATGTCGTTCAGGCTGGCCTCAAACGGAGGCTCCTCTGGCCTCTGCCTTCTCAGTGCTAGGCTTAAAGGCATGTATGTGGCTTGTGATCTTCAGTTCACCTTCTGCTGCTGCATTCCAACAAGACCTCCAGAGAGACTCAAGAACACCCTCATGATATGCCACACACCTCCCACCAGCCCTTGGCCGTGCACCCATCCCCACACAATGCTGTCCATGCCTCTGGGTCTCCATAGGCTCTGACTATGACATGGCAGTGTCATTGCTGCCCTTGCTGCCTCCAGCTCTCAGGATCCTTTGCCTGGGCAAGGTAACAGTCTGTGGACACTTTGTGATACACAGGCCACCTCCAAGTCACCGGGTGCAACAAAGGTTAAGGTAAGAATAGCCTCCAGCCCCTCCTGTCTCTGTCCTTGGCATCATATCTGGCTTGGCCCACAGCTAGACTGACCCTAAGCTCTGGATACAAGTCTGTTGCACTCCCACCCTGACCCAGGCCGGTCCACACTGGCAGGCTCCACAGCCTAGCCTCTTTCTCTCAGGCAGTGCCTGCTCTCTGGATACATGACCCAGGCCTCTTTATCTGAGGCCTGAAGGTCTTTCCCTGAAGACAGACCTGTTTCTAGAAAGGACGTCCCTAATCTGCATGCCTGGGTACTCTGAGATGTCACAAGGGTGATGCTTCAAGCCTCACAATCTCAGTCTAGAAAAGCTGACTGAAACCCACCAGGAAACCATATGACCATCCACAGCCTGCCCATGCTCTGTCGGGCATACCTGCCTTCCTCCTTAGTCCTGCTGACAGCCAGGCCCTGTGTTGCTCCCCTATGCAGGTCTACGAGTATGGATCTCACTGGACCACCTGTGGCAGACCTTAATGCACCTTGGTGTCCAGTCCCTCTGCCCCCCTCACCTCTGCTGAGCAAGGTGGAAGGTCTTGAGCTGACCTGGTCCTGGTCTTCCCTCACCATGGACACTTCTCTTGCCTCTGGCCACCTCTGACTCCTATGCAAAATTGACTATAAGTGACACCACACCTCAATAGGTCTACCTGTTGATTCTGCTTTAAGTCACAGAGAAATCTGTTAAGGGCACGGGCCATCCCCAGGCTCCATCCTTGCCCAGATCACACTAGACAGAATAAAGGAGACTGGTAATTAACAGGCTATTAACGAGAATGAAGGGGAGGACCATCACTGTGTGGGGGTATATGAGGGAGGGGAGACAGCAGTCAGCAGCAAGCAGGAGCTCCTTCCTCCAGGTGTGGGGTCCCATCACGGGCAGACAGAGGCTGGGATGGAGGAAACTCCAACTCTTCACCAGACACCAAGCTCAGTCTCAGCTTACCCTGAGCACATTAGTACCTGACCAGAAAGTATCTCAATGTGATGGGAGGATTCTGAAACTGTACTTCCTCAAAAGACCCAGAGGTGACACCAAAAATGGAGATGCTGCTGGATTCTCACAAGAAGAGACACTACCAAGGGCTGCTACATTGAACGCTGCCACAGACCCACAGCCCAGTGACAGGCTTTAAGCTCATCCGGCAGAGACACATTCTGGATTGGAAAAGGGTGCAACAGGGCAAGATATACAACAGCCTGCCTTCACAGGTTCTCTGGGTCAACAGGGCACACAGGAGAGGTTCTTAGGTTCTCCCTGAACCCACAGTCTAAGGACCCACAGCAGTTTCCTAGGTGTTGTCAGCCTCTTTAGGTTTCTTCTGAAACAGTCCCACTCTGGGCCAGGCACCTGTGGTGGCACAGGTCTAGTACTGCAAGTGTCACTGACTACAAAACAGGCAGCTTTGTAACGCAGACAGCTACACTTTGAAAATAGGATGCAAGAGGCTGCAGGTTCAAGGATGGAGAAGCTGCTGGGAAGCAACGGCCAGCTCTAAGGGTGTGAGGTAATGCAGGAGCTTGAGCCCACATCCAGGTGAGAGCCCCCAAGCAAGCTCAAAGCCCGAGGATGGAGTGGACCTCCATGCTGAACCACACAGGGTGACAGAGGGAAGGATGGTGACAAGTGGGCTGGCTCTTCAGGAAGGGAACTATGAAGGCTAAAAAGAACACATACATTTTCCATGTTTGAGAGGATACTTTGCTGCTAGGGCCTCAGCCTTGAGAAGGCAAGGGTGGTGAAGACAAGATGGGACATGCTTTATGTATAGAACAGCAAGCAGTAAGAACGGTGGGCTATGTTGTGGGCTTGAAGTGAGGAAGTGTTCTTTCTCATTTGGAGAGCATGCTTTAGAAGACACCCAGGACAGGGAGAATTCTAATCCTCATAGCCGTATGGAGGCAGACAGAGCTACCATTAATCCAGAGACATGATGTGGACTCTGGAGCCTGGGCCTGCCAAAAGCCAGTGAACAGTTATGGGCAGCCCAGCTCCAGCCTCCTCCTCTCTCAGCTTTTGCATGTTTCTACATTAGGGATCTGACCTAATGCATTTTCTTCACAAGATTACAAGGACCTCATGGCCCTGTGGGCAACTGTGGTGCTAGAGGAAGCAGGGCAACCCTGTTAGAGGACGTTAGTGCTGTCCTTGGTCCCTCTTCCATTCAACAGCATCCCTCAGAGAAGCCTCAGTAGATAGTGGCTGCCTGTAGTGGGAGGCCCTTCTCTTCATTGGTCACAAGGCCCCTGAGAAGCAATGCTCTGCTGTGTCCACTAGCACAGATAGTGGTATGTCTATTTGGTTCTTCCCAGAACCATAAATGAAGCCTAGATGGCTGGCTGTTGAGGCCAGGGCCCATCCCTGGCCCCCCTTCCTACTGCCTTAACTTGGAGTTGGGGCACAGTGTTCAGTCTGACTCCCTGAGATCTTTGGAGAAGACACCTGGTGTTATATATGACATCTGGAACACAGTGGACACCTGGGACAGTGCTGGATACAGGAACAGCAGAGGTCTAGGCGAGACTATGCAGCCACACCTCCCACCTAGGCTGGGACAGGGTTTTACTTGGGATAATCCAGAAAAGTCAAGACTTTTCCTGACCCTAGGAGACTCTTCAACATGCTCCAAGTTCCCAACCCAAGCCTGCAAAGCCTCAAGGAGGCCATAGCAGGGACTACCATAAGTCAGCACTCAGCCCTCTCCACATAAAGGAAACGTGTACTACAGCCAAGGGAGTCTGGGGCTCAAGGGCCTCAGGCAACGTCAGAAAGGAGCACCCACAGAAGGGAGCTTTCCCATATGGCCAGATCAAGATGACAAACCATTGGAGTCCCAAGCCAGAGCCTTCCCAGTCCTGCCTCCTCATCCTAACAATTGTGCCCAGTGACACCAGCAGCACCCACAGGCATGACTGACTTCATTTCAAAGCAGACAGGAGACTTATGCATTTTTTTGGTCAATGAATACAGATCCAATATTTAGTGACATTGCATCTGAAGAGAAACAAATGTAACCTATGGGACTAAAGACAAGAACCAAGAGCCACTCCCATCAAAGCATTAGTGGAACCCCAAGACAGGTCTGTAACAGCATCTAGTATGGCCCTGAAGTGGTCCCAAAGGTGGCGCTGAGCTACATGTTGGTTACATGACTTTATCCTACCAGACCCAACAAGCATGGCTTCTGCCCCACAGGAACACTTGACTGAAATATGGAGGTGAGTCTCCAGCAGGATATCCACTGCCCTGTAGCACCTCATGCCCTTGACCTTGAAGCAGAGGTTCACTGCTGTTACTCACTTGCTTGAAGCCTGCAGGGCTCGTCTCTGCCTTGGGGGCCACCCAGGAGCGCTTCTATGTGCCTGAACCACCGAGCCACGTGGAAGAGCCTTGAGTCAGCGGGAGGGGCCGAGAGCTGCCTGAACACGTCCACATCTGCCTGGGATAGGGAGTACCCCTGGATATAGCTACGCGTGCTGAGGTGTTGGTCCAGGGCCTGCACCCTGGCTGCCTCGTCACTAATGCTCAGAATGGACCTGTAGTCGGCAGCTGCAAAGACAGAGGGCACAGGATGTCAGGCCAGAGGGCAGACAACCCATGACATCAGGCAGGCAGGCAAGCAGGCAGAACAGCACATGTCAGGCAAGCGAGTAGGGGAGATGCAACATCAGACAGGGCAGGCAAGAGGGCACAGGATAGAAAAAAACAAATAGGTCACAGGATGTCAGGTATGCGCACAGAAAGCTTCCAAGGTACAAGAGCCAGACAGCTGTGTTTGTCAAAGCCCTTTCCTGCGTGTCAGACATCCAGAAGAGGAAGGACCACAGGGTGGGCATGCAGAAGGATGGCAGGGTGACAGTGGGGCAGGTCAGGTTCCCTCCTAAAGCCTTAAGGAAAGGCTTCATATGTATACTGAGGTGGTCTGCAGTACCGTGAGTGACGCCAGGGATTAATGCCAGGGATTGTGTACTTTAAAATGGCTAACTTGGGTCAGGCATTTTCATGTACACCTTTAATTTCAGCAGAGGCAGAAGCAGGCAAATCTCTTGGAGATGTAGCTCAGAGTACTCACCTAGCAAGTATAAGGCTCTGGGTTTGATGTCCAGCACCACAAAATAAACTAATCAATTAATGAAATGGCTACTTGCATGCTGCGGAGAGGGTAGCAGCTGAAGAGCCCTCAGCACATGACATAGCCACGCATAAGCCTGTAGACTGGAACAAATATGGCTTCCAGAAGCGAAATACCATATCCCTTCCTAAGTTCTCCAAACCCACTAAGAGTGTTCAGGGCTGCCAGGAGGAACTGCTCTGAGGACACCTGACCCCTCCACTGGGGCACCTGCTACAAAGGGTATATAACAGCTATGACTGCCATCACCCACACCCCTGAGAGTGGACAGTCTCCAGGCAGTGTTCTGCATGAGCTCCAGGAGGAGAGAAGTCTAAGCTTCTATCGTGGCTGGACTTTTACATCATGTCCTAGCTAGTTTTATGTCAACTAGGTCTAAGTTGGTCATTTAGGAAAAGGGAACGTCAGTTGGGAACATTCTGCCACCAGAATGGCCTAGGAGCAAGCCTGTGGCATATTTTCTGAATTAGTAATTGAGAGCTAGCCCACTGTGGTGTCATCCCTGGTGGTCCTGGGACGTGTGAGAAAGCAGGCTGAGCAAACCCTAAGGTGCAAGCCAGTTAACAGCACCCCTCCATGGCTTCTGCATCAGCTCCTGCCTCCAGGTTCCTGCCCCATTTTGAGTTGCTACCCTACTTCCTTTAGCAATACAGAATGTCACCTGAGAGTTGAAAAAATAAACCCTTCTTTTCCTGGGTGTTTTTTGGTCATGGTATTTATTCTATCATAGCAGTAGAAACCCTATGGGACACTGCAAGCCCTGTATCTTTTCCTCAGTACTCAGCCCTTAGTACACAGCTTTAATTCCAAACAATGAAGGTAGAGTTAGTTTGTAGAAAGAAGCACCCATGTTTGAAAATGATGTCAAATTGTGTGGCAGACAGAGTGATGAAGCAGACAAAGATTTGATGGAATAGAATATGCTCGACTCTCATAAGAAGAAAGAGGAAAGAGAAGCTACTTAAGGGGCAGTGTTGAGAGGAAAAAGGGAGGAGGTAGTTTTATGGGGAGAGTTTTATAGAGACAGGTGAAGACAGAATGAGCCAGAGAATGAGAAGGGGCCAGAAGATTGGAACATATTGCCAAAGTTAATATGAGGCCAAGCAGAGCTGTTCAGGAGAGGCCAAGAGAGAGAAAGCAGATTGAATCAGTCAGCTTGGAGAGGAGTTTGAACCAGAGCAGCTGAGTTGAACCAGCCAACTAGAGTTCAGAAGGAACTAGAAAGGGCGAGCTTATTCAGCAGTAAGTCTCAGAGGCTGAAAGCATTCTAGGCCTAGATTAGTAGACTGAGGCAGTAAGCCTCGGGGTAACAATTATTACAGGAGAATAAAAGTTACTTTTACAATTCCCAGTTTCAGTTTCCTTTCCTTCTTTAAGCAAGAGGCTCTCAGGACCCAGTTGTAGGCTTTGAAGAAGAACCCCTTGTTCCAGCCCCTCAGCCAAGGTGACAGAACTAGATCTGGGCCTTCTGCTCTACAAAGAGGGCCCTCCAACTGCATTCTCATGACCCTGCCTCTAGGCCACTTGGGTGAAATTAACAGGACATCTCTTCCCAGATAAAGAGGCTACCCAAGAAGGAAGGCAGTCCCTGCCTAGCAGTCCCCGAGACCACTGAGCCATGGCCAGGAAAACTCCAAATATTTACTTCATCGCTTGTTTTCCTCTCTAAGTACCCACGAGGTTCCCTAATGATAACTGCTATGGCCAGCATTGGGAGACAGCACTGGGCTGCAGAGAGCTCTGGAAGATGGGCCTTGCCAGCAGGCTAAGCACCTGCCCTCTTCAGAAGGAAGCACACTTAATACCACCAGCCTCATAAAGCCTTGGAGCTCTAAGTGCAATTACACTTAACACGCTTTACAAACCTCTGGCAAAGAGCCAGCGCCAGGCTTGCTGCTGTCATTACTATAATTGCTCCTGCATTACGATGATTGTAATCACTGAAGTACTCCAGAGGCTCCCTGGAGGAATGTGCCTGACCACAGGATCCCAAAGGCTCTGGGTAGCACAGCCCAGACCACTGTGAGGGAGCAAAGCCTGCAGGTGAGAAGGGGAACTGAGGATGTGCAAGGTGCTCCAGCTGGAGCTGTGCAGACACTCCTGGAGGAAACGCCTAGAACAGGTCAGCTTTCTCAGGGGAGTCGGTTAAGCCATTCCCTGACTGTTCATTGCTTGACAACAAAAAAATTCCTCCCAGGCCCATTCGGCAAACTTGATGTCACCAGGACCCTTCGAACATCATGGTCAAACTATTCTGCCTCCACAGAAGGGCACACCTGCAGCTCATCCCCTGAACTTACAAAGAGCAGAGCGCTCTGATGGTGGGACCGTCCCAGAGGTAGACAGTAACTGACACAGCTACAGACCAATCAGCCACTGAGACTACACAGGAGCTGGCACTCAGCACAACGAAGAAGCAAAAATCACTTCCAATGATCCATAGTCCTAACATGTGGAAGCAGCGTCCTGCCTGGCTCTTTCCATCAGCATTCACACCCGCTCAGCATTCACACCCTGCCTGGCTCTTTCCATCAGCATTCACACCGCTCTCAGCACCTGGCCCTGTCCCCTTTCAAGTACACTGGAAGAGAGCATTTCTTGGAGCAGCCCCCTAAGCTCCCAGAGGGTAAGCCTTGACTTGACACGGGGCTATACCGTCACTTGCTCTTGACTTCTGTCTACTACTGTCACTATTGCTAAGGGTCCCTCAAAGCCCTCACCTTGCAGATGTCCCAAAAGTAACCACACCTGCAGATTGTTTCCTCCCTGCAAAAGCACCCCACCCCCACCCCTGGGCACCCCCTCCCCCGCCCCCGGGCACCCCCTCCCTCCACCCCCGGGCCCTCTAGCTGCTCCTGCTTCTCCTTTCCCATATGTTCCCTATGGGGTTCCCACTCTACTGCCACCAGGAGCTGCTGCTCAAGATGCCAGAAAACATTCATATATTCAGAGGCTACTGCCATGAATGAACATAAGGCCAAAGATAAGCAAATATCTGCATCCTTCAAAAAGGTCCACTTTGGCAGTGCCTTGGAGGTCCCATGGTTCTGTGTCTTGCTTCAACCGTGTTTGGACGGAACAGATCCGGGGACTCACACTTTAATAGCTTCCAGCCACCTTACAAGTCTCTCCAGTCACAGCCTCCAGGACCATCTCCTCGCTGCCTTCGGCTCTTAGGACCAGCTAGCACTGTCTTCGAGGTTAGTTCCATACTCTGAATCAGCCATTATTCCACCAAAGTGGAAGCTGCTGAGAACTTGCACTGGTCAACTTGCACCTGCAGGCCTCCTATGCCTACCTCTCTCTGTGCTGTTTTGATCGGGATGACGTGGTTTTGGAGGGCGTAGGCCACTTCTTCTTCAAACTGGCTGAGGAGAAGAGTGAGGGCACCGAGTGTCTCCTCAAGTTGCAGGAGAATCGTGGGAGCTGTGCACCCTTCCAGGATGTGCAGAAACCACCCCAAGATGAATGGGGTAAAACCCAGGAGGCCATGGAAGCTGCCTTGGCCCTGGAGAAGAACCAGAGCCAGGCTCTCGTGGATCTGCATGCCCTGGGTTCTGCCCGCACAGACCCTCATCTCTGTGACACCTTGGAAAGCCACTTCCTGGATAAGGAGGTGACGCTCATCAAGAAGATGGGCAACCACCTGGCTGACCTCCCTAGGCTGGCAGGGCCACAACCAGCGCAGACTTGGCACGCCCCAGGGATCTCTGGGCGAGTATCTGAGCGCCTCACTCTCAAGCACGACTAGGAGGCCTCTGTGCCTTCCAAGGGGCTCCCTCCTCTGCTCTGCACCAACCCGCCACAGGACCTCTACCTGAATGAACTTCTCAAGCCACTAGACAGTTGCCCTGGAGCCTCTCCCACATCTTGGACCAAGTAAAAATAAAGCATTTTGAAACAGAAAACAAAAAAAAAAAAAAAAAAAAAAAAAAAAGAGAGGTCTATTTTGCTCTGTTTTCTACTTCCTGTACCTGGCAACTGGAACCAACCTGGTCATTCTAAGAGATTCTGAAAAAGGGTCGCTACATGGTAGCTGAAGTCCCTGCACCCAGGGGTACCTGGCCTGTCTCTAGCTGTGGTGATGGCAGACTGAACACTTTACTTCTCTAGACCTCAGGGTGCTCATCTGCACAGGAAGGGTCACAAGGAACACAGGCACCGTTGCAGTTGCCCTGGGACTTGTACTGTGGCAGACTACATGTTAGGCATGATTATGAAGACTATGTGGTTAAGCTATGGGGAAAATCTGGCACCTGAGATGAGCTCCACCTATCAGAGGGCCTGAAATAAGCCTGCGATCCCATACTCTGGGTGACATTGTGTCCCACGTCATTCAGAGCTTCGGCCATCTTCTGAGGAAACAGGAAGGGAAAAGCAATCACCCCAGTGCCCTCAAGTTGCAACTAAAGGCCATCTCTGTACTGTGGCTTTCCAGTTCCTGAGTGGTTTTATATTGTTTAAAACAGGATCCCATGTAGTCCAGGCTGGTCTCAAACTGGTAATCCTCCTGCCTCATCTCCCAGAGTGTAAGAATTACTGATGTGTAGCCACACATAGCTTTGTTGGATTTGTTAAAAGTGGCTACCTTCTCTGAGTTGCTTTTTTCTTTCGTTTTTTTGTTAATTTGTTTGAGACAAAGTTTCACTATGTATCTATTATCTATGACTGGCCTCGAACTTACTATGTAAAACAGGCTGGCCTTGAATTCTTAGAGATCCCCTTACCTCTGCCTCTGGAGCACTAAAATTACTGAGTGACAGGCACATGCCACCACACACCCATTCCTGGATTTTCATGGAAGTTCTGACTCCTGGATCATCTTCCCTCAGGACTTGTGATCTCCCCTGAGATCTGCACATCATGTATACACTTTTACTTAAAAGCCAAAGAGGAAGCTAGACATGGTGTTGTGATACCTGCCATCCCTATAGGAGACAGAAGGATCGGGAATTCCAGCCTGGGCTATATGAAACCCTGTCTAATTGGATGGATTGATGGATGGATGGATGGATGGAGTCGCAGAGTCCCATTCTTGACAGACCTGGTCCTTACACACCTGGCACTGTTCCAAGTTCTTCCTATGACTACACCACCCTCAGTGGCAGGACCCATTTCCTGTAATGTGAGTATGGGCATAGTTGTGATCCTAGACCTGTTGGGCAGCTCAGGGTGGAGCTGCTGGCCATGCTTCTGTGTTATAGTAGTCTAGGTGGACTTACAAAAGCTGCTGTGGGTGAAGCAGATAGAAACTAGGCATGCCAGTTGAGTGGAATGCTAGAATACAAAGGTAGGTACCACTGTCACTAGGCACATGCTAAGCAGTCTTGTCATCTGGGTACTCAGGTGATCAGAATCCAGCAAGGCCACAGTAACCACAGAGCACCACAGGATGCCTGAGAGATCTTGGAGACAGGTAACTGAGAAGTCAGAGCTCACATCTAATTTCTGGCTTCATCACAGAGACTAAAACCTACACTAAGCATTCTGCCTTTGAAGGCTTGCTTCTCACCTTCCAGGATATGGGCCAAGGCCTTTGCTCTTTCTAGAACCCACTTGCTAAAAAGATGAGAAAAGACACTGCTCTTCAGCGATCTGCCAAGGCCCAGGTCTACCCTGGGGTGACGTAAGTGACTGCTTTCTGAGGGAATCTCCCAATTGGCAATAAAGTAGATTGCCAATGATGCTCTGACAGTGATGCTCTGACTGGACAGGTCTCTGTGGTGACTGCTGACCACACTGGAGATTAAAGCCTTCATAAATCCCCAAGCTCTTTCATGTATGCGTACACGGAGTCCCTGCTTCCTCTGCCCTACTTCCCTAAGTACCAACCTCATGTGCCCTTCCGCCCACCTGCTTGGGCAGAAGACCAAAACAATCTTTGGGCCTTTGCCTTACCCCCAAAGTCCAGCCAGGGCAGGAGGGGGAGTGGTGAGGTCTCATCCAGGTACCAACTAGAGTCAGGCTATTTGAAACAGGACCATCTCTCCTATTGCTGAGTATCCAAGGAAACTTTAGCCTTAACCCAATCAAAAAATTGAAGCTGAGGAAGGGAGGCACTTACAAGACAGGAGTCAGGTCCCACCAAGGAGTACTCTAGCTTCAGGGAGTCATGGCAGCCACCCCCAGGTCCTGGCCTGCCACTGTCCATTGAGACGCTGGCCATCCCCAGAGCTTTGGTTTTGCACTGCCCACTTGGGCCACGGCTGTCCCCACAGGCTTACCGGAGAACGTTTTATCCCAGAGCCCTGGACTGGATACTACTCACCTGAGGATCCATCTCTGCCCACTCCAGTCACTGCCTAATCCAGATCTCTAGCTTGTCACTGCCCACCTGGGCATGCACTGTTCCTAGAGCCCTGACCTAGCCACTGCCCAACCCAATAGCCTCCACTCTAGAGCCCTGGCTGGTCACTTCCCGCCCAGGGATCCTCTGCCGAACAGCCTTTGCCTGCCACTGCCCATTTAAGCCTTTACTATCTTCGGATCACTGGTCTGGGCACTGCCCACTTAGTCCATGGTTGTCCCCACAGACCCGACCTGAGCACTGAGTCCCTGGGTCTTGCTGCCCCCAACCCCTGGCTCGCTTGGCATTACCCACTCGTTCCACCGCTGTCGCCACAGCACTGGCCTGGGCACTGCCTCCTTGGACCATGCTGCCCACACAGCCCCAGCCCGGTACTGCCTACTCGGGCCATGCTTGTACCCAGAGCTCCACAGTCATCCCGCAAACCTCACCCTGCTCCGCGGAGGAACCTGCCATCACTGGGAATCAAGACCCGCGGCCGCCGCCACAGACGCCTTCCAGAATCTGATGCAACCGCGGCGCCGGAAGTCCCGCCCCACCAGTCGTCTTCCGGGCATGTCCAGTAGCTAGGCAACTGCAAACTGACGCCGACGTGGGGCATGATGGGAGAATACTATGGTTTACGCTGGCGCGGAACTTAATAGACACCAAAGGGCTAAGACAGTGAGAAGCGCAAACCCGGGCTGCTGAAGAGGGCTGGGAGGGGCGGGACGAAATGGGGGAGTGGGAGGGGCGAGGAGCTGGGTAGAGGGGCGGGGCAAAACGAGTAGAGATTAAAGAGATGCAAGGGAAAGGGTGGGGCAAGGGACTCAGCGACTGGAGGAGAGGGGCGAGGAAGACGCCTTTTTCTGAGACACTCTCCAAAAGGCCACACAAGCCTGGAAACAGGTGGTTCCTGTTACACTCTCTCCTGAATCCTTTTATTTCCTGTGTGTTCCTTAATTCCTGATGTCGCCTCCCAAGACACACCATCAGAGGGAGGTTTATGAGAAGAAATGGAAAGTATTATTTTAGAAACATAGCCAGGTATATAGCGAGACCCTGTCTCACAATTTTTTTTTTTTTTTAAAAGCTCCGTTTTGAGGTTGGAAGATGGTTCGGTGGTCAAGAGCACGGCTGCTCTTCTGGAGGACACCGGTTTGATTTCTAGCACTCACAACTGCTCACAACCGGTTGTAACTTCAGTTCCATGGGATCCTAACCCTCTTTTGATCCTTGTGGGCTTTGCATGCCTGTGGTGAAAAAGACATGTGTTGTGTGTGTGTGCAGGGAAATAAATAAATACAATTATATATTCTGGTATATATATATTCTGGCAACCATGGTCTTAATTCCTGGAAACTCAGGAGGGAGAAGCAGGCAGTTCTCAGTGAGTTCCAAGTCAGCCATGGCTCCATAAGAGACTCTGTCTCAACATAAATAAATAATTAATTAAAAAATAATTGATACTTGGTAATATGTATTGTTTGGTTATGTACCCTTGGGACAAGGGACTGAGGTGCAAATTTTATATTTCAAAGCAAACCTGGCCTCCAGGTTCTCTCAGCATCCCTCAGTCCCTACCTGGCATACCCTTGCTGTAACCCTGAACTTTCCAGCCCAGGGGCTGGACTGCCCTTCCCCCAGAGGCTCTTCCCTATATAAACCAGATGTTTTGGTCTTCCTCATCGCTCCTCCTGTCTTCTCTATGTTCACACCCTTTCTCTTTCTCTCTCCTCCCCCACCATGGTGACTTCCTTGGCCTCAGTCCTTGGGGCCAGTGAACTTTCGCCTGAGAGCAGCTTCCTAATAAACCTGCCTATATGTACTCTAATCAGGCTTGAATTGGTTCATTTCATGGGCAGCAGAGAAATAATGTATCACATAGGTCTTAGTTAGGGTCTTACTGCTGTGAAGAGACACCATGACCAAGGCAACTCTTATAAGGACAACATTTAATTGGGGTTGGTTTACAGGTTCAGTGGTTCAGTACATTATCATCAAGGCAGGAGGTGAGAGTTAGACCTCTTCAGCTGAAGGCCGCTAGAAGACTGGCTTCCAGGCAGCTAGAATGAGGGTGTTAAAGCCCAAACCCACGGTGACACACCTATTCTAACAAGGCACTCCTAATAGTGCAACTCCCTGGGCCAAGCATATACAAACCCATTATATACATACATAAAGTATTAAACATATTAAAGTGATCAGAGCATATATTGCTAACTTCACAACTTTCTCAAAAATACTGTATTTTTGCTGCCAGTACTTTCTTTTTAAAGTTTTTGAGATAATTTTTATTTTACATGTAGAAATGTTTTGCCGGCATTTACATCTGTTCAGTGCCTGAGGAGGCCAGAAGAGGGCAACAGACCCCCAACAACTGGAACTAGAGACACCAGTGGTTGTGAGCTGTCACATGGTTACTGGGAACCAAAACCAGGTCCACTGGAAGAGTAGCCAGGTTCTTAATTGCCGTACTGGCTACTTTTGTGTCAACTTGACACAAGCTGGAGTTATTATAGAACAAGGAGCTTCAGTTGGGGAAATGCCTCCATGAGATCCAGCTGTGGGGCATTTTCTCAATTAGTGATCAAGGGGGAAAGGCCCCTTGTGGGTGGGACCATCTCTGGGCTGGTAGTCTTGGGTCCTATAAGAGAGCAGGCTGAGCAGGGCGTGGTGGCACACGCCTTTAATCCCAGCACTCAGGAGGCAGAAGTAGGCGGATTTCTGAGTTCGAGGCCAGCCTGGTCTACAAAGTGAGTTCCAGGACAGCCAGGGCTATACAGAGAAACTCTATCTCAAAAAAAAAAAAAAAAAAAAAAAAAAAAAAAAAAAAAGCAGGCTGAGCAAGCCAGGGGAAGCAAGCCAGCAAGGAACATCCCTCCATGGCTTCCGCATCAGCTCCTGCTTTCTGACCTGCTTGAGTTCCAGTCCTGACTTCCTTGGTGATGAATAGCAGTATGGAAGTGTAAGCCGAATAAACCCTTTTCTCCCCAACTTGCTTCTTGGTCATGATGTTTGTCCAGGAATAGAAACCCTGACTAAGACAACTGCTAAGCTGTTTCTCCAGCCCTATAACACCAGTACTTTAAAAACTAAAGCCCAGAGTATAACAGGGCCTCAGACCTTATCACAAATGACTCCATGATGAAAATATCATTCAGGCTGTAAAACTCAGCATGTAGACAGTACACTGGCCAAAACTAAAACAAAGACTTAATCCGTCAAAGTCCATACAAGTTTGGGAAAGTCTCTAAATGTATTAGCCTTGATTTACAACTTCTGTATTTCTGCTTCTGTCTAACTTTTTGTTAACTATGTCAACTGAAAACATGGTTTTTGTGCTTAAAAACTTACCCTGAGAAAGGCTCAGTGCTACATTGGGATCCTCTGAACACCCAGTGTAGTGGCTGGCCAGCTAATAAAGATTCTCTGTTGTCTTAAATCCATGTCTTTGCAGTCTTCTCTGGTGAATCCCACAACAGAGAGCGGGATGGTGGCACATGCTTGCAATCCTAGCACTTGGGAAACTGAGGAAGGAGAATTACCACAATTTGAGGGCAGCCTAGGCTACATAGTTCCAGTATAGCATCAGCTAAGAGCGGGATTCTCTTTTACAAATTAAAAACAAAACAAAACCAAAAAACAACTACCAACCATCACCAAAAAGAACTCGTAACTTTTGCCAGGGAAAATAGTGGTGAATACCTGTGACTCCAGAGATTGAGACAGGAGGCTTAGGAATTTAAGATCATCCTCCAAGGCTGGATAGATGGCTCAGAGGTTAAGAGCACCAATTACTCCTTCAGAGGTCCTGAGTTCAATTCCCAGCATCCACATGATGGCTCACAACTATCCATAATGGGGTCTGATGTTCTCTTCTGGTGTGTCTTAAGACAGCTACAGTTACTCGTATAAATAAAATAAAATCTTTTTAAAAATTAATCCTCAATTATAAGTGAATTTGATGCCAGTAGGAATTATATAAGACTCTGTCTAGAAAAAATTACTAAAATTACCAAGGCACATATTGACAAAGTATACAATTTTGGGTGGAAGAATGTCATGTGTATAATACTATAAGAAATATTAAATACTAGTCTTTTCTGTCAAACAGGTCTTTAAAAGATTTTATTTATGTAAGTACACCATTGCTCTCTTTAGACACACCAGAAGAGGGCATCAGATCCCATTACTAATGATTGTGAGCCACCATGTGGTTGCTGGGAATTGAACCCAGGACCTCTGGAAGAGCAGTCAGTGCTCTTAACTGCTAAACCATCTCTCAAGCTCCTAAAACTTTTGTTTAGGACAAAATGTTCCAGTCTTTTTATCTCCTCCATCTTGTAAAAAAAGAACCTTTATGCAAATGTATTAATCCCCTCCACACAGTCACATACATAGGTCCAGTTGCATTCTTGGGATGTAAGTGAATTAAGTTTCTGATTCCTTAGCAATTTCCTTAATTTCCTTAGCACCTGTAAAAAAAAAAAAACATTTAAGATTTATGTGTATGAATGTTGTCTTAGTCAGGGTTTCTATTCCTGCACAGACATTATGACCAAGAAGCAAGTTGCGGAGGAAAGGGTTTATTCAGCTTACAATTTCATACTGCTGTTTATCACTAAGGAAGTCAGGACTGGAACTCAAACAGGTCAGGAAGCAGGAGCTAATGCAGAGGATGTTCTTTACTGGCTTGCTTCCCCTGGCTTGCTCAGCCTGCTCGCTTATAGAACCAAGACTACCAGCCCAGAGATGGTCCCACACACAAGGGGCCTTTCCCCCTTGATCACTAATTGAGAAAATGCCTTCCAGTTGGATCTCATGGAGGCATTTCCTCAACTGAAGCTCCTTTCTCTGTGATAACTCCAGCTTGTGTCAAGCTGACACAAAACTAGCCAGTACAAATGTTTTGCCTGCTTGTATACACGTATATCATAAGTATGCCCAGTATAACAGAGGTCAGAAGAGGGCATCAGATCCCCTAGTGCTGGGACTTGAACCCAGGTCCTGTGCAAGAGCAACAAGTGCTCTCAACTTCTCAAGCCGTGAGTCAACTCTATAGCCCTACCTGTGCACCTTAAAAAACCGCAGACAATGGGGAAAAGTCACAATCACCACCTGTGTTAGAATAAGAACTGAGTAAACTTTCTATCCCTGTATGCTTGCTTGCTGTTCTGCCCCTGTGTGCCCTATGGTCAGAAGTAAAGTTTTGCTCTCATTGGTGTGCTGGTCTCTTTTCAACCCTGAATTCATTCCTAACACTACCAATAAGTATAAAAAGCGTAAGGCAGGAGCTACAGGCGATGGTCACGTACCTGTGATCCCAGCACTTTGGAGGCTGAGGCAGGAGGATGATTTGCTATACAGACAGCCTGTAAAGCTTTCATTGAGAGTGTAGAATCCAAAATAAATTCAAGACCACCCAGCCCCTTTCCCCTCTGAAGGGACTTTCCAAACTATATTAGCAGGCCAAGTGCAGAACCAGATAAGAAAGCTGGCCGACTAAACAATGCTGAGAAAAAAAAAAAAAAAAAAAAAACAAGGGCAGGCAGAGTGAGGCACTAGGCCAAAGGTAGTCACCCCATGCAAACCAACCAATGCCTGAAAGGGTCACTTGCTACACTAATTAGAACAAGCCAGCTAGCTCTGTTGCCTAAATCTGCCCCTTACAAGGTAGAAAAAGTGTGCTCTTTGTTCCTTTGGGGTCTCCTCTTGCCTGAGTGCTGAGGGACCCCAACACGTTTGGTCAATAAACCTCTTGCAGTTTGCAGTGATCTCTGTCTCAGGTCTTTGTGAGTGAGGGTCTTTCAGTGGACTCCAACAAGGGTAAATCTAAACTCAAAGGTAATCTGTGATTCAGTTTATCTCTGTTTGGTGATCACAAGTCTCTTCCGAATGGAAACCACTGTAGTCTGATTTCCCAAAGGAAATGCCTTTTGCTGTACCATTTTAGGGAAGTATATTCACAGGAAGCTCTGACCACTTTTGACCTCTAAGGCTGTAGATAAGGCCTACACTCGCAGTAACCCAGTAACCCCACTCAGCCTTTTAATATACCAAAATGTAAGATAGGGTTCTCTTTTCCATGTATAAGGAACCCAGAGAGTCCATGTGTCTCTCTGTGCATATCACTGCTCTTTCTTCGGGACTCCAAGCATTAACTTTTGATGTGGTGGCTTTTACAAATGACTGTGTGTCTGAGGCTTGGACTGCACAGATAGCCAGCCTGGGCAAAGAGTGAGATCCTGTCTGAAAAATCAACCCCAGGGGCTGGGATGATGCCTCAGCAATTAAGAGCATATGCTGTTCTTTCAGAGGACCAGAGTTCAGTTCCCAGCGCACAGTTGCTTTTTAACTCTAATTTACAGGGGATCCGACCTCTCTGGCCTCCAAGGACACCTGCACTCAGGTGGATATGCCCCCACCCCACCCCCCACAAACACACATTAATATGATATTAAAACAACAGCCAAATGTAGTGGTGCACACTATTAAAAGGCACTTGTCTAGGGTTACAGAGTGGAATTCTGTCTCCAAAAAAAAAAAAAAAAAAAAAGGTAAAAAAAAAGTGTCTGTCGATGGTGCACACCTTTAATCCCAGCACTCTGGAGACAGAGGCAGGCAATTCCCAAGTTTGAGGCCAACCTGGTCTACAGAATGAGTTCCAGGACACCCAGGGCTACACAGAGAAACCCTGTCTAAAAACAAAACAAAACAGAAACAAACAAAAGACCTATTGGGTATGATGGTGTATATTTTTTTAATCCCAGCACTCAGGAAGCAGAGGAAAGCCAGCCTAATCTACAGAGTATGATTGAGTCTCAGAGAGGGGACAGGGGGAACACTTGACAAAAGCAGGGAAAGTGTGTTTGGGCTCACAGTTTATTTACACCTTAATTAACTGGATCTAGAAATTTCCTGAGAGGTATGCCTGTAGTCACCTCCTGGGCGACTCTAGATCATTGTGGGAAGCCACATGTGCCATTGCAGGGTGGCGCTGGTTACCGCTGGCCACCACGCATACATAGGCAGTAAAGTTTTTTTTGCCAAGATGAGGTTTTGAGAGTTAACCAATCAGATGAGAGACAAGTTAACCAATCAGATGAGAGACAAGTTAACCAATCAGATGAGAAAGAAGTTAACCAATCAGATGAGAGACATGTTAACCAATCAGATGTGAGACATGCAAATGAGGTGGTAAGCATAACCCATGCATAACCAATCCGGGTGTGAGACACGCCTCTCCTAGGCCTATATAAGCAGCACCAGTTCTGGGATTAGGGTCTCTTCGCCTCTGCAATCAAGCTCTCCCAATGTGCAGAAGGATCCTGTTGCAGCGTCGTTCTTGCTGGCGAGCCAGGGCATGCACAAGAGATCATGTTGTACTGAAAACCATAATTAACCCTCAGGGGGCTAGATGGATGACTCAGTGGAACCTGGGTTCAATTACTGGTATCCATGTAGCTTATAACCAGTTATAATTCCAGCTCCAGAGTTTCCAAGGCTTTCTTATGGCTTGCATGGCACCAGGCATGGATGTGGTACATAGGCACATGCAGGGCAAAACCCCTTGTCCTGGTTAGTTGTTTTTTGTTTTGTTTTGTTTTGTTAACTTGCCAAAAGCTTGAGTTATCTCAACATTTCAACCATATTTGAAAAATTGCCTCCATAAGACAATAGGCAAGCCTGTGGGACCTTTTATTTTTTGAGACAGGGTCTCTCTAGTCTCTGTTCTGGGACTTATATGTAGACCAGAATGGCCTAGAACTCATACAGATCTGCCTGCTTTCCATTTGGAGATTAAAGATTTGGGCCATCACACTTGGCTACATTTTGTTGAAAAAATGATTGATGTGGGAGGGCCCAGCCCACTGTGGGTGGTGTCACCCCCTGGGCAGGTGGTTCTGAGGTATGCAAGAAAGCAGGCTGAGAAAGCCATAAGGAGCAAGTCTTCCTCTGTGGTCTCTGCTTCAGTTCCAGCCTCCAGGTTCCTGCTTGAATTCCTGCCCTGACTTTACTTCGTGATGGACTACAAGGTGTACAACGAAACAAACTCTTTCCCCCAGGCTGCTTTTGGTCTTAGTGTCTGCCACAGCAATAGAAACCTAACTAAAACACATCATTACATATCAAGTAAAATGTTTTTTAATTAAGAATCAACCATCACATAATACAAAGAAAAAGGAAATGGTCAAAGCACATACTGTGATATTGTACAACTTTGAGCAGAAGCACCACCTTGGTAGCATTAATATTTCAAAAAGCTCAAAGCACACAAACGGGTCTTGGGGCCTGACATCATCCCTAGTCCTGAAGTAGAAGCAAAAACACAGCTTTCAAAAGGAATTAGAAATACTTTATTTCGTACCCAAATTTCAGTGACCATGGCCCTAGAAGCATAGATTTAGGTACCCCAATTTCATGGCTCCATGGAGTTTTGTAGAACAGAACAAAAAGTTATAAAGTAAGGCGTTCTTCAGACACACTAGAGGAAGGGTTAAACGTTACAGCACAGTGATAATCTCAGCTCTGGCTTCAGATATATGACAGCATTCACAGTACTTGGACTGGTGGAGAATAGTTTTATCAAGTGAATAGTTCTATAGTGTTGGTTAGTTTGGTTTGGTTTGGTTTGGTTTGGTTTGGTTTGGTTTAAATCTGTTGTCAGGATGTTTGGGGATCTCTGCAAACACCAAGGCTGGCAGCCTAATGATCCATTTGAGGCCAAAAGGAAATCCAGTTCAACACAACTTAGCCTATGCTAGGTCAAACTTCTAGAGTCTGACCCCAGCAGTTTACTTTAGCTGTATTTAAGCACAGCACAAATTTCCGGGGGAAGTTTTTTGATGATAATTAACTCGGTCACTTATGTACAATAATGCTTAAGACAGGTTGACATTGACACAGTTTACAAAGTACTTATGGCCTCTTCCGTAAAGACGGGATCTGTTAGCTTGGCATGGTGATGCACAACTTCAATCCCAGCACTTGGGAGGCAGAGGCAGGTAGATTCCTGAGTTTGAGGCCAGACCGGTCTACAGAGTGAGTTCCAGGACATCTGGGGCTACACCAAGAAAACAAACCAACCAAACAAACAAAACAAGATAAGTTTGGCAGAGGTAGAGGTCTATTGACTCACAAACAGTGCTGGAGATACAGGTCTAAGAAGAAAAAATCTGGGATAAACACATATAAAAATCGGTGGCAGTCAAGAGTGGCCTGGCCCTACAGGTAGCACAGAGGTCCCCTAGGCTTTTCTAATATACAAGTGACAGTGACATCTCCTATAAGGATGAGATTTATTGAGCAACAGTATTCAAGAAAAGGGCCTATTGGCAGGCAAAAGGCCTATGGAGGAAGAGTCTGGGATAAACAAAGACAATAGTCTGTTCAAGTGTGTGCTAGGTCTACAAATAGCACAGAACACCAGGATGTTAACTATATCCATTCCCAGACATCTGGGTGGAAAACAGGTCTACTTCTCTGTGAGCACAAGAACCTTGTGCCCTCTACAGCATGTTAGTTCTGACCCAGAGGGAGGCAAGACATTGCTTAGGTTGGAACAGCCTAAGCTATGCCTCTCTACATCATTAAAATGTTAAGCCAGGCAGTGATGGTGTATGCCTTTAATCCCAGCACTCAGGAGGTAGAGGCAGGTGGATCTCTGTGAGTTCCAGGTCAGCTTAGCCTACAAAGGGAGATCCAGGATAGCCAAGGCTACATAGAGAAATCCTATCTTATTAAAAACCAAAAATAAAATAAAATAATAATAAATTAATCAATTAACTTATGTAGACATAGCTTCTGAGAAATTCCCATTCACACCTCCATCTGCTCACTGTGGGTTGAGAGGACTAAAGACTAAGGCTAGTTCTGAGATGCCTGGGGGATGGAGAGCCTAAAAACACAGACACTATTCCCAGTGTCTGATGTGGCAAAGTCCACAGTTGCTCAGGCTGGCCTGCCAGGGGCTTTGTTATGGGTTTTTATGGATAACAAAGCACCTTGTCTGGGCCACATCCTGATGTGGGCTCAAAGGACAACATTTTTGGGTCCTCCCATCCTTGCCTTCTAGGAAAACATACTGAGCACCATGAACCCAAACTGACTTTAGCTTACGAGTTCACAGCACAAAACCTCCTAACTCTGAGGCCAGCCAAGGCAGGCTTCAAGGAGAGAAGCCCTCTGGCTGCATACAGAGAGAAACCCTCTGGTCTTCACAAGAGAGAAGGGCACATCATATATCTGGGGGTCCACGGGGTATGCAGTGGGATGAATGTCAGCTCCAAATTCAGATGGGCTATTTGGAATGTTTCAGTCCTGTATCAAAGGACACTTGACTCTAGCTCGAGGGTGAAGCAAACACAATTTTTAGCAGCTAAGTTGCCACAGTTTGCAAATACATTCCTGCAAGGTCAGTCTCCAGTTTAGAAACAATAGTGTTCATTGCTTCCTCGACTTCCTTAAATCCAGTGATCTTCAGGAATGCCATCTGCTTACTTTCCGGAGCTTCATAGCATAGTGGAGGCTGGAAAATAAAACACAAAGTGAACACACACACACACAACCAAGGGTCGGTCTATTTATATCTCTTGAATGTTGAGGAGGAAAGTTGCAGTGGTTCTGTGATTCTGCTTCTCAGGATAGGAGAGGCTCTTTGTGTCCTCAAGTAATACCCAGTGGTCAGGAGACCCAGGCTGGGACAGGGCTGATCAAGACTGTCACTAACCTATTATCCATCTGTTACTCAGGTGGCAGAAAGCAGCGAAGCCTGACATGGAAAGAACTAATGGTGTCTAATGGAAGCCTAATGGAAAGAACTTCTGGTGTCTTCTAGGAAGGCCAGAGGCTCCGGGTGAATAGTTTATGGAGGTTGACCTTGCCCTTCCTTATCCTAATGAAGCCTCCAGCATTCAGGGAAGTGCCTGGCAAGGTGGTTAGCCCCACCCAAGGCATGTTGAGAAGATGAGATGCCGTGTATTTGGAGGGCCAGCCAGGGAGAGATACACCATGTGACATCAGGATCTGACCAGAGAGATTCTAAGACAAGCCTACCCTGGGGTGATCTATGGCTTCCAAAAGATAAATCCATGTCCTGACCCGTCTCCTGTAGCTAGGGTCTTAGTTGGATAGATTTTTATAGGTGAGGACATACTCCAAGGACTGGTCAGGCAGAGAGAGGGCCATCTGAAGATGATGGCACACAGTTTAAGCTGCCTCAAGCCAAGGACTGACTAGCTCTAGGTTTAGATTTCTAGCCATGAGAATGAGGAGACAGTACATCCCTGATGAGCTGACCCCCACTTTGCAGTCATCTGTTACAACATCTCAAGGAACTCTTTATAAAGATAACACACCTCCCTTTGATTTTCTGTGCCTCAATTTCTACTCTGTTTATTCTCAGAGCAGACTTCAGCTCTCATAAAGAGAACACAAACACATCATGGCACAAATTAAACTGCACGATGCGGGTAGGGAGGCCTGGGCTGCCTCATCTCCAGCATTCTGGAACTGTATCGCCACCCTAACAAGACCTGAGCCCTCAGCAATGGGAGGGTCAGGAGCCACCATCATGAATTTCTAGGAAAAGACTACAGACATCGTACTCACAATGACTGGGAAACTAGGTGTAGTAATACTTAACGTAAAGGAAAGAGAACCGGGAGCTCTTGGTCAGGCTCAGTGTTAAGGACTCAGTTCTCATGGTGGCTCAGTAACTCCAGTGCCAAGGGATCCAGCCACTGCACAAACATACAAATAGTGGGGGTGGGAGGGACCTCATGCATATACTTTTTGAATAAACCTTTTTTTTTTTTTGACAGGGTTTCTCTGTGTAGCCCTGGCTGTCCTGGATCTCACTTTGTAGACCAGGCTGGCCTCCAACTCAGAAATCCGCCTGCCTCTGCCTCCCAAGTTCTGGGATTAAAGGTGTGCACCACCATGCCCGGCTTAACCTTTTTTAAAAAAATTAAGATCATTAGCTTTATAGCAAGTCTGAGGCTAACCTTGGCTATATGAGATTCTGACACCTCTCCGCACACCCCCCCCCCCCCGCCCCAAAGAATTCCCAGCACACTACTTACAGAGCTGAATATTCTCTCCTGAAATCAGAAAAAAAAGATAGACACAGTGAGTTTAGATTTACTGGTACAGTGGCTTCCTCTGTCTGTGTGCCACCACTGCCAGGCATTCACTCACCTCTTTTACAATAGCAAATGATTTTGAGAATCAAAATGATGACAGCGCCAATGATGATGATGAAAGCAGCTATGATAACCACAATACCCAGAGGCTTAGAGAAGCAGAAACATTGAGAGCCTGACTGTCCTGGAACGAGAAAGAAGACAGCTGAGGCAGAGCAGACTTCATTAGAGTAACAGACCACAGAAGTTCCTGCTTCATGTCTAGGCTCTGAGCCCATGGGCTCCTGATGAGGTCCTTGGAAGGAGCAATGGGTGTGCCTCACTAGAACAGCAGCAGGTGGCTCTGCTGCCCACAGACTGCTGAGAACATTCAGGAGTCCTGGCCTGGCTCCTTGTGAAATCACAGCCTAGGGAGAGCCCAGGATGCAGATACATGGGGGAGAGAACAGGCTAGAGGGAACTGTGGACCCCAGGCTCTGTCAGCTGCAACATGAATAGTTGAGGGTCAGTGAAGCCAGTCTCTTCCACACACCACACAGAACTCAACCTAAAGGCTTTCTTAGTCTCAGATAAGACCGTACTATATTTTATGCTATTATTTATTGTTTTTGGTGTTCAGTATCTTTCTAAAACGTTTGCTTATAATTTATTTACTTTATTTTCAGTGTTAAATATTTCTTTGTATGTGTATAGGTGTTTTGTCTACCCCTTGTGTGCCTGCAGTCCCTGTGGAGGCCAGAAGAGGGCTCCAGATCCCTTAGACCAGGAGTTACATAGGCATTACTTTTGGTTGTGAGCTGCCATGTGGGTGCTAGACGCCCTCTGCAATGGCAACACATACTCTCAAATAATAAGTCATCTCTCCAGCTCCTACTTACATATTTTTTTAATACAAGATCTTGCTATGTAGCCCTGAGTGGTCTAGGACTAGATATACAGCCCAGACTGGCCTTCAATTCACAGGTCCTCCTGCCTCAATAGCCTACGAGATGGAGTTACAGACCTGTCACACTTGGGTGTTTATTTTTACTTAATTTTTAATTAAATTCCATTTTTAGTTATTCACTATTACATTCTTTGTGTGTGTGTGTGTGCATGTGTGCTCTCGCACACACATATGCATGCAGACGTCAGAGGAGGATGTTGGGGGTCCTTCCTATCACTCTCTGCCTTATTCCCTTGAGACAGCACAGTCCCTCCCTGAACTTGCAGCCAGGCTGACAGCCAGTGAGCCCCAGAGAAGGAAGCACACTGCACAAAGTTCTGAGATCTGAACTCAGGGCCTCATGCTTGGGGAGCAAGCACGGTTATCCACTGAGTTCCCCGGCCCCATTTAAAAAAAACAAACAGCTTCATTCAGTTCTCTCCATTCCACTTTGGTTTCTGGCTTCTCAGGATTGAAATCCACACGGCAAGTGCTTTTATCAGCCTGCTGCTTGTAGGATTTTTAAAAAAAAATGTGTATGAGTATTTTGCCTGTATGTTCATATGTGCACCATTTGTGTGGCTAATACACAAAGAGGTCAGAAGACAGTGTTCAAAGCCATGAAGCTGGACTAAGAGTTGGTGGCGAGCCACCATATAGGTGCTAGGATTGAACCCAGGTCCCTTGCAAGAGCAAAGGCTTTAAAATCCCAAAATCACCTCTCTAGCCCCTTTCTGCTTGTAGTTTTTTTAACGAAAACTTTCTTTGAGTTGGAGCCACGACTCAGTTGGCAAAGTACTAGCCACACACGTGAGCATCTGGGTTTGTATCCTGAGCACCCACACAGTGCACATCTGTAACCTCAACACTGGGATGGCAGGGCAGAGGCAGGCAGATCTCTGCAGCTCATTACCTAAAACCACTCCGGCCAAACTGGTGAGCACCAGATTCAGTGAGAGACCCTGTCTTAAAAAAAAATGGTGGAGGGGCTGGAGAGCTAGCGTCTCAGTGGCTGACAGCACAAGCTACTCTTTCAGAGGACCCAAGATTAGTCAGGTGGCTCACAGCCACCTCTAATTCCAGCTCCAGGGGATTCAGCATCCTTTTTTGGCTTTGGTGAGCACCTGCTCACACATGACACGTTCATATACATGTATACTATATACTGTATGTAATATATGGTATATATTATATATGTATATGCATGTATACATACATAAAATACATTTTTTAAAAAGGGGAAAGCAATGGAGGAAGACACCCAATGTTGCCCTCTGGCCTCCCCACACAGGTGCACACATGTGCACACACACTCAGACATACACAAACACATACACTACACACACACATATATACACACAGAACTTCTTTGGAAGTGGAAAAGCTGATTTTGAAAGGTAAACCAACATGTCTCAGCTCTCAGAGGTGTTCACACTACACAGCAGATGGAGGACAAAGAGATTTCCAGCCCTCAGACATCAGGGCCCTCCCTGAAAACAGAACCAGTGACAGATACACAGACAGAAGGCCCAGACTCACAAACGTTGGTTTGAGACTGAGGTCTGAGAAGGGAATCTGTTTGCTGACTAAGACAAGATTTCTGTATTTTGGGTTATGAGCCTAGACATTAACAGCTGAGCCATCTCTCCAGCCCAAAGATGAGACTCCTGACCTCCAGCCTCAAGACAAAATGCAGCCCACTGCTTGCTTTTGTAAAGTTTTATTGGCACGTGGCCAGTCATTTGTTATAGTCACTGGGTATTTTTCCTTCTGTGGTAGAGTTTAGTAATGACTATAGATGTCAATGCTACCTTCTCGACTGTCTTAGTTAAGGTATCTATTGTTGGGATAAAACACCATGGCCAAAAGAAATTTGGGGAAGAAAAGGTTTATTTCGACTTACAGCTTGAGACTATCATCAAGGAAGTCAGGGCAGGGACACAAACAGGGCAGGAACCTAGATGCACGAGCGGATGCAGAGGCCATGGAGGGGTGTTCCTTACTGGCTTACTCAACTTGCATTCTTATAGAACCCAGGACCACCAGCCCAGGGGTGGTACCACCCACAATGGACTGTACCCTCCTATATCAATCACTAATTAAGAAAATGTCCCATAGGGATGGCTAGCAGTCAATCTGCCCAGTGCCGTTTTTCTCCGTTGAGGTTCTCTTTCCTTAAATAGCTCTAGCCTGTGTTGTTGACATAAAAATTAGTCAGTACAGCAGTGAACATTTTCAATGTCCTTACCTGGCTCTGAGTCAAACTTGTCACACACAGTGTCCATTGTGGCATTGCATTTCCTGACGACTCTGCCGTCAGGGCAGCTGGAAGGAAAACAGGGTGTGTTACTTCCTCCCACCCAGGCAGCCCAGAACTCACTCTTCACTTCCCACAGGGTTAGGGAGAATCAGCTCCAACGCAGCTACTATACCTTGCCATTCTGGCAAAAGCACTCTGAGGAGATTAGAGTTTAGGGGCATCTGTGATTTTTAGGAGGAAGAACCCCCTCTCCTCCTGGCTAGAGCACCTAGCTATGAAGACCACATAGAGGAAAGTCTGCCTAGAGGCAAAGATGTTGTGAATAAGGAAGAGGCAAGCAGGCGTAAACAAGCAAAAGCCTCTACCATACTGGAGTTGAAGGCAGTCTTTATTCACATCAGGCTCCCGATCTCACAGTTCAGTGATTTCTGAATTATGTTTATGCGTGTATAACCTGCCTCACAGGTGTGAGCCATTGCCTGGTGTGGTGGTGAATGCCTTTAATCAAAGCACTTGGGAAGCAAATAGAGACAGAATGTTGTGAGTTCAAACCAATCTGGTCTACATTGTGACTTCCAGGCCTGCCAATGATGCACAGTAAGACCCTGACTTAAATAAAAGAAGGGTGCATGTGAGTAGAGAGATAGCTTAGTGGTTAAGAGCATTTGCTGCTCTTCTAGAGAACATAGATTCTATTTCCAACATCTACATTGTGGTGCACAAGCAGCTACAACTATAGTTCCAGGGGATCCAAGACCCTTTTTGGGCCTCCATGGGCATCAGACATTCAGGCAAACACCTATGCACATAAAAAAATAAATATTTACATATTTTATGATTTTTTTTACATTATGACTCACAACAGCAGCAAAATTACAGTTATGAAGTAGCAACAAAAATAATTTTTTGAGCTGGGTAGTTCTAGGGCAGCCCTTTAATCCCATCACTCAGAAAGCAGAGGCAGGCAGATCTCTGTGAGTTCAAGACCAGCCTGGTCTACAAAGCAAGTTCCAGGATCTCCAGGACTACACAAAGAAATCCTATCTTGAAAAACCAAAATAGGGCTGGAGAGATGGCTCAGTGGTTAAGAGCACTGATTGCTCTTCCAGAGGTCCCGAGTTCAATTCCCAGCAACCACATGGTGGCTCACAGCCATCTGTAATGAGATCTGGTGGCCTCTTCTGGTGTGTCTGAATACAGCAACAATGTACTCACGTATATTAAATAAATAAATCTTAAAAAAAAAAACCAAAATAGATAGACTATGGTTGGGGGTCAGCACACTGTGTTAAAAAGGACTGCAGCATTAGGAAGGTTAAGAACCATTGCTTCAGAGCTTGCAGATGGCGTGAGGACCAGGGGGTACCTTTGATGTAGGACTTCTGGGCTCCAGAACCATACAAGAATAAATTCCTGTTTTCATTCCCTGTTTGTAGTTTTGTTAAGTGGTCACCAAAATTTTTTATCTTTTTAGAAAATATTTATTTATTTTATGTATATGAGTACTCTGTTGTTGTCTTTAGACACTAGGGCATCAGATCCCATTACAGATGGTTGAGAGCCACCATGTGGTTGCTGGGAATTGAACTCAAGACCTCTGGGAGAGCAGTTAGTGTGGTCTTTCTCTTTCTCTTTCTCTTTCTTTTTATTTTCTCTTCTTTTCTCTTCTTTTTTTGTTTTTTGTTTTTCGAGAAAGGGTTTCTCTGTAACTCACTCTATAGACCAGGCTGGCCTCGAACTCAGAAATCCTCCTGCCAGTGCCTCCCGAGTGCTGGGATTAAAGGCGTGCACCACCACGCCTGGTGCAGTTAGTGTTCTTAACTGCTGAGCCATTTCTCCAGCCCTATCTTTTTTTTTTTTTTTTTTAAGGCAGAATCTTATGTAGCCCAGGCTGGCCTCAAATTCATTATGTAACCAAAGATAACCTTGAACTTCTGCTCACTGCCTCCAGGAATACTGGGATTAAGGCACACCACCCACACACGGTATATGTGGTGCTAGGGGTTGAATCCCAGTCCACAAAAGCACCCAACCAACTGAGCTACATCCCTGGCCCCACAGAATTCCTCTTTTAAAGACTTATTTTATGTTTACATATGTGCATGTATGTGTGTGTGTGTGTGGTGTGTGTGTGTGTCTGTGTGTGTGTCTGTGTCTGTGTGTGTGTCTGTGTCTGTGAGTGCAGGTGCCCACAGAGGCCAGAAGAGGGTACTGGAGTCCCTGGAGCTGGAGCTATATATAGGCAATTGTGAGTCTCTTGATGTGGGTGCAGTGAACTCAGCTCAGGTCCTTAGGAAAGCAGTACATGCTTCTCCCTGGGGAACCTCCCTCGCTCTCCTTCCCTGCAGTGAGTCACTTTTGTAACCCTGTCTGCCTAGAGCTCTTTTCCCCTAAAACTTTCTGTCTCCATCTTTCCCTGATTCACTGAGTCTCTACTCAAAGGTAATCTTGTCAGAGTGATTCCTCCAAACCAAATGTGTTGTGGCCCCCATGCTCATGAACTCGCTCACCAGTATTGTTTTTGCAACAGCATCTCTACCCCAGGCTGACCTCAAACTTGCTATGCAGTTAGCCTTGAGCTACCGATCCTCCTGTCTCTACTTCTCCAGGACCAGGATCACCATAGCTGGTAGGTACAGCTCTGGGGACAGAACCCAGGGCCTTGTACATGCCATACATGTAAACACTACCAACTTAGCCTCATCCCCGGTTCACCACTAATGGTGGTGGAGATACCTACGTAGCATTATGTTTTATGTCTCACTGTTGGGACTCAAAGGCTGTTTGTTGAGTGAATGAATGAGATAGCAAATGAATGAGCACCAACTCCAGGCCGCTTCCAGGAGGAAACATCCTTTGATTTCGTCTGTGTGGCAGGTGCTTCCCTAAGGCGCCCCTCTACAGACAGGGACTCGGAGGCTAGGGGGCTAGTGGGCAGAAGCGGAGATCTGCACTCATTATCCCTCCCCCTAGCTGGTACCTGCTGCATGTGTGGCACCTCTCCAAACAGTTTTCAGAGTCACAGTAGGTGCCCTGCTTACACTGGCACACACGATCAGCTGTACGGGAACATTTGGCCACTTCTTCTTGGTCTGTGGAAACAGGTCGGTCATCACGGTGGAAGTTTGTCCTAATGTACACCACTCTATGACACAGTAAAGTCACCTTTACAAGCTCTTCACCCCAGACACATAACCCTAACAGCCTCCTAGGAGAGGAGCAGGGCCCACCTAAGGAGGATCCAGCCCCCAACTTTTTCTATCAAGGACTCTACCATAAGAGGAGGGGTGGGGTGGAGATCAGAAAAAGCCCATCAAGGCCTTCATATCATGTAAGGAGTGTGAAGAAGCCAGAATTGGCCATCTTTCTTATCTACCTGTGGCCCCTCTCCCTAAGTGTCTGCATGCTTTAACCATCAGTGAGGAGGCTGCCCCCATGGCCACACTTACCGTCCCGGCACACAGAGCAGGGAAAGCATTCAGATTCTCTGTTTTTGTGGTCTATGAAGTGTTCAGAATCACATGGAGCACATTCACTCTTATTATGGTTCTCCTGGCATGGATTCCGGAGGTAAGTGCCTATGTGAGAGGAAAAAGAAGTGTCTAGAGGCTCAGCAAAAACCCAATTCCCTGATACCCTTGGTGGCCAGACCTCTCACACTACCCACTCCTGAGCTCCTAATCTCCTTGGAACTTTCTAGACTGATGTCCTCCAGGGTGTCTGTGTAAGGTTCTTCCTCTCTACCCCACTGTTCCAGAGAGCGGGTCTACAATCAGCCTATATGTCCGTTTCCCCCTCCCATGCTAGGTTCCTGACTGCCCAGGATGGTTTCGCAGAACTCCAAATTCTAAAGATGAAGTCCTTGATCAAGGTACCCAGCACATTAGTGACACAGTGGCCATGTTCTCAGCCTATGGCAGACGCACAGGAGAGACACACAGTCCTAACAATATGAGCTCTGCACACATGCTGGCTTCTGCATTGGTCAGTCAAGTCAGTCCCATCTCATTTCTGCAATGTGCTTGTAGGGATGTGCCCACACATGGCTGTGTGCCCGTAAGTGTGTGCAGGTCAGTGTGTGTACAGTGGGTGTCCACTGACTCATCTGCACATAAGTGCACATGTAAATGTGTTTGTAGGTAGGTGTGCATACAGATATGCGTTGATAGTTGTGTGGGATGAGGGCAGGGTCCAGGTGCAGACACTCATATGCCTTTTCTTCAGTAGCTCCTTGCTGTTTCTGCAGAATACACCACACCCACCTCTCTGGTTTCTACCCTCCAAAGCCAGGGGCAGTGCTTGGGTAGGGGAAGGGTAGATAGGAGGACAAGAAGCAGCTGGTTGCCAAGGTGACACCCATTTCCCTTCTTCAGTCAGATTCCACCTCTCTCAGTGCAGTCTCTGGTTCAACCCTAGCTAAAGGCCTGTAGCATCTTTTCCCAGTCAGAAGGCCAGACCTCTGCAAAACATCCTAGGACTCACCAGCAGAACATTGTAGGCAGCAGAGGTTCTCATGTTTGAACTCACCAATCTTACACAGGGTTATAGTGTTTACACTGCAGACTGCTACCTAGAATCAGAAAGGGGAAAGCTACATTCAGAAGCCATCCTTATGTGACTCTCAGCACAGAGGAGGTGAGTGGCCCCCAGCCTGAGCCTGGTTCCCCTATGGAACCTTCCTGCAGAGCATATATTACAATTTTGTTCACGTCTGGTTCCTCCGGCTCTAAATTCAGGTAGTTTTGTGTCTTTGCCATTGGTGTGTGGCCTGTGCGACTATGAGCCTTTGATGTCAGTGAATTGTTTATGTTCTAGTTTATCTTTATTTCAGAGGCCACACCTACACTTTACACTTTTTCCTCTGATTCATTTATATGCATAACTGTTTTTTTTTTCTGTATGCATATACGTAAGTCACATGCATGCCTGATGTCCTTGGAGAGAAGGGGGTGTGGATCCTCTAGGAATGGAGTTACAGATGGTTGTAAGCCACCATGTGGGTGCTAGGAACCCAATCCAGGACCTTTGCAAGAGCAGCCATGGTCCTACCCACTGAGTCATCTCTCCAGCTGTAACCTACATGTTAAGAACCTATGTTACAGCTGGAGAGATGGCTCAACAGTTAAGAGCACCGACTGCTCTTCCAGAGGTCCTGAGTTCAATTCTTAGCAACCACCTGGTGGCTCACAACCATCTGTAATGGGATCCAGTGTCCTCTTGTGATGTGTCTGAAGACAGCTACAATGTACTCATATAAATAAAATAAATCTCTAAAAAAAAAGAAAGAAAGAAACAAAGAAACAAACAAAGAAAGAAAGTTACAGCCAAGATGACACAAAGAAACCCTGTCTCAAAAAACAAAACAAACAAAACAGAAAGTATGTTTGTAAAGTTGTGTGTATCTGTGCTCACATATTGTACATGTATGTACATTTGTATAAATACAAAGTGTGCTCGTTATGTGGCCTCAGTTTTTTATAACTTTACTGATTTGTTTGTTTGAGATGTAGCCCTCGCTGTTCTGGAAATTAATAAGTAGCTCAAACTGGTCTCAGACTCAGAGATCTGCCTGCCTCTGCCTCCATAGGGTTAAGATTGAAGATGTGTGCCACCGGGGCTTGGCCTTCTTTTATTCACTATTATAGCATGTGCCTGTGCCATGGTGTGCATTTGGAAATGAGAGGACAATGTCGTGGAGTCCATTCTGTCCTTCTACACATGGTTCTGAGGATTGAGTTAAGCTGGTGGGCTTGCATGACCAGCGCCTTTACCCACGGGGCCACACCCTGGCCCCAGGTCTTACTGAGACAGAACTCAGAGTTCAGTTTTGATTAGAATGGCTACCAGTGAACTCACAGAATCCACGCCCCCACCTCTCCCTGTGCTGGAGTTAGAGACACATGCTGCCATACCTGGCTTTTACAGGATGCTGGAGGTTGTCTCTCCAGCCTTTTTTTTTTTTTTTAATCTTGGACACAGTTTCATGTTTGCTTATTTAATCAGTATATTTGATCCTCATTATTCAAAACTGTGTATTTGTCAATACAACTATTCCCTAGTATTTATTCCTATATCAAAATTAGTGGTATTTTTCAGCTATTCACTAATATGCACAAAGTGTCAAAAAAAAATTGAGCTCCCTAGGGCTGGAGAAATGGCTCAGCAGTGAAGAGCACTTGCTGTTCTTTTGGAGGACTCAGTAAACTAAATTAGTTAATTACACACACACACACACACACACACACACACACACACACATGCTGAGACATCCTCTCACTATGTAGTCTCAATAGCCTGGAACCTGCTATGTATCCAGGCTGGCGAGCACACTGGGCTGTTAAGATTTTCTGAGTCATTTGACACATCCTCCCAGCTGAAGGCAAGCAAGGACATGCTTTATCTCTAGTATGCCAATTTTACCAGATATCAGTCACCCTTGTTTCTGAATCTTTTTTCATTGTATTGCATGGGTTATCTTGCTGTTTAAAATGGCTCCAAACATAGAGGTGTTTGGAGCAGGAAAGGCAGAACTCTTTCCTGCCCCCAAGAACTAGGATGCCCTAAAACCCTTATAGATAAAACACTCGTGTTGGAGAACCTGCCAGAAGCATGAATTTCAGACTGTGGAGCATGGGTTGAATATTAACCAACATAGATTACATAAAATGCCTTTAAACAAACACATAAAATAATCTACTGAGCAGTTTTTCAAGGTGGGCAGACACTTGCAAGAACACATCCCTGGGCATGAGGACCTAAATTTGTAATAGTACCATTCACATACCCTGGACATGCTGAACACTTCTAATTCCAGCCCTGAAGATGGAGACAGGCAGATTCCTGAAGGCCATTGGAAGCCAGCAGAAATGAATGGATTAGCTCTAGGTTCACTGAAAGATCCTGACTCCAGCGATTAAGAGTATTAGCTACTCTTCCAGAGGACCTGGGTTCTAATCCCAGTAATCACATGGAGGCAAAGATCCATGCACACTCCAGTCCCAGGGGACCCAACACCCTCTTCTGACCTCTGTGGGCACCAGGAATGCACACAGTACACATAAACTTATTTAACACATAAATGTATTTTTTAATCTGAAAATTTAGTTATTTTTATGTATATGAGTGTTTTGACTGAATGTATGCGCCCCACACCTGTGGAAGTCTCCATACCTTTAAATTTTGTTTGTTTGTTTCTGGAGACAGGGGTTCTCTGTGAAGTCCCAGCTGTCCTCTGCAGACCAGGCTGGCCTTGAACTCAGAGATCCTCCTGCCTTTGTCTCCCGAGTGCTGGGAAACCCACCACAGCCAGCTTTTATAAAAACAAAGTTGTTTTTTAAAAGAAATTATTCCCCACCTCAAGAATAATCTAGGGAGACAGCAGCCTCTTGTTTGGACCTACATGTATATATGTGTATTCATCTACACATGGAGAGGGAAGGAGGTGGGAGGGAGGGAAAGAGCATCTAACCCTGCATGAGTGGTGGCTAAATACTGGCAAGTTTGACAGCTGGGGTTGTTTGGTTGTTTGGAGCCTCTGGCTTGCTCCCCCAGATCCCCAGGAATTAGACCCAGGACTTCATATTTGCTAGACAAACATTCTGCCACTGAACTTCATGCCTGGTCTTTTGTGTAGTTTTTATTTTAAGACAGAGTCTCATTAAATATTCAGGCAGGCCTTGAACTCATTCTGTAGCTCAGGGAAGGCTTGAACTTGCAATCCTCTTGCCTTGTTCTGCGTAGCTAGGATTACAAGACTGGGCACCAGGCCCATATTTAGTTTTGTGGGGGAAGTGAAGGGGTTTCGAGACAGAATTTTTCTATGTAACCATAGCTGTTCTAGAACTCTATCTGTAAACCAGACTGGCCTTAAACTCACAAAGATCCATCTCCCACTGTCTCCCAAATGCTGGGATTAAGGCATGGTGCTACCACCACCCATCTAGTTGGTTTTGGTTTGGAGAAAGGTTCTTGGTAAGTTGCACAGATGTCTTAGTCAGTGCTCTATTGCTGTGAAGAGACACCATGACCAACCAACTCTTTATAAAAGAAAGCATTTGATTGGGGCTGGTTTATAGTCTCAGAGCATGGCAGACTTGGCGCTAGAGAAGTAGCTGAGAGTTCTACATCCAGATGCAGGCAGCAGGAAGAGAGAACTACTGGGTCTGGCTTGAGCCTTGGAAACTTCAAAGCCCTCCCCTCAGTGACACACTTCCTCCAACAAGGCCACACCTCCTAATCCCTCTCAGGTAACACCACACCCCAATGACCAAGCATTCAAATGTATGAGACTCTAGGGGTCATTCTTATTCAAACCACCACACCAGGCTAAGTCATTCTTTTACCTTGGTCTTCTATAGCTTCACTACAGGTGTGTACATCCATCCCAGGCTTTAATTTTATTTTAAAAAGGGCACTGATGCCTTCTGAAATTGAAAAGGGGATTGGTCATGGAGCAGAGCATTAGACTGCCTTCCTACCGTGGACAAAGCCTTGGGTATGGTTTCTAGCATGGGCAAACTTTTTAAAATAAAATAATGAAATCAAAGGACTGAAGATGTGGTTGAGTCAGAGTGTATGTATGTCCAGCATGCATGAGACCCTGCTTTCCATTCTCAGCCCCATACAGCACTGATATCATGGCACACACCTGTGTTCCCAGCTCTTGGAGATAGATAGGCAGGAGGATTCTTAGTTCAAGGTCCACCAAAGGAAGCTACATCCTCAGCCCTAATGTTTGTCAGGTTCCAAAGAAACAGGACAAATGGCTGTGGTGCCTATTTAACATATTAAAGCATTCTGCTGGCCACCAGGCTCTTACAACATCACAAGGACCTGTGACAAAGTCCTAGCTTCTCACATCTATAATAAAAAACTTCTCCTCAGCTGTACCCAGGAGTGGTCATGTCCTCATTTTCATTCAAAAATGTTCTTTTTTTTTTTAAAGATTTATTTATTACTTATATGTAAGTACACTGTAGCTGTCTTCAGACACACCAGTAGAGGGTGTCAGATGTCATTACGGATGGTTGTGAGCCTCCATGTGGTTGCTGGGATTTGAACTCAGGACCTTCAGAAGAACAGTTGGTGCTCTTAACCGCTGAGCCATCTCTCCAGCCCCTCAAAAATGTTCTTATCTATCTATCTATCTATCTATCTATCTATCTATCTATCTATCTATTTAATGTGTATATGTTTATGGTACATGTGCAGGTGTGGGCACATGTATAGATCCTGTGCATTTTTATGCATGTGTACGTAGAGACCAGAGTATGATTTTGGGTGTCTTCCACCCTTGATTTATTTCCATTCTGTTTATTGTGACTCAGTCTCTCACTAAATCTAGGGCTCGCCTGAAGGAAACCCTGCCACTTTGGGCTTCCTAAGGGGTGGGGTTACAGATGGGCTACCATACCCAACTGCCTTTATATAAGCTATAGAGATTGGAACTTCAGTCCTAAAGATTGCATAGCAAGAGACTTATCCACTGAACCATCATCTCCTGTTCTCATGTATGGGCTCTCACTGTGTGGCGGAGGATGACCTTGAAGTAGTGATCTTCCAGCCTCTACTGCCCCAAATGCTGCGGTTACAGTCTGTGCCATCACATCCAGTCTAAAGCACCAAATAAGTAAGTTAATTAATTAATTAATTAATAATAAATGAGGAGATGGCTCAGTTGGTAAAACATGTGTCTCACAAGCACCTGGACCTGAGTTTAGATCCTCAGAAGCCAGGTAGAAAGCTGAACATGCCAGTACTTCCTGGTAAATCCAACAGAGGTGGCTCACTGGGCAGCCTGACCAGGGAAAATCATAACTTGAAAAAGAACAATACTTTCTTTTCCCTGGTTTTATAAACATTAGAATTAAACACAGTGACTCACTGAAGCTTCTGCTCTGATGAAAGGGAAGCCACAGGAGAGGAAATGACAATACGGCTTTTCAAATTCTCATGTGATAGAGGAAAAGAAATAAAAAGAAACAAACAAACAAAAAAAAAAAACCCAACTCTACTTTATACTAGGCATCCATCTTCGTACGAACTAGCTCTTTGTCTCTGAATCTGTCCCTGGAAGATAAGTTCCTAGTGACCCTGTGCTCTAGAGTCAGTGGGACCTGGGAGAGTGGGAGCTGATACGTGAGGCTGACTAAAATCTCAGGCAATAGCCAACTTTATTCAGAGCATCAGATAATTTATACTCTGAGGATTAAGAAGAGGCACATGAATAAAGTGTACAATCACAAGGGCAAGATGCATGTGGCAAAAACTTATTTATCCACAGAGGCATATGAATAAGTAACAGTCATTGTGATGAATAGTCTGAAGCGAGCTCACTCCTATCTGCTATACCTGGGAGGGACATGAAAATACATTCCAAAACCAGTTTCCTGTTTTTGAAGAAACTGGGGTCACAAGACTCTTGTCTTGTTTTTTTGGAGTTTTCTCACAAGTACTCAGAATCTTCACATAGCTCTCTTCTTTGATCACATCCTGACAAACATGACTCAGTGACCACCCATGCAAACACATACAGTAACCATCTCTACTTGGCATGTTCCTACTAACTCGCTCTTGGCCTCTGTAATCTGCTCATGCAGACGTTCAGGACACCTTGACGACCTAATCTTAGCAGATCAAAACATCTCTAGGCTTGCAAGTGCAGATACTCAAAGACTTCTCGCAATTTTTGCCTTTAAAAGCCCTTCTTTCTGGGGCTGGAGAGATGGATCAGCAGTTAAGACCACTTCCAGAGGACCTGGGTTCAGTTCCCAGTGACCACATGACAGCTACAATTGTCTGGAACTCCAGTTCCAGGGGCTGTTGATACCCTCATTCAGACATACATGCAGTCAAAAAAAATTTTAAATGAACATAAAATTCAATATATATATACACAAACACATATATACCTATATACACATATGTGTACATACATATATGTGTGTGTGTGTGTGTGTGTATGCCTTTCTTTTTTTTTTTTGTTTTTGTTTTTGTTTTTCAAGACAGGGTTTCTCTGTATAGCCCTGGCTGTCCTGGAACTCACTTTGTAGACCAGGCTGGCCTCAAACTCAGAAATCTGCCTGCCTCTGTCTCCCAAGTGCTGGAATTAAAGGCATGCACCACCACACCCGGCTATATATACCCTTTCTTTACCACTCAGTTTGCATGGAAATCTTAGAGATTGTTTTCCTGTTAACATTAATCAATAAATATTTTAATTATAGCTGTATTGACTCTGTGCTCTTTCGCCAGAGGTCAGGAACTTCATAAGCCTGAGAAAGTGCCCAGAATCACATGCTCATCCATGCAAGTCCCTTAGGGAGAGAGCTGAGCACATTTCTTAGCCTGTGGACACTTGACACCTTTGGAGGTTCACAAAAACCCAGAGGTAGCTGAGGACCACTGACTGAAGGCCAGCCACTTGGAAGGCACTATTTTCTAGAAGAGAGAATCTCTCTCTTTTTTTTTTTTTTTCTCAACAGACAGTGGGAGGAAGGTGTCACTGTTTCAGGCTACTTTCACTCTTGTTTGGTGTGAGGTTAAGCGAGAGTCAGACTGCTTCTGTCAGCTTCTATCACAAACCAGCTACATTAGCAGTTCAAAACAACAGCAATTTTGAGACAGTGTTCTATAATCTGGGCTCCCTATGTAGCTGAGGACGACTTTGAACTACTTATCCTCCCAAGTACTGGGATTACAGGCCTATGCATCCCACACCAGGCTGACAGCACAATTTTGAGGGGAAAAAACCTCACACTTGAAAAATGCCAACTTTTGTAGTCAAGGCTTGGCGGCTCAGGCCTGGGATTCCAATTGTCACGAAGCTGAGGTATGAAGACCAGGCTGGGAGCCCAGTCTGGGCTATATAATATCTGCCTCAAAAGAGGGAGGAGGAATGGACTGGCAAGATGCTTTAGAGGGAAAGGTGCTTGCTAGCCAGCCTGATAACCTAACGTTGATTCCTGGGAGCCACATGGTTGAAGGACAGAACCAACTCTTGACCCCCCAATAAATAAGTAAAATAACGAAAAATTATTAAAAATAAAAACTAGTGGCTGGAAGTATGACTCCGTAGTTAAGAGCACTTGTTCTTGCAAAGGACAGCACCCACATGGTAGCTTACAATAATCAGTAACTCTAGATCTAGGGAGTCTGATACCCACTAGCTTCCACAGGCACTCTACATAGGTATACAGTCTCTCTCTCTCTCTCTCTCTCTCTCTCTCTCTCTCTCTCTCTCTCTCACACACACGCACACCATACATATAATTAAAATAAAAGACAAATGTTTATAAGGTAAGACGGAACAAGAGACTCTCAGAAAATGATGAAACCATTTTTGTAGAAAAGTTAGCAAGGCATGTTGGATCATGCATTTCATCTCAGTACTCAGGAGGCAGATGTAGATGGGTATTTGTGAATTTGAGTTTGAGGACAGGCTAGTCTACACAGTGAGTTCTAGGACAGCCAGAATTACTAGTCTCAAAAAAAGAAAAAAAACAAAGAAGAGAGAGAGAGAGAGAGAGAGAGAGAGAGAGAAAGAAAGGAGGAGGAGGAAAGAAAGAAAGAAAGAAAGAAAGAAAGAAAGAAAGGAAGGAGAGGAGAGGAGAGGAGAGGAGAGGAGAGGAGAGGAGAGGAGAGGAGAGGAGAGGAGAGGAGAGGAGAGGAGAGGAGAGGAGAGGAGAGGAGAAGAGGAAAGAGAAAAGTTAAATGGGGGGGGGGGGTTCCACTGCTTTGTAACAAGAAAAGATAAAGATATAAAACCAACTCCTTCTCTGTTAAATCCCCTCACCCCATTCTCCACCTCCACCATACAGGAAAGGAGCTGAGAAAGGAGACCCAGCCTTATCACTAAACAAGATCCTGTGTACTGCTGTGACCATGATAGCCTGCTGGGGCTCCGCTATGGTTCCCACACACTTGTGCCTCTACTCACCCTCAGAAGCAGCCCCAGCAGTAGCAGAAGTCGCAGCCTGGTCATGATAAAAAAAAAAAAAAAAAAAAAAAAAAAGGTAGGACAAGGCAGAGCCGAGAGAGATGCTTGAGGAGTTGTGAGGACTAGCCTGCTGCAGTCCAGATGCTGCCTTGCCAGCGAGGCAAAAAAAAAAAAAAAAAAAAAAAAACCAAAAACAAAAAAAAACCACCCCCTGCTTCCGGTCCAAAGAAAGACTGACTTCCTTGCTCAATTGAGCTGTTAGTGTTTTGAAAGTTTACAGAGAAGTTCTTCAAAATCTCTCAGGGCTCCACTGGCACTAAGCAGCAGCAAAAGGCACTTCAGCGTCAAGAAGTCTGAAAGCTGAGGCAGCTTAAGCGATGCGTGCATGCATTGACCAATGAACTAGACCAGGACTGTGGGTCAGCCATAAAGAGGAAGGAGAGCCTCATATACGTTAGGCGTCCCTACAGAGCCCTAGGCCACAAGGAGCTGGATGGTCTCAAAAGGACAAAGAGCTTATGCATCTACTTCTGAGAACCCTAGAGTCTCAGGCCTACTGAAGCAGAAAGCAGAATGAAACACCTAGACTGGAGAGGGACGGACAGTGAGTAAGTAGCTCATGGGGTTACAGTTTTATTTCAGTAAGATTGGAAAGTTCTGAAGGTGGATGGGTGGACTTGGCTTGATTGCAAAAGTCTATATGATATGTCTTTGGGAGCTGGTGGCTAGGGATGTGACTCAGTTGGTAGAATGATACCTGGCATGCATCCCCTGCGTTCCACCCCTACCATGGCTACCCAGTCACTGATAGTACACACCTGTAATCCTAGCACAAAGGAAATGTCTGTAGGAGGCTCAAAACCTCAAGGTCATCCTCAGCTGAGGTCCAGACCAGCCTGGGCTATGTGAAACCCTGATCAAACACAAACAACAAAAATGAAACAAAAACCAAGAAACCTAGCCTACTCAGCATGCTCCAGAGATCATATCTCAACAAAACAAGGTGGAGGAACTCAGTGGTTAAAAATGCTTACTGTTAGTGCTAGAGAGTTGCTTCAGTAGTTATTGTTATGAAGTGAATGAAAAAAAAAAAAAGAAATGGAAAGGAAAAGAACTCCTAGGTATGGTGGAAGAGAAAGTCTATGGTTGGTATGTGGGAGAGCACAGAGACAGCTGAGAGAGTCCAGAGTGGACCAGACTGAGCTGGGCCATGTGGGGAGAGGGACCTCAGGTCCTGAGTTTGCTATTCAACACTCACAAATCAATACTGCAGGTAGCAGAGACCTCCACCAATCAATCAATATAGGCATCATAGACCCCCAACAACCAATACTTCAGGCAGCAGAGACGACCCCCTCTGACACACACAAGCCTAGAGCTGCCCTAGGGGGAGACAGGGTTTCTCTGTATAGTCCTGGCTGTTCTGGATCTCACTTTGTAGACCAGGCTGGCCTCGAACTCAGAAATCTGCCTGCCTCTGCCTCCCAAGTGCTGGGATTAAAGGCATGAGCCACCACTGCCCGGCTCTTTCCTTCTTTTTTTGACAGGTTCTCTCAAGATAGTCCCGGCTGTCTTGGAGCTCACTACCTAGACTGAACTGGCTTTGAATTCATGAATATTCTCCTGCCTCTGAGTGTTGGAATTAAAGGCATGGACTACTACATCCAACTCCCTTTCTGTTCTCTCTCTCTCTCCCCCTCCCTGCCTCCCTCTATACACACACACACACACACACACACACACACACACACACACACACTGGCTCTGATGAAGTACCACAGGTGTGACACCCTCACAGGTATGACTGAGGATGTGGCAAGGCTGGGCCTGATGTTTGGATATGCAGAACTCTAGGGCATAAAAAAAAAAGAAAGAGAGAAAAGAGTAAAGGAAACGGTTCATCAGAAGCTCAGTGAATGAGCAGGCTGGTCCAGTCAGCAATCATGAGTGCTGAGTGGAGGAGCTACCAGGAAGTCATGAGTCACTTGACATCAGCTAGGTTTATGGTAATTTCCAAAAAGCCACATAGGTGCATACAGTGTCTGGAGAAAAATAGTTGGCTAGTTCTCAGCCATCCCAGATAAACTGCTTTTTATTCAGGTTATGTGAGAAACAGAGTTATGCTTTAAGTTTTTATTACTGTGCCTAAGAGGTGTGTGAAACAAAAATGCCTCTAATCTGTAAGCCCCTCCCTGCCTAAGGACAGATGCCTCCAGAAATGCTGGAAACTAATATTTACAGAAGATTGTTGTGTTTATAAAAAGATAAATAGAGGAGGAATATGTTTTGGTGGGTATGTAGTCAGGTGTGGGGGAAGGGGTACCTCGGCAGGCCCATGCTGAGGCATCTCTTCCTCCTTCAAGACCAGCTACATGACAGTATAGTATAGAGTTTATTCAGGGCATGGGGATGGGAGATGAGAGGGTAGTAGAGACAGAGAAAGGGGGAGGGGGGCTGGCAATGAGTATGTGGAGAGAGATGGGAAGAGGAATGGGGAGAGAGCAGGGAAGGGGCAAGAGAACAGAGAAGGAGCAAGAAGGAAAGAGCAAGAGAGAGTGGAGGGGGCAAGCAGCCCCTTTTATAATGAGTCAGGCATACCTGGCCATTGCTAAGTAACTGTGGGGTAGAGCTTAGACAAAATGCTAACATTCCCCCATTTTGATTTAATTAAAAAGAAAAAATTAGAAAGAGGTGATGGTGGAGCAGGAATAGGGTTGTTGTGATCTTTATCTACTTCCTGCTGATTTTGGGGCCATGTATCTCTAGGAAACCTAGGAAAGAGGGTATGGGAATGTTGGTTCAGTCTTAGGAGAATTGACTTTTTCCTTGCTGTCCAGGGTCTGTGGACTGTCTGTGGATAGATCAGAAGAAACAAGTCTAGTAGAAGGATCTGTGTCTGTGAGAGGAGATTGGAGCATCTGGAAGTTGCTTCTCTAGAGCTGTCCTAGATGTAGTAAGCACCTGGACTTGACAAGATGCTGAAGCACGCACACACACACACACACACACACACACACACTATAGGTAGAGAAAAAGATTACGTATGTTTGGGAAAAAGAGATTTTTTTTTCTTAGATGTACATTGAAACCCAGAGGAATCCCACCCTCTAGAATAGGTAATAAGTGGGAACTTTAGGCTATTGATTAGCAGATGTACTTATCTGGATGGAGTCTATTTGGTCCATGAGAGATAGAACTGCGTGGTTTTCCTGTAGCTTATAAGTTTACAAAAGAAATAACAACATGAGCTAACAACATGAAGAATCCTTAAGAAGAGCCATTTTTGGAGCAGAAGGATCAAGGGTCTTTTCCTCTTGTCTAGGAGACTGAATATACATCACTTTAAATTTAGTTAAAAGACAACCAAAGAAAACTTAAAATTTGAATTTGTGACTATTCAATTGGATTGTATAGTGGAGATATTTAATGTTAGGGCAGTGGTATAGCAAGGAGAGGAAATATGAGACATTTTGTCAATGGAAACAAAGTTTAGGTAAGGAAGTAACAGATTACATCTGTGAAAGCCTGTATCTGAACTTATATATCATTTATCATGAAGTCTGTAAGAAATCTGGCATCTTAGATAGTTAATGAATTTATTAATGAGTAAATATAGTTGTAGATTGCCTTAGGGTAAGGAGCTAGGTCTGTTTTCTAGCTGTCAAGCTACAGCTACGTTATCTGTCAATGTAGTCAGAAATGTGGGGATGAATAAATTATAATCTAGAAGTCACGTATTAATTAAAAATGACAGAGTTCATCTATAATCCACTACCTAAACAGTTCCCTGTGGTCTCATGGCGACTTGGGTAGAGTTAGTCTGGCTTTCAAGCCCAGAAGACAAAGAGCCTTTTCTCTGTGGAACAGATAACATGTGAAATGAGAAATGACTCACCTTGACTTAGGCAATATGAGTCAGTTGACTCTTAGGATATCCAGTCTTGTCCACAGTGTTTCTCAATGGTTATCATACCACAATCCAAACAGCCTCTTGTAGATGTGTCTATATCTTCTGAGACCTTGTTGGGTAAGCTGTTAGGCTTTGGGAGATTCTGTCTGTCATAAACTTAAAGATATTAATAATTGGCAACTTCTGACAAGATTGAGAGCTATATCAATTGGTCATATCTGAGTTAGAAAACTTGTTTTTGTTAAATTACTTGTTTGAGAATATATACACTAAATAGAGCATAGAGAAAAATGTATTTTGTATTAGCAGAGAATCACTTGCCTTCGAGCTGGTGTGGAGGACCAGAATGTAAGGGAGTAAGAGTGCTGGCAGCAGTGGCATGAGACTGTGCTAACAGAAAGTGAGTGTGTCCAGGTGGGTTCAGGCCTGTGACATGAACTGCCACCAGCTGGACCCAGTCGGAGTCTTTCCACCTGGGGAAGAAGGCAGGGTCCCCGTACTCAGGTGGGCAAGGAGTTGGCGAGTAACAAACAAACACGAACACAAGAGGGTGTTGGATCTGAATGTAATTTCTCAAAGCATCAGACTTACTTTACAGAAGAAAACAAGGAAGTTAGTTTCTTGGAAGACAGTCTTTCACAACTTGACACACAAACACATCACTATTAAGCCTCAATCCTTACTTTCTTATATATCCCCAAGATCTAAATAACTTTAAAAGTTCCAGTCTTTGAAAATTCTTACATATTAAAATTTCAATCCTTTTAAAATGTCCAATCTCTTTTAAAATCCAAAGTCTTTTTACAATTAGAAGTCTCTTAACTGTGGGCTCCACTAAAATACCTTCTTCCTTCAAGAGGGAAAAATATCAGGGCATAGTCACAATCAAAAGCAAAATCAAACTCCAACTGTTCAGCTGCCTGCACTCTACTGCTGCCTATACTCTACTGGTGGTCGCCTCATGGTATTGGCTTCTCCAAAACACTGGTGTCTTCTGCTGCAACTAGGCTTCACCAATAGCCTCTCATAGGCTCTATTCATTGTGCCAAGCCTCAATTTCTTTGCATGACCCCTTCAGTCCTGGGCCATCAACTGAGACTGAGGCTGTACTTTCACCAGTGAACTTCCACAGCCTCTCACAGTGCTGAGCCTCAGCTGCTTTCCATGACCCCTTCATTCCTTCAAAACCTGTACCACCTGGGTGACTCTTACATGTTACTAAGTCAAGCCGCAGCACGAGGTACAACCTTGGGTCTCTCTGGAACACAGCCTCACTAAAACGCTGAGGTTTGTGCTCTTGGAAAACACTTTCCAGAAGATTTCACCTAAGTAATGTTGGTGATATCTTCCTAATCACCACTAATTTCTTGGTTCCAGCTAACCAGAATCAATAGTATCAGTAATGCAGAGGTTTTGATTTAGTAGTTCTGGCATCGTGTTAATCACAGCGGATTCTTCATCCCCAGCGAATCAAAACCACAGAAACTTGGCAATCAAAACAGCAACAGCCCTGATAAAAGTCTCTAATTTTCCCTCTGAAATCTCACAAGTCAGATCTCCATTTTCTGCACTGTTCTCACATTATCTTCTAAGCTCCTAAGCAACATCCCACAGAGCTCTTCACATCCCAATGACTCTTCTAGGAAAAGGTTCCAAAGTCCTTCCACAGTCCTCCTCAAAACATGGTCAGCTTGTCACAGGAATACCCCACTCCTGGTACCAACTTAGTCAGGGTTTCTATTCCTACAAAAACATCATGACCAAGAAGCAAGATGGGGTGGAAAGGGTTTATTCAGCTTACATTTCAACATTGCTATTCATCACCAAAGGAAATCAGGACTGGAACTCAAGCAGGTCAGAAAACAGGAGCTGATGCAGAGGCCTTGGAGGGATGTTACTTACTGGCCTGATTCTCCTGCTTTGTTCAGCTTTCTTTCTTATAGAACCCAAGACAACCAGCCCAGGGATAGCACCACCTACAATGGGCACTCCCTACTTGATCAATAATTGAGAAAAGGCCTCCTGGAGGCATTTCCTTAACTGAAGTTCCTTTCTTTGTGATAACTCCAGCTTGTGTCAAGTCAACACACAAAATCAGCCAGCACACAGGTTGTCTGACAAGAAGGCCTAACTCTGCACCAAGAAGGCCATGTACCTGGGATTTGACCTCCAGGAAGATAGGAAGTCCTTATCCAAGTCCCATAAACAATGTTAGGAATTACCATCCTATCAGTGAAAAGTTGATTCAGGGAATTTTGGGGGTCAGCAGGATACTATAAGCGAGGCTCTGGATTACTGGATTTGCTGAATTAGCTAGACCTTTATGTGAAGTCACCAAAGGGTCTGAGGATACCATTCAAAGGCTCTCTAACACCTCTGCCAAGGAAGGATGGCACCTCACCACTGATGGGACATGAATCCTTCCCTAGATCCTGAAAGGATGTTGGCACAATTACATATTTGGAGTCATCTAGGTATGACTAAATTGACCAGTTTACTCAACAGGGACTACTATATCCCAGGTGTGGACCAGATTCTGCAAGATACAGTCTCCGGATGTCTCGACTCATGGGTACCAACCCTATTGGGAGTTCCTGTACCAAGGGTAAAAGAGAAAGGGAAACTGTCTCAGGGGTATATTGGGAATTGGACTTCACTGAGATCCAACCAAGTCAATATGGATAGATATTTGCTAGGTTTTGTAGATATCTTCTCATGATGGACTCAAGTGTTCCTGATTTAAAAAAAAGAAAACTTTACATATAGTGGCAAAGAAACTCTTAGCGGAACTCCTCCCAGCTTCTCAGCTATGGTGTTCCTTAGGATTTGACGATGTGCCAGCATTTATATCTTAGGTTGTACAAGGTATACCTAGAACCTTGGGAGTCAATTGGAAATTACACCATGTACATCATCCTCAGAGTTCAGGACAGGTAGAAAGATTGAGTCCAATCTTAAAGGAGACCTTAACTCAATTAACCATAGAAACTGGTGAGCACTGAACTAAACCCTCCCCTTTGCCCTTTTAAGAGTTAGAAATACTCCCTGATGATAAGTTATTTTTCCACCAGTGAAATGAGCCAATTCAAGCCAGATTAGATTATATTAAACACAGGTTTATTGGGAAATTGTTCTCAGTTGAGTTCACTGACCCAGGGAAGAAGGTGAGGGAAGTTACCATAGGTATGGGGAGAAAGGGGAAGGGGAAGAGAAAGTGCCCATGTGCAGAGAGAGAACAAGGAAGACCAAAATCCTCTGGATTATATAGGGAAGAGCCTCTGGGGGAATGGCAGCCCAGTCCCTAGGTGGAAAGCTCAGGATTGGGGTCAGGGTATGCCAGGTAAGGACTGAGGGATGCTGGGAGAACCTGGAGGCCAGGTCTGCTTTGGTATGTAAAATATGCAACTAAGCAACTTGTCCAGGGCTCTGAAACCAAACATTCCAGCCTTCTGTTGATAATAAAAGAATAAGGGGTGATGTATTTATTCATCTATGATTTCTTCCTGCTGACATTGGGGCATCATTATGGGGTGGCCCAAAAAACTTGATTGTTGGCTATTTCTGGGAGGAGCTGGCTGTCTCCCTGCTGTCCAGGCTGTGGGACCATCTGGTGCTAGGAGTGCACACCCCAATTCAAGGACCCTGTGAGACTGGGCTGGAGCACCTGTCAGTAACTGTTTTGGTCCTGTGGCAGCAGGGGTCTCCTACCAAAGTCCAGGTAGATACCCCTGGTCTTGGCTTCTGCTTGGGGACACATAAATATTTGAGGTCTCTGTCCAACTGACCCCACTCCTCATCTGGAAATCATAGGAGAGCTGGTCACGGTGGGAGAGCAAGGCACTGACCACACTCCTAGGCAAGTGGAAATTTACTGAGCAGTGAGAGCAAGGCACTGACCACATCCCTAGGCATGTAGAAATTTACTGAGCAGTGAGAGCAGGGCACTGACCACACCCCTATCCAAGGGTATCTACTCCAGTAAGAACAAAACGCTGTCCTTTCCACGAAGGAAGTGGTCCAATGTAGTCAACCTGCCACCAGGTTGCTGGCTGGTCACCTCGAGGAATGATGCCATATCTGGGGCTCAGTGTTGGTTTCGGCTGTTGGCAGATCTGGCAATCAGCAGCAGCTGTAGCCAGGTCGGACTTGGTGAGCGGAAGCCCATGTTGCTGAGCCCAAGCATAACCTCCATCCCGACCACCATGGCCACTTTGTTCATGTGCCCATTGAGCAATGACAGGGATGGCTGGGGAGAGAGGCTGACTGTCCACAGAAGGGGTCATCGTATCCACTTGATTATTGAACTCCTCCTCGGCTGAAGTCACCTTTTGGTGAGCATTTACATGGGACACAAATATCTTCACATCCTTTGCCCATTTGGAGAGATCTATCCACATACTTCTTCCCCAGATGTCTTTCTCACCAATTTTCCAATTGTGATCTTTCCAAGTGCCTGACCATCCAGCCAATCCATTGGCTACAGCCCATGAGTCAGTGAATAATCGTACATCTGGCCATTTCTTCTTGCAAACAAACTGTAATACCATGTGTACTGCCCGAAGTTCTGCCCACTGTGAAGATTTCCCTTCACCTGTGTCTTTCAGGGTTGTCCCAGAAAGGGGTTGTAATGCTGCAGCTGTCCACTTCTGGGTGGTGCCTGCATAACGCGCAGAGCCATCAGTAAACCAGGCTCTAGTCTTCTCCTCTTCGGTCAGTCCATCATAGGGACCACATAGTTGACCACATAGTCGACCACACCACTAGCCAGGAGGAAATTTACTGAGCAGTGAGAGCAGGGCACTGATCACACCCCTAGGCAAGTGGAAATTTACTGAGCAGTGAGAGCAAGGCACTGATCACACCCCTAGGCAAGTGGAAATTTACTGAGCAGTGAGAGCAAGGCACTGATCACACCCCTAGGCAAGTGGAAATTTACTGAGCAGTGAGAGCAAGGCACTGACCACACCCCTAGGCAAGTGGAAATTTACCTAGTAGTGAGCACAAGGCACAGCACTGACCACACCCCTAACCAAGGGGAAATTTACTGAGCATTGAGAACAAGGCACTGATCACACCCCTAGGCAAAAAGAAATTTACTGAGCAGTTAGAGCAAGGCACTGACCACATCCCTAGGCAAGTGGAAATTTACTGAGTAGTGAGCACAAGGCACAGCACTGACCGCACCCCTAGCCAAGGGGAAATTTACTAAGCAGTGAGAGCAAGGCACTGACCACACCCCTAGGCAAGGAGAATTTACTGAGCAGTGAGAGCAAGGCACTGACCACACCCTTAGGTAAGTGGAAATTTACTGAGCAGTGAGAGCAAGGCACTGATCACACCCCTAGGCAAGGGAAAGTTTACTGAGCAGTGAGAGCAAGGCACTGACCACACCCCTAGACAAGTGGAAATTTACTGAGCAGTGAGAGCAAAGCACTGATCACACCCCTAGGCAAGGGGGAGTTTCCTGATGTGCTGAGGAGAAGCAAATGGTTAGCGCAAGTAGAGGGGAGAAGCAGCTGAAGAGGTGAATTCCAGGTTTGGAGTTCACTATGGTAGGTTGCAGAAGCCTGCAGGAACAAGTGATCCATCCATGCATACCTTAGGAAGTCGTCAAACCAACAGCATGGTTTGGCTAGGAGAGGCTGAGTCTCTTGGATGGGGGTCATATTCCTCTCTGGTTTCAGGCACCAGATGTACAAAGTGAGGACAAAACTGTTCCATTTCTGGTTAGGGGGAAGGGTTTTATTGTAGATAGGAGGGAGAGCTCAGCCAGAGACATCTGGATGAGTCCAGAGCAGAGAGAAAGTAGTAGATTAAACATGACCTACAGACTGATTCAGGCCTTAAGAGGAGGCTGGTGGAGAGTGGGAGAGGAAGAGAAGTAAGGACCAGAAGAGAGGGGGAAAGGAGAGGAAGAACCAAGAAGGCACATTACCAAAAAATGGCAGGGTTACCTGGGAATGAGAAGCTAGGGGAAGGGAAGTCAGTGAGGTGGAGACGTGTAAGGTGAGGTCATGTTCTTCAGTATGTTAATAGGAACCACAGTGGACCATTCATCCTGAGTTTCTTTTGGACCTGATACCAGGACTTGCCTTCATCTAAATTGTTACTTACTCTCAAGGAGGGCCTCCACCAGAGAGCTGCAGAGGGCAATTGTTAACCTGTGGTGGTTTGAATTGGTTTGGCCCTCATAGACTCATGTGTTTGAATGCTTGCCTCATAAGAAATGGTATTATTAGGAGGTATGACCTTGTTGGAGGAAGTTTGTCACTGTGGGGACAGGCTTTGAGGTCTCCTATGTTCAAGCTGTGTATAGTGTGGCACACAGTCTCCTTTTATTGCTTGCAGATCAAGATGCAGAAATCTCAGCTCCTTCTCCAACATCATGTCTGCTTAGATGCTGCCATGCTTCCCACTATGATAATCATGGACAAAACGTCCGAAACTGTAAGCCAGTCCCAATTAAATGTTTCCCTTATTAGAGTTGTCTTAGTCTGGATCTCTGTGATTTTGAGGCCAGCCTGGTCTTCAAATCAAGTTCAAGACATTAAAAAATAAAATAAAATAAATAAAATAAAAGAGTTGCCTCCATAGTATCACTTCATAGCAATAAAAGGAAGCTAAGAAAACATCTGTAGAACCTTTATCTTCTTATGATACGGAAGACAACAACGGACACAATTAGCACACTCAAAGGTGATAACAGTAGGAACAGCCGGTTTCTGGGATCTAAAAGTGGGAAAAACAAGAAACATTTTGGTCAACTCCAGAACAGAATGCTCAAAGTATAGGCCATGGCTAGTGTGCCCTGGTTGAATTTATTGTATTTTTGGCAGTACTGGGGATTGAATTTAGGGCTTCATGCATGTAGGGTAATACCCTACCACTGAGCTTCAGCCCAAACCCTCAATTTTGCATACATTGTTAACTGCAGTTCCAGCTTTCATTCTTTCATAGGTGTAGGTTCTTTTGCTAGCATTATTATAATCATCATCATCATTATTATTGTTATTATTATTTTGGTTTTTCAAGACTGTGTTTTTCTGTGTAGCCCTGGCTGCGTGGAACTCACTCTGTAGACCAGGCTGATCTCAAACTCAGAAATCTGCCTGCCTCGGCCTCCCAATGCTGGTATTAAAGGCATGTGCCACCACTGCCCGGCTAGCATTACTTATTGAAGAGGCTGCCCTTTACCCACTGAATGTCTGGTGCAAGGGTCACATATTATAAGGAATTATTAAAAATGCCATTAACATGGGAATGAGACAATGTGATGCTTCAGTCATGAAAAAGCATGAGGCGCTGACAGAGCTTCAGTCTAGATCAGCCTTAATACATGATGCTTGGGAAGCTCAGTGGTTAAGGCTTTCTTGTAAAGGACCCAAGTTCAGTTTCCAGCATACACAAGGCAGCTCACAACCATCTGGAACTCCAGTCCCATACACATGGCACAGGCATACATGCAGAAAACCCCCATCCATGCAGAGAAAACATGATGCTGAAACCCAGACACAAAAGCCACACATGGCAACTCTACCTCTGTGAACCATTCAGATAGGCCAGGCCACTGAGGCAGATCTTCCTGGGAGGGTGGGTCGAAGAGAGACATACGTTTGGGAGACATATTGTAACAGATAGAGGAGCTGGTATTCAGTTTCATTTTGATGTCCACTTTGAAACAGTTAATGCTATGGTATGTATATTTTCATTCAATAAGAAGACAGCCATAGCACTGGCCACCTATGTGGCCGAGGATGGCTTTGTTGGGCAGCAGTGAGAGGAAAGACCCAGAGGTCTGAGGGTATTTGGTGCCCCAGTGTAGGGAATGCCAGGAAGGGAAGACGGGAGTGGGAGCACCCTCAAGAGGCAGGGGGTGAAGGGATGGGATAGGGGTTTTTTGAAAGGGAGACCTGGAAAAAGGGAAACATTTTAAATGTAAATAAAGAAAATATGGAGAAGAGGAAGAAGAAGAAGAAGAAGAAGAAGAAGAAGAAGAAGAAGAAGAAGAAGAAGAAGAAGAAAGAGGGGGAGGAGGAAGAGGAGGAGGAGGAAGAGGTGAAGAAGAGGAAGAGCAAGAAGAAGAAGAAGGAGGAGGAGGAGAAGAAGAAGAAAGAGGAGGAGGAGGAGAAGGAGAAGGAGGAGGACAAGAGGAGGAGGAGGAAGGCCTTGGAAATTAAAAATAAATCTGTCTTACTTGAAACAGATGAACTGCACACAGTGTTAGCTGTGGAGTTGCATTCCTGGAGGACAGGGATTCCTTGGGGACACCTGCAGAGAGACACCCTCAGTTCATCCTGCCAGACCCCTCCTGCATTCATCAGCAGCAGATGTCCAGCAAGGCGTGATGCCCCTCCAAACCACATCAGGCAGCATCCTGATCCAAGATCTGCAACAGTGTTCTGGCCACACAGCTGCCACCAGACCCACTGGCATCTCAGACAGTATCGTGTTATTACTACTTAATACACGTCAGTTACTACATTTTCCTCCTCCGTTGATGTCCATAGCTTCTTTGGTGGACTTGCAGTGAGGAAAAGGAGAGGCCTGCCTGGCCTCTCTCAAGAGACTCAGAGTTTAGATTCCCCAGAGAAGTAACAGTCCTTTGTAAGTGGCTTGTGCTGGTGCCCCTAGGACTCAACAACTCCATCTGACTGAAGCAACACTCTTACTGAGGGGTGAAACCACAGGATTTCCCAAACCTTGCCCAGCAGTTTCATCCCAGAACCCCCATGTTAACCCAGTACTACCTTGCTGATAATGAATGAGGCATTACCCAGCCCTTCCAAAGCCAAATACACTAAGAACCCTCTGGAAGACCTAACTCAGGAAAACCTAGTGCTTTACCCGGTGTTGTCTACTTTCTCTCAAGGGACATTAGCCATGGAGATCTCCAGCAAGAAGTCCTGTACCACCCAGACCACAAAGTCTCCACCACACAATGTCATCTGCCAAAGTATGAGACAGACTGTCCCTCTCCCTGGACATTAGAGGCTATTCAGGCAACATATAAAGCTACCACCTACCCAGGCCACAGTGGTACTTACTTGGTACATGGGCGGCACGATTCTGGAAATTTTGGGTCATAGTAGTAAAGACCTGTTCGGCACTGGCATTTCCGGTCACTGGTGGCTGAGCAGTCGGCCACCATTTCCTGATCTGCAATCCAGGGAAGAATAGGGTCAGGTTGCAGTATAAACCTTCACATATGCACACAGACCCCACTGTCACCTGAAAGGAACACAATGTGTCCTGGTAAACCTTCACATTCCCATCACAGATGTACGGAGTGCTAAGCAGCACTACTGGGAGTATCTCATCCTTGGGCCTCTGGGGTGGTACCCAGACCAGAGATGATGGCTTGGGAGGTCCATTGTTTAGCATCCTGTGTAATAGCATCACACTGCCCCTAAGGACTCCAACATGGGTGGTCCTGATCTGTAGACACACCTCTGCCCCACAAAGTTCCCTCTCCAGAAGCCACCATGTCCATCAGACATCTCTGAAGATGCTTTGTTTAATCACCTTATTGTTCTCTGAAGAGCACCTAGTGATCTTGTACCCAGAGCCCTAGTGGGCCCTTGGGCTCTGGGTGTATACCTTCCTTAAGTGAGACTTACTCAGTGGCTTATAAAAGAAGATGGCTTTCCCATTGGGGTGTTCGATTTTAACCTTGTGTTCAGGACACCATAAACACTCAAGCTATAAATGTCACCTCTCACAATTCTCTGAATCTAGGCATTGTCCTTTCTCAGAATACAGCAGGGAGCACAGGCAGGGAGGACTCTCAGCCCAGCTCTCTGCAGATGTCTTACAGCATCAGGGATCTGTGAACGTGGAAAATGGTTCTGTCTTTTTTGTTTTTGTTTTTGTTTTTGCGACAATATGTCTCTGTGTAGTCATGATGTCCTAGAACTCACAACGTAGATCAGGCTGTATAGAGAGAATGTCTTATGTTTGTATGGATGTGGCATCTGTCAATAAGTCTGATGGCCTATGGCTTAGGCAGGAAATAGGAGGTGGGACAACTGAGAGAAAGAAAGAATTCTGGGATAGAGCCAGGCAGGAGATTGGTCCAGGAAGATGTGAGGAGACACATGGTACCTGAGCACAGGCAACCAGCCATGTGGCAGAATGTAGACTAAGACAAATAGGTTATTCTAAGTTATATCTAGTCAGAGAAGAGCCTAGCTATATGGCCAAGGTATTTATAAATATATTCTGAGTACAAGTCTTATTTCAGGGTGCATGGAGCTGAGAGGAAGAACCAGAACCTAATTTCTACAATTAGGCTGCACACTAAAGCGTCCTTTCTATATCTGCCTCCTGTGCTCTGGAACCAGAGATGTGTGCTGGTATACTCAGCCTGTTTCCATCTCTATGCTTAGTAGATGCAAATGACAGGGCTGAAGCATGAGATACTGTAGTATTTGCCACTTAGTTTAACATGATTCTGTGGCATAGGAGTGTGTGCATAGGCACACATGCATGCACACACAAAACAGAATCTTCGCCCCCACTCCCCTCTACGTCAGAGAACAAACCCAGGCCTTCTTCTGCATACTAGGCAGGCACTCTGTGAGCTGCTTCCAGTCCTCCAACAAATGCTTAAAGTTTGTATGTTTATTGTGTATTGATTGAGTCTTACTATGTAGCTTTGGCTGTCTTTAAACTCACTATGTTGGTCAGGCTGTCCTTGAACTCACAGAGATCTGCCTTTAGAGTGCTGGGATTAAACAGATGTGCTGCCATGCTCTGCCTGCTTAAAGTTTGTGAAAAAGGTTTTATTATATTTCTATATCCTGTAAGACATCTGCAGGTGTGGCCCTCGTCTCTCTGCTGCTTCCCCAGATCTGTGTGCCCTCTGATCTACTCTTTTAGCTCTTCTCTGTGTGTCTGGGAAGCACACATGATTGCTTATCCACAGAGGTATGATCTTTCTAGGTACCAGCATGTGTTTTACTAGGTTCTGCATTCAATTGACAAGTAGAAGAAAAATTATCTTTATAAAAAAGGCAGAAGGCTATGATTGTGCTTGTTCTGACATTGATTTTACGGAGTCCTTTTTACTCATAATCAATAATTTGTGGCTTGGTTTGATTTTGACACAGGGTCTCACTGTGTAGCCTTTAGAACTGCCCTGGAACTCACTGTATAAACAAGGTGGCCTCCCAGGACAGTGGTGGTGCAGGCCTTTAATCCCAGAACTCAGGAGGCAGAGGCAGAGGCAGGCCAATTTCTGAGTTCGAGACCAGCGTATCTACAAAGTGAGTTCCAGGACAGCCAGGGCTACACAGAGAAACCCTGACTCGAGAAACAAAAACCAAAACCAACCAACCAAACAACAAAACCCAGGGTGGCCTCCAAGACAGAGACCAGCTGCTTCTGCCTTCTGTGTAATGGGATTAAACATTGTACAACCATGCCCATCGGCAGGAAACAAGTTTTATGCCAGTGGGGATTCTGTGGCTGCATTCTGGCATCCATTAGTCATGACTACTCCATCCAGGTACTTCTGACTCTAATGCCAGTCTTCATAGCTAGTCTGCCTCTGCTAAGTCACATACTCACCTTTATCACAGGTGGAGCAAAGTATACAAGCATCCAGGTAATTATCTTTCTCTGTGAATGTTCCTGGGTGACACTTCTCACATTGTCCTTGAGTATGGGGGATTTCGCAGGGCGCCTTGACAAATGTACCTGGGGATAAGGGCAAATGGGATCAGCCTTGCTCAGGCATTCAGCAATAAAGGGCTATGTTGCTCTATGTAGGCTTAACATCTTTATCACAAGTTCAAAATAATCTCTGGGCTGTCACAAAGTGCTTGAGGATCTATGAGGGCTGCTGGTTCCCTGAGCTACACTCAGTCCTGTGGACATCTGACCCTTAGGGGACTAGGAACCAAGATAGCCTAGGGTGAGTAGAATGAGATCCTGACTCCCTACTGGGCTTCCATAGGCCCATGTAAGTCACCAGGGAGTGACACTATTTGAAAGGATTAAGGGGTGTGGCCTTGTTGGAGGAAGTGCATCACTGGGGCTGGGCTTTGAAGTTTCAAGGGTCCAAGTGTTTGTTTTTTTCTTCTGCCTTTGCATATGAACAGAGAACTCTCACCTACTTCTCCAGCACCATTTTTATCTTTTTCAACCCTACCTGCAGTCAGGCCTCCTGCCATTGTGATAATGGACTAAACTTTCAATACTGCAATCCAGTAAAATGCATTCCTATATAAAAGTTGTGGTCATGGTGTCTTTTCACAGCCACATTATACTTTAAACAATCTCTAGAAAAGAGACTCTGGCTCCCTGTAAGTTGTGCTGAGTGCTTTGGGCATACAGCTTTAATAAGTTGTCACCCATGCTAGGCTCATATTACAATATGTAGTTGCATTAGTCACCTATGGGTGTGAAAGCGACCCCAATAACCTCAATGGTTCACCAAACCACACTTGGGTAAATCGCTTCTTTGGTCTGTTCTCAGTGACTATTATCACTTCCTGTTATCTGGAGTGAACAGTTGGTGTTTATGTCTCCCCAGAAATAATTACAGAACCAGGGTTCCTGATACAGAGCACATGTGCTGTTAGCTGAGAGCAGAAGAGCAAGGATGGACATTGCCACCAAGGTAGAGTGTGACCATAGCAAGCTACTTAAGCCACTTTCTCTATTGGAAGTGGTAGCAGTAGGGGCTAAGGGTTCCCTGGCACCCAAGACAAGTACAGGTAGATGAAATTAACCCTCCCAGCTCCCTTTTCTGAACCTTCCTCTCAGCTTGGTGCCTTTGGATATGGGCATAGAACTCATCATGCCTTGCAGGGTGGAGAGTTGGGTGACCCTACACTAGTGAGGCCTTGCAATGAATACTCACACCAACCCTCTTGAACACACAGAGGGCCTCCTTTAGGGGTGACATTCTGTGTACCTTGGTTAGGAAGCATCTCCTAGAGTTTGAAAGAGTAGGCAGTGGCTGAGTTGACCTCCCTGGCACACACCCTCCTCATCTTGTATAGCCACTGGTGTGCTTCAAAGGTCACCCATGTCTATGCTGTGGCATTGGGTCCCAGCAAAGAACTCACCTGCAGAACAGTTCTTGCAACAGACGTCTTTAGACCAGTATTCACCAGCGGGACATTTGAAGGAGTGTAATTCTAGCATAGCAAATTTTACCTATGAGTGGAAAAGGACAAGGGGCAGCTTATTTTTATTGGTAACTGCAGAGGATGGTTTGGATGATGGTGGAAAAGGAAGTACCAAGGCAGGGCCTCCTTGTGCAGAGCCCAGCGGGGACTATCTGATGCTACGCTGTGGCTGATGCTATGCTGTAGAACTCTGAAGCCTGCAGTTGCCCAGGAAAGCTTGCACAATACACCACTACCAAGTCTAGTGGCTCTTGGCTTTTTGCACAGCAGTATCATGCCCACCCCACTCCATCCTTAGTTCACTTTTATCATCATCATCATCATCATCATCATCATCATCATCATCATTAGCAGCAGCAGCAGCAGCAGCAGCGAATGTTCTAGCACAACTTGTGACCTACTGGGATCCTATCATCCAAATCTCAAGCTTTGATGGCTGCTTCCTATGCTGGGGCTGCAGATGGAGACACCAGTTGGAACAACTTGCAAAAGGATAAAGGAGTGATAGCTCTGCTTTGTTTTTTGTTCTCTCTTTCTTTCCTTCTTTCTTTCTTTCCTTTCTTCCTTCCTTCTTTTTTTTTGTTTTTTTTGAAGAATTGTTTATTATTTTATGTATGTGAGTACACTGTAGTTTTCTTCAGACACACCAGAAGAGGGCATCAGATCCCATTACAAATGGTTGTGAGCCACCATGTGGTTGCTGGGAATTGAACTCAGGAGCTCAGGACCTCAGGAAGAATAGTCAGTGCTCTGAACCTCTGAGCCATTTCTCCAGCCCCCCTTTTTTTTCTTTAATTCACCTCCTTCACATACTATTTCTCTAAGAACCCTAAAGCTTTAGAAGTGTTTCTAGGGCTGAAGAGATGGCAGGTAAGAGCATATGGAGTCCAGGCAGAGCAGTACACATCGTTATCCAAGCACTCGAGAGACAAAGAAAGGTGGATCTCTGTGAGTTCCAGGATAGTCAGGGCTTGTCTTAAAACAACAAGACCATAACTCCCAAAAAACAAACATATGCTGTTCTTACAGAAGGCCAGAGTTTGGTTCCCAGCAACCATGCAAGAGGCTCACAGTCACCTGTAACTCCAGTTCATGAGAATCTGATGTCATCTCTGGCCTTCTCAGGAATTGCAGACAAAAGTGACATACTTAACAACCCTTTAGGAAACACTTATACAAATAAGCAAAAGCAAATACTAAAATAAATAAATAAATAAACAAATAAATAATATCTAATTTTGTTTGGTCTTTTATTACTCAAAGCCTCAAGTAATTGTAAAGAAATAACTGGTTTTACTTTATTTTATTGTAGTACTGAGGATTAAACCCAGGGCTCACTCTGGGCACTAATTAATTAGCAATGTGCTATATTTCTAGCTCTGCAACAGATGATTTTAAAGTTGTTTTTTGTTTTTTTTGTTTTTGTTTTTGTTTTTCGAGACAGGGTTTTTTTGTGTAGCCCTGGCTGTCCTGGAACTCACTTTATAGACCAGGCTGGCCTCGATCTCAGAAATCCACCTGCCTTGGCCTCTGCCTCTGCCTCTGCCTCTGCCTCCTGAGTGCTGAGTGTGTGTGCCACCATTGGCGCAACAGATGATTTTAAAGATTTATATTTGTGTTTATGAGTGTATGCCTGCTTGAATGCATATACACCATGTATGTGCAGTGATTGAGGAGGCCAGAAGAGAACAGCAGAATCCTGGGACTAGAATTACAAACGTGTGGGTGCTGGGAACTGAGTCCTATTCCTCTACAAGAATAGCCAGTACTTAATGCACTCCAGACACTGATACATGCAACATGAAACAGAGGCAAATAACAAAACAAAACAGCAACAACAAAAAACCCCAAGAAACAAAAAAACAAGAGCGAAAACCATAAAAACCCCAAACTTTATGTGGTGATCATTGATCACATAGGGGATTGAAAGATCATGTGTGGAGCCATGATATCACACAAGCTAATAGAGCCTATAAATGAATAGGTGATTCACTATTTACCATCATCATGTCTCACTTTTCTCATCTGTAAAATGGGGATAGTAATATACTTACTATTTAGGGTTGTGAAATTAAATAATGCATATAGAACAGTTCATATGTTCCCAGGACGTTCTATCTCCTCCCCACTTCCTTCTCTGAGTAACCTACCTTGACTGATACCCAAACACTGGGAAGGAGCTCAAACTAAGCACACAAATCAACTGAGCTCTTTAACAAAAAAACAAACAAAAAACTATTGAGCACTGAGGCTCACTTCTTTATATTTGCATCTCTATGGTACATACTCTGGTAAAAAATTCTCCACAGCATCAACCCTTAGGGCCCATCTATACATTCGTGGGAGCCATCCTCATTCATACTTACCACTGTGCTCTGATCTCATACTCGTCAGTGTTGTCCAGCCTTCAGCAGGAGTCTGGTTCATAGATAGGATATCTCTCTCTCTCTCTCTCTCTCTCTCTCTGTGTGTGTGTGTGTATCTGTCTGTCTATCATCTATCTATCTATCTATCTATCTATCTATCTATCTATCTATGTATCTATCTATGTATCTATCTTTGTATCTATCTATGTATCTATCTATGTATCTATCTATGTATCTATCTATCTATGTATCTATCTATGTATCTATCCATGTATCTATCTGTCTGTCTATCTATCTATCTATCTATCTATCTATCTATCTATCTATCTATCTATCTCTTTCTGGTGGTCTCTGCTATCTATCTATCTATCTATCTATCTATCTATCTATCTATCTATCTATCTATGTATCTATCTCTTTCTGGTGGTCTCTGCCCATTTAATTCTGTCAGGAATTCTGCTCTTAACTGCTAGGCAGGAGTCTTCTTTTTAGGGTTCCTAGGTTCAATACCTTCATCTTGATTCATCGTCACCATTATTATATGTTGAAGCTGACACTTCATCACTGCCCTGAAGGCAATACTATTTTACCCCTTGGAAATGGCCTGCTTCACCTGTACTTACACTTAGGAAGGACATGACCACAGGTTAGACAGTGGATTTAGTAGGATATCTTCACAGCCTATGTCTTTAATCCCAGCAGGCAGACCTCTGAGTTCAAGGCCAATCTGGTCTACAGAGCAAATTCCAGGACAGTCAGAGCTACACAGAGAAATCCTGTCTCAAAAGACCAAAAATCTACACACATGCCCTATTTTTTAAAATTTCAATATTCTTTGAGGATAGTCTTTTTAAAAAATATTCTTGAAAGAGATGTTATCTTCAGTCTTTTATTTTTATTTTTGACTTTTACAGGACAGTGTCTCATACACAGTCTGGCTGTTCTAGAACTCACTATAAAGATCAGACTAAACCCAAATTCACAAACATGTCTACCTCGTCTCTCAATTGCTAGAATTAAGGGCGTGCACTACCCGGCCCAGCTCATCCTCAGTCTTTCTTTGGAGTACCTTCATTTTGTGGCATTATTTGAGATGATCACCATTTTTTCTTTACAACAACCTTAAAACATCAACAACAAAAACAACCTAATATTGTCTAGATTGTTTCTGGGGATTTCTGGAGGACAAAATGCACCACTTTTCAGGCGGTGCCTGGGCAGGCATGGAGCCCCAGAGCCCTAATAGGGATGGGAAGAGATTTCAGGGTCAAGGGCCATCCCATGTGAAACCTGCCTGTGAAATATGTTCGAAGTCCCTCAAAGTGCTGGGAACTTTGAAGTCACCTCTGAGTTGCATATCCTCTGGCCCCTTGCCCAGGAGATTCCCAGGGAAGCTGGATGCCCTCTGGGTCCATTTCTGTGAAAGCTGCTCACCAGCAGCTAGCAAAGAATTACTATTAACCAGCTCCTAGGTGGTTTAAAGAAATGCTGATTACATGTAAGTGGTCTCTGACTGCTCAGATACTATCTTAGAACAATCTAAGGGTTATTTTGTTGTTGTTGTTGTTGTTATAACTAAAGATCTGAATGTGTTACAAAATGGATATCCTTACAGGTTATAAAACATAAACCTTTTTCTGCCTATTTTTGGGATGAAGACTCTTATGAGAGAAAATTGACATAAAATTAAGTTGGCTGTAACTAAAATGTCATTTACAGGATCGTCTAGGTTTTTTGTTTGGTTGTTTGGTTGGTTTTGAGACTCCTTATGTAGATCAGGCTGCCCACTAACTTAGGTTTAACTGCAGTTTATGATTAAAGAGACAAGAAGCGATCTCGGGACGAACTTAGCAGAGACCCGAAAGGCCCAGGAAAGGCATAGCCAGGCCTTCCACACAGATCCTTTTGTAGTAGTTAGTACTACACCCCAAGACCAGCCGGGCCGGACCCACCCAAGGCGCACAGTCGCGCGGGCCACTGCAGTCCGCAATGGCACTTTCCGGAGTCGCCTTCCGATGGACCGCTTTCTGATGAGAAAGGGAGGAGAGGCGTGTCCACCTTGTCCCGGAGCTCAGGGACCAACCGGACACACTTTCTCTGGCTACCCGCTTGGCCATTCCCCTGCCTCTGCTTCACCTCCTCAATCCCCCAACTCTGGACCACTTAAGAGCAGACGAAGTTCTGAAGTGTTGGTTGGCGATGCCCAGGCTGATGGCACAGCCCGCCATCAGTTCACCGCCGGCAGTAGCTTTCCTCTGCAGTCCGGGGATCCGGTGCCCAGAGCGAGTCTCAGCTCCGCAGGGCCATATCTACTCACCTGCAAGGGCAGATTCAGCAGCAGCAGCAGCAGCAGCAGCAGCAGCCGCCGCCAAAGGAACCAGCGACTCAGACTGGACACCAAGCTGCAGAAGAAGCCAAACATGGCCGAGTGCAAGCACGCCGCTGCTGCTCAGCTGGGAGGAGCTGCTGTGGTGGCCACGCCTCTCCTCAGCGGATTGGTTCCTGTATGGTTGCCTTATCTCGTGGGCGGGTCCAGCGCCACCACTCTTGCCTTCCCACCACAATCAGTGCTCAGTAATATCTAGTTTTCTATAAATAACGTAATTTTAAATGCCTATGACGTTATTAACAGAATCATATTTGTTATAAACAGCAAGTTAAAGTCGAATTCTCTGCCTTCGTTTGTTTTTCATTACGGTATACTGCTCTTTATTATAAGTTAATTAAAAATTTTCCTGGACCTGAGTGGAGGGAGAGGCATGAACTATTGTTGGAATCGTTATAAAAGTCAGACTGCAGCAGACTGTAAACCTTCTCAAAAGCAACAAACAAAAAGAGGAAGATAAGCTACAACACACACTGTCTTAGCTCAACACGGAGAAGTTTGAAGTAACTCTATCCCTGTAGCGTTCCTGTGAGTGTTCACTGGTCAATGGTCTGGAGCAGCAGCTGAAGGCTTCACTGTCAGGGTCTGAGGGGCTGTGTGGGACTCGCTGACTCTGAGGACCTCAAAATATCCAGGACTGGTAGGCACTCTTCCAGTTCTGGGGTTGGGGGGTGTGTGTCGGGGGAGGAGGGCTGTATGAACATCCCTGGACTGTGAGTCCCTCACCTCTTCTTCCTTTCACTGTGTTTAGCTCCACTGTGTGTGCCAATCCAAGCTCATGGGACACAGGACATTTAAGCCAAGTCTACTAGCCTAACACAGGAAGTAGAACGCTTATTTCTCTAGGGAACTTGGGTTGGTTCATCTGTTCCACCCGGCCCCTCCAGGTATTCGAAAAAGTGGCCCACTACCAGCCCCATCCATCTCCCTTCCAAATGCCACTTCCTCTTTAAAATGAGGGAGGACTCAGAGTCCTGGATTTCAATGGCTGCCCCAAAGAAGAGGAGCGTGACTTCAGGCACCTGGTACTCTTTAAATCATCTCTTGCCTCTCTCCCTAGGGCCAGGGAGTGGAGCCTGTGCCCATCTGCCCTCACCTAGGCTGGGGAGTGGGGGCGGCCAATTCCTTGGCCAGCCTGATCCTCTTCTATTTCTTGTCTTCCCTCAGGCTGGTGTCTGCTCAGGAGTAAACCAAATCAAAACACAAACAAGTGTTTAGAAAGTTTGGTTAGTTCAACACGCTGAACTGTCCCCCACCCTTGGGAAGCAGAGGGAAAGTAGAGGAAGGGAAGAGGAGAGGAGTGTGCACTTGTGGATGCTGTTGTCCCACCAGTCTCTGAGTAGCTCGGGAGCAGGGGGAGGCTAGTGGCTTTCCTTTTCTGCATACAGTTTACAGATCTGCCTTGTCCCACACTGTAGGTGGAGGGGAGGTGAAAAGAAGAGGCCTGTCTACCCTGGGCTAGATATTTGTGCTCCAGGTCCTTCTCTGCCCTCTGCCCTTTGCTCCTTTAAAACATTTATTTTAAAATGTGTGTGTGTGCATGTGTGTGTGCGTGTGTGTGTGTGTGTGTGTGTGTGTGTGCGCGCGCGCCCGCGCGAGCGTCCGTGCGCACAGGTGCCTCCAGAGGCTCGAGGTGACATATCTCCAATAGCTTGAGATACACATGGCTGTAATCTGCTTGATATGAATCTGGAGATCAAACTGGTGTTCTCTGTAAGATCATAGCATCCTCTTAATGGCTGTATCATCTCTTCAGCCATTTCTACCCTTGCTCTTTAAGGTGGGATGGAGGTGCCAGAGGCTGGACTCAGTTGGTCCCTCAACCTAGGGGAAAAATCAGGGTCCCGGTACTCAGGTGGGCAAGAAGTTGGCCAGTGGCAAACAGACACAAACACAAGAGAGTTTTGTATCTGAATGTAATTTCTCAAAGTGACCAACAGATTTATATTACAGAAGAAAACAAGGAAGTTAGGGGACACATCAGCCAAGGTACATTGAAGTCATCTGATGCATAATGACAAAAAACAGAGAAATACATACATAAAAGACTAGCAGGAACCAGGCAGTGATTACAACTGAGATAAAAGCAGCCCTATCTAAAGTCAGCTATTCTAGGAGCCAGGTGAAGATTTCACACCCTAGTCACAATTCTAGTCTACTGTATAACCCACCACCAGGGGTCCCTTAGTAAGCACCTAAGTGTGGTATTCCTCTGAGCCTTGTGAAAACTTGCACCAGGGGTTTTTCACTCTTGCTAACCTTTTCATGAATAATGCAATACTCTAGTCATCCTTAAACTACAACCCTCCTTCTTCCTAGACCATTGTAAATTCCTGCATATGGGAGTGACTAGGCTGTCATTCTAAGTGTTTTGTGGGGGACCTCCATTTACCAGAGGAGCCCAGCAACTTTCCTCTATTAGGGAATCTAGTCTGTCTAATATGACTATAATAAGAATTCTAAGCTTTCTTTGTTAAACTTGCCCCGAAATTTCTAACTCTATCCAGTAAATTGTAATGCCTGATTTCTTTCACTATCTCTCTTTCAACACTGGAGGCATTTTGTCTGAATGAATAATGTTCTTACGAAATCCCAATCCCATGTTGGGCTCAACGACTGCCTAGGATATTGGGACACCAGTGAAGGCCAGAAAGCAATGTTCAATCTAACTTAGCTATTTGTCAAATCATTCCTTTGGGGCACCTATAATAAAACAATACTGAAGGAAAGCACTCAGAACCCTCCACCAACTATCGCAAGCACAACTGTGGACCATATTTATTTATGGGATGCCAGAGACTCTCCAGGAGACCAGTTTCCATGAAACTTTGTGCCTCAGAACTTCGGCTAAGCTTTTGGACTTGTCATACTGACTCCCCTGGAGTGGGTATGGCAATGAACTGAGCAGGCAGGCAGGCTGTGGGAACGTGGGAACAGGCCTCGGGCATGAGAGCATTGACCCCTTCCATTTCTGACCTGGACCAGACGAAGAAGCAAGAGACAGACACGTACTCATGCGTAGTTGAGGTACAAGGGGCACGCCCAGGCCAGGTTGTTAGATGCACACAGCCTGAAGGGCACTGATTGCAAAGACTCACAATAACAGTATGCATACCCCTGGTAGTGAGGGGCTGCGGAACCTCTGAACAGCTGCAGGGGTCGGGGTGGTGGTGTGGAATACCTGAGAGAAGGCAGTGGGAGCAAGCAAGTGGGACTGGACTTTCTACTAGCAGCTGGAAGGGGCAATGGGGGGAGGACATCTTTCCCTGACCCACGATACTACACAGAATATGGGTGGCAAGGGCAGCTTTCCCATGCCCCTACCACCAGAGCCAGCTGAACTGTGCTGTCCAGGCAAGGTATAATGCCTACTCTCTTGTGTGTTGCAGCCAGTGAAGGGCAGGGAAAGCTATGCCCAGGCCTTGGACATCAATATGGTTCCATGTGCCAGCCTATGGCACATCTGCAGGATCTTTGGTGGTAACCACATGAGCCACAGATATGAGCCAGAGTTCCCTGCTACTGCATGCTCACAGACCAAAGCATGGCCCTCAGCAGCAGCACTGGCCAGGATTTCACCATGACCTCAGATGGTAGGGCAGACTACTCACATCAGGCTATTCCTCTCTACCTACTTCATAGTGCTTCTTTTTTTGTGTGTGGCTCTTGAATCACTTTATTTACGTAGTGTCTTGTCTTCTCTAGTGTCTTTTTTTTAATTTTGTTTTTCCATTTTTTATTATGTATTTAGCTCATTTACATTTCCAATGCTATACCAAAAGTCCCCCATAGCCACCCACCCGCACTCCCCTACCCACCCACTCCCCCTTTTTGGCCCTGGCGTTCCTCTGTACTGGGGCATATAAAGTTTGCATGTCCAATGGGCCTCTCTTTCCAGTGATGGCCGACTAGGCCATTTTTTGATACATATGCAGCTAGAATCAAGAGCTCCGGGGTACTGGTTAGTTCATAATATTGTTCCACCTATAGGGTTGCAGATCCCTTTAGCTCCTTGGGTACTTTCTCTAGCTCCTCCATTGGGAGCCCTGTGATCCATCCATTAGCTGACTGTGAACATCCACTTCTGTGTTTGCTAGGCCCCGGCATAGTCTCACAAGAGACAGCTACATCTGGGTCCTTTCGATAAAATCTTGCTAGTGTATGCAATGGTGTCAGCGTTTGGATGCTGATTATGGGGTGGATCCCTGGATATGGCAGTCTCTACATGGTCCATCCTTTCATCTCAGCTCCAAACTTTGTCTCTTTAACTCCTTCCATGGGTGTTTTATTCCCACTTCTAAGGAGGGGCATAGTGTCCACACTTCAGTGTTCTTTTTTCTTGAGTTTCATGTGTTTAGGAAATTGTATCTCGTATCTTGGGTATCCTAGGTTTTGGGCTAATATCCACTTATCAGTGAGTACATATTGTGTGAGTTCCTTTGTGAATGTGTTACCTCACTCAGGATGATGCCCTCCAGGTCCATCCATTTGGCTAGGAATTTCATAAATTCATTCTTTTTAATAGCTGAGTAGTACTCCATTGTGTAGTACCACATTTTCTGTATCCATTCCTCTGTTGAGGGGCATCTGGGTTCTTTCCAGCTTCTGGCTATTATAAATAAGGCTGCTACGAACATAGTGGAGCATGTGTCCTTCTTACCAGTTGGGGCATCTTTTGGATACATGCCCAGGAGAGGTATTGCTGGATCCTCCAGTAGCACTATGTCCAATTTTCTGAGGAACCGCCAGACTGATTTCCAGAGTGGTTGTACAAGCCTGCAGTCCCACCAACAATGGAGGAGTGTTCCTCTTTCTCCACATCCACGCCAGCATCTGCTGTCACCTGAATTTTTGATCTTAGCCATTCTGACTGGTGTGAGATGGAATCTCAGGGTTGTTTTGATTTGCATTTCCCTGATGATTAAGGATGTTGAACATTTTTTCAGGTGCTTCTCTGCCATTCGGTATTCCTCAGGTGAGAATTCTTTGTTCAGTTCTGAGCCCCATTTTTTAATAGGGTTATTTGTTTTTCTGAAGTCCACCTTCTTGAGTTCTTTATATATGTTGGATATTAGTCCCCTATCTGATTTAGGATAGGTAAAGATCCTTTCCCAATCTGTTGGTGGTCTTTTTGTCTTATTGACAGTGTCTTTTGCCTTGCAGAAGCTTTGCAGTTTCATGAGGTCCCATTTGTCAATTCTCGATCTTACAGCACAAGCCATTGCTGTTCTGTTCAGGAATTTTTCCCCTGTGCCCATATCTTCAAGGCTTTTCCCCACTTTCTCCTCTATAAGTTTCAGTGTCTCTGGTTTTATGTGAAGTTCCTTGATCCACTTAGATTTGACCTTAGTACAAGGAGATAAGTATGGATCGATTCGCATTCTTCTACATGATAACAACCAGTTGTTCCAGCACCAATTGTTGAAAATGCTGTCTTTCTTCCACTGGATGGTTTTAGCTCCCTTGTCGAAGATCAAGTGACCATAGGTATGTGGGTTCATTTCTGGGTCTTCAATTCTATTCCATTGGTCTACTTGTCTGTCTCTATACCAGTACCATGCAGTTTTTATCACAATTGCTCTGTAGTAAAGCTTTAGGTCAGGCATGGTGATTCCACCAGAGGTTCTTTTATCCTTGAGAAGAGTTTTTGCTATCCTAGGTTTTTTGTTATTCCAGATGAATTTGCAAATTGCTCCTTCTAATTTGTTGAAGAATTGAGTTGGAATTTTGATGGGGATTGCATTGAATCTGTAGATTGCTTTTGGCAAGATAGCCATTTTTACAATGTTGATCCTGCCAATCCATGAGCATGGGAGATCTTTCCATCTTCTGAGATCTTCTTTAATTTCTTTCTTCAGAGACTTGAAGTTTTTATCATACAGATCTTTCACTTCCTTAGTTAGAGTCACGCCGAGATATTTTATATTATTTGTGACTATTGAGAAGGGTGTTGTTTCCCTAATTTCTTTCTCAGCCTGTTTATTCTTTGTGTAGAGAAAGGCCATTGACTTGTTTGAGTTAATTTTATATCCAGCTACTTCACCAAAGCTGTTTATCAGGTTTAGGAGTTCTCTGGTGGAATTTTTAGGGTCACTTATATATACTATCATATCATCTGCAAAAAGTGATATTTTGACTTCCTCTTTTCCAATTTGTATCCCCTTGATCTCCTTTTGTTGTCGAATTGCTCTGGCTAATATTTCAAGTACTATGTTGAAAAGGTAGGGAGAAAATGGGCAGCCTTGTCTAGTCCCTGATTTTAGTGGGATTGCTTCCAGCTTCTCTCCATTTACTTTGATGTTGGCTATTGGTTTGCTGTAGATTGCTTTTATCATGTTTATGTATGGGCCTTGAATTCCTGATCTTTCCAAAACTTTTATCATGAATGGGTGTTGGATCTTGTCAAATGCTTTTTCTGCATCTAACGAGATGATCATGTGGTTTTTGTCTTTGAGTTTGTTTATATAATGGATTTCATTGATGGAATTTCGTATATTAAACCATCCCTGCATCCCTGGAATAAAACCTACTTGGTCAGGATGGATGATTGCTTTAATGTGTTCTTGGATTCGGTTAGCGAGAATTTTATTAAGGATTTTTGCATCGATATTCATAAGAGAAATTGGTCTGAAGTTCTCTATCTTTGTTGGATCTTTCTGTGGTTAAGGTATCAGAGTAATAGTGGCTTCATAAAATCAGTTGCGTAGAGTACCTTCTACTTCTATCTTGTGAAATAGTTTGTGCAGAACTGGAATTAGATCTTCTTTGAAGGTCTGATAGAACTCTGCACTAAACCCGTCTGGTCCTGGGCTTTTTTTTTATCTGGGAGACTATTAATAACTGCTTCTATTTCTTTAGGGGATATGGGACTGTTTAGAAGGTCAACTTGATCCTGATTCAACTTTTGTACCTGGTATCTGTCCAGAAATTTGTCCATTTCGTCCAGGTTTTCCAGTTTTGTTGAGTATAGCCTTTTGTAGAAGGATGTGATGGTGTTTTGTATTTCTTCAGGATCTGTTGTTATGTCTCCCTTTTCATTTCTGATTTTGTTAATTAGGATTTTGTCCCTGTGCCCTCTAGTGAGTCTAGCTAAGGGTTTATCTATCTTGTTGATTTTCTCAAAGAACCAACTCCTCGTTTGGTTAATTCTTTCAATAGTTCTTCTTGTTTCCACTTGGTTGATTTCACCCCTGAGTTTGATTATTTCCTGCCGTCTACTCCTCTTGGGTGAATTTGCTTCCTTTTTTTCCTAAAGCTTTTAGATGTGTTGTCAAGCTGCTAGTATGTGCTCTCTCCCCTTTCTTCTTGGAGGCACTCAGAGCTATGAGTTTCCCTCTTAGAAATGCTTTCATTGTGTCCCAAAGGTTTGGGTATGTTGTGGCTTCATTTTCATTAACCTCTAAACAGTCTTTAATTTCTTTCTTTATTCCTTCCTTGACCAAGGTATCATTGAGAAGAGTGTTGTTCAGTTTCTACGTGAATGTTGGCTTTCCATTATTTATGCTGTTATTGAAGATCAGTCTTAGGCCATGGTGGTCTGATAGGTAGGATATATGGGACAATTTCAATATTTTTGTATCTGTTGAGGCCTGTTTTGTGACCAATTATATAGTCAATTTTGGAGAAGGTCCCATGAGGTGCTGAGGAGAAGGTATATCCTTTTGTTTTAGGATAAAATGTTCTGTAGATATCTGTCAGGTCCATTTGTTTCATAACTTCTGTTAGTTTCACTGTGTCCCTGTTTAGTTTCTGTTTCCACGATCTGTCCATTGATGAAAGTGGTGTGTTGAAGTCTCCCACTATTATTGTGTGAGGTGCAATGTGTGCTTTGAGCTTTACTAAAGTGTCTTTAATGAATGTGGCTGCCCTTGCATTTGGAGCGTAGATATTCAGAATTGAGAGTTCCTCTTGGAGGATTTTACCTTTGATGAGTATGAAGTGTCCCTCATTGTCTTTTTTGATAACTTTGGGTTGGAAGTCGATTTTATCCGATATTAGAATGGCTACTCCAGCCTGTTTCTTCAGACCATTTGCTTGGAAAATTGTTTTCCAGCCTTTCACTCTGAGGTAGTGTCTGTCTTTATCCCTGAGATGGGTTTCCTGTAAGCAGCAGAATGTTGGGTCCTGTTTGTGTAGCCAGTCTGTTAGTCTATGTTTTTTTATTGGGGAATTGAGTCCATTGATATTAAGAGATATTAAGGAAAAGTAATTGTTGCTTCCTATTATTTTTGTTGTTAGAGTTGGCATTCTGTTCTTGTGGCTGTCTTCTTTTTGGTTTGTTGAGGGATTACTTTCTTGTTTGTTCTAGGGTGTGATTTCCATCCTTGTATTGCTTCTTTTCTGTTATTATCCTTTGAAGGGCTGGATTCGTGGAAAGATATTGTGTGAATTTGGTTTTGTCGTGGAATACTTTGGTTTCTCCATCTATGGTAATTGAGAGTTTGGCCGGGTATATTAGCCTGGGTTGGCATTTGTGTTCTCTTAGTGTCTGTATAACATCTGTCCAGGCTCTTCTGGCTTTCATAGTCTCTGGTGAAAGGTCTGGTGTAATTCTGATAGGCCTTCCTTTATATGTTACTTGACCTTTCTCCCTTACTGCTTTTAATATTCTATCTTTATTTAGTGCATTTGTTGTTCTGATTATTATGTGTCGGGAGGAATTTCTTTTCTGGTCCAGTCTATTTGGAGTTCTGTAGGCTTCTTGTATGATCATGGGCATCTCTTTCTTTATGTTTGGGAAGTTTTCTTCAATTATTTTGTTGAAGATATTAGCTGGCCCTTTAAGTTGAAAATCTTCATTCTCATCAATTCCTATTATCCGTAGGTTTGGTCTTCTCATTGTGTCCTGGATTTCCTGGATGTTTTGAGTTAGGATCCTTTTGCATTTTGTATTTTCTTTGACTGTTGTGTCGATGTTCTCTATGGAATCTTCTGCACCTGAGATTCTCTCTTCCATTTCTTGTATTCTGTTGCTGATGCTCGCATCTATGGTTCCAGATCTCTTTCCTAGGGTTTCTATCTCCAGTGTTGCCTCGCTTTGGGTTTTCTTTATTGTGTCTACTTCCCTTTTTAGTTCTAGTATGGTTTTGTTCATTTCCATCACCTGTTTGGATGTGTTTTCCTGTTTTTCTTTAAGGACTTCTACCTGTTTGGTTGTGTTTTCCTGCTTTTCTTTAAGGGCCTGTAACTCTTTAGCAGTGCTCTCCTGTAATTCTTTAAGTGACTTATGAAAGTCCTTCTTGATGTCCTCTATCATCATCATGAGAAATGTTTTTAAATCTGGGTCTAGATTTTCGGTTGTGTTGGGGTGCCCAGGACTAGGTGGGGTGGGAGTGCTGCGTTCTGATGATGGTGAGTTGTCTTGATTTCTGTTAGTAGGATTCTTACGTTTGCCTTTCACCATCTGGTAATCTCTGAAGCTAGCTGTTATAGTTGTCTCTGTTAAGAGCTTGTTCTTCAGGTGACTCTGTTAGCCTCTATAAGCAGATCTGGGAGGGTAGCTCTCTCCTTAGTTTGAGTGGGCAGAGTATTCTCTGCAGGCACGCTCTCTTCTTGCAGGGAAGGTACCCAGATATCTGGTGTTTGAACCGGACTCCTGGAAGGAGTTGTGTTCCACTCACTAGAGGTCTTAGGATCCCGTGTGGAATCCTGTGTGCGCCCTTGCGGGTGTCGGGCAACTCTGCTGGCAAGGTAACCTGGGGCTCGAGTGGAGCGGAAGGGGCTTGTGCCCCAGGTCAGGCCCGGGTATTCCGCTTCCCTATTTACCGCAGTCTCAGGTTCTGCGTGATTGGATTGGGGCAGGGGCTGTGTTCCACTCACCAGAGGTCTTAGGATCCCGTGGGGAATCCCGTGTGGGCCTTTGCGGGTGTCCGGTGCCTCCACTGGCAAGGTACCTCGGGGCTCGAGTTCATAGTGCTTCTTATTCTCTCCTATCCCTCTATCACATAATTGCATGTGGTAGTGGCTCCCACTGCAGGGGGCGCTATCTTAGAGTTTTACTGCTGTGAACAGACACCATGACCAAGGCAACTCTTATAAAGAACATTTCACTGGGGTTGGTTCACAGGTTCAGAGGTTTAGTCCATTATCATCAAGGCAGGTGCATGGCAGCGTTTGGGCAGGCATGGTGCAGGAGGAGCTGAGAGTTCAACATTTGAAGGCTACTAGCAGAATACTGGCTTTGAGGCAGCTAAGATGAAGACCTTAAAGCCCTCACACAAAGTGACATACCTACTTCAACAGGGCCACACCTTCTAATAGTGCCACTCCCTGGGCTGAGCATATACAAACCATCACAGGGAGGCCATATGGCAGAGTACAGGCTTCTGGGTGCCTCCAGTTCACACATGTCTCCCTCGAGTTTGCTTTTTTAAGCTTCTGAAAAATGTGACTTGTTGACATTTTCTGTTAGCCTAGGAATGGACCTGTGTTCATTTCTAGCCAGTATTTAATAAAGCTTGATTCAAACTTGGCTTAAAAATTGTGGGAGTGGTCTTATTCTTGCCTGGTGGGATTATCATAAAACTACAATCGGAAAAGCACAAACTCAAACTGTAATTTACCTTGAAACATGCACTTAAAATTCAGGCTAAAAAGTTAAGAGAATCAAAGAAAGCCAGGTATCACCTCCCACATTTGCTGCCTCGCCAGATGACCTGAGTTCAGAATCCCTGGTATCCACATATTGGAAGGAGAGAACTAATTCCCACAGGTTGTCTGTCCTCTGACATCCTTACACAGGCACACGTACACCACTCAAATAAATTCATAAATGCAAAACAAAGAATTTAAGTTGAGGTTTTCTTAAGTAGTATCAGATCCTTTGAAGCAAGGGTGGCCCTTGAACTTGGAAGTTATGTTCTTTCAGCAGGCTGACATCCCAGGGGGTCCTCCTGTTTCTCTTTTACTTGGTGCCTGAGTTGTAGCTCTGAGAAGGAAGCCTGTGCAGGACTGTGCCTGGGATGCAGATGAAAGTGCTCACTATTGCGTGAAGCAAGAGCTCTTAACTGCTTTGTTGTCTCTCTGACTTAGTATTTCTCTCTGACACACTTGTGACCTTCGTGTTTGCTTAAGTCTATTTTTTCTTTTTTTTTTTTTTTTTTTTTAAGATTTATTTTATTTATATGAGTACACTGTAGCTGTCTTCAGACACACCAGAAGAGGGCATCAGATCCCATTACAGATGGTTGTGAGCCACCATGTGTTTGCTGGGCATTGAACTCAGTACCTTTGGAAGAGCAGTCAGTGCTCTTAACCAGTGAGCCATCTCTCCAGCCCTGTTTTTTTCTTTTTCATTTTCTCTTTTGAGATTGGGTCTCTCTCTGTACTGAGGCTGGCCTGGAACTCAATATGTAGCAATGGTTGGCCTGGAATTCCCAGGAACTCACAGGTTTCATCTTCAGGATTGCACAATCAACCACAGTTTCTTTTCAGACTTCTATCATAGTCTCTATAAAAATATTTTGTTGTTGTTGTTTTAAGCCACCAGATCTGTCAGTATGGGTGTAAAACAGGTAAAAGAGAGTAAATCCAGCTTTACTCATGAATCTAACAGCCCCTCAAGAAATAATCCTGCCTGGCTCAAGTAAACCTGACTGGTGGACCTCTAGAGGAAGCAAGCATCTTGCCCTGCTGCTTCAAGAGGTGACTCGGGTCCAGAATCCAACACAGTGCAATCCAAGGCTTTCTCCAGGGTGGGGAGAGAGTACTGGGTCTGGGGTGGGGGATTAAAATAACAACAATCTCCCCAGTGTAAGGCAAGCAAGGACATGCCTGCTCCAAGGTATGTTTGAAGGGAAGGTTTTTAATTTTAGATATGAGGGAGAGTCCAGCCAGAGGCATCTGGAAGAGTCCAGAGCAGAGAGAGAAAGTAGGAAACTAAATATGACCAGCAGACTGACCCAGACCACAGTGGGAGGGGTGCGACAAGAGAGGAGTGTTAGTTTACAGACAATTCCTCTAGTCCCCACCCACCAGCCACCTACCTAGAAACAGCTTACTAGGGGCCTGCCAGGTGTGAACCAGGCCTGTAAGACTACTTGCTACCCACTCTCTCTCTTGCCCTTCTTCACTCTTTCTCTGTCCCCACATGCTCCCAGCTGGCTACCTCTCTCTCTCTCTCTCTCTCTCTCTCTCTCTCTCTCTCTCTCTCTCTCTCTCTGTTCTTCCTCTCTGTACTCCTTCTTTCCCTTTCTCTGTTGCACTGTCCCTACTCTCCTTGTAGGTCCTTATTCCCTCCCTTCCCCCAATAAACTTACTTTTATACTAGGCATATTGCATTGAGTGATTCCTGGGGGGTGGGAGGGACACCTCAGCATGGGCCCACCAAGGTATCCCCACAGCTGCTACAATTATATTGCTTTATAAAACATAATAACAAGGAGGGCCAAGAGAGGCGGGGCTTAAGGAGCACGGGGGGTGGGGTGGGGGGGTGGGGGGGTGGGGGAGGACCAAGAAGGTCCATGACCAAAATGGCTGGGTTATATAGGAATGAGAAACTGGAGGAAGGAAAGCCCAAAGAGGCTGAGAAGTTTAAGGTACTGGTGGGGTGAGAAGAGCCTCAGGTACTGAGTGAGCCTGGGGTCAGCATGCTCTTTGATATGCTAATAGGAACCACAGTTCGCCATTTGTCCAGAGTTTTTTTTAAACCCCAAATTCTAACTTTTTGTTAATGACAAAGGCCTGCATAATCTCATCTGTAACTGCTTCTTAGCTGAGATTATGATGTAATCATCAGGACACAGAAAGGCTGGAATGCTGGTCAAAGACAGGGAAGAGAGAAAGAGTTCAGGCTTGGGGACATCTGGTTTATGCCTAGCCAAGTTCTGTGGGACCACATGGGGCTAGAGCAGGCAGCTTTGAGTCAGTCTGGAAATGTTGGTTCTAGTCTAGGGCTAACTGGCTTTGATTTGGAGCAGTTTTCAGTCGTCAGTTGATTGGGAACTGGACATATATAGACTAAGGTCAGAAGGTAAAGTTAAGGACCTTATGGGAAAAATCTTTATGTCGGGTGCACACTTGAAATATCTAGGCCTATGGTGGCAAGTGGTAGGCTGCTTCTTCTTTCTTTCTTTTCTTCTTCTTCTTTCTTCTTCTTCTTTCTTCTTCTTCTTCTTTCTTCTTCTTCTTTTTCTTCTTCTTCTTTTTCTTCTTCTTCTTTTTCTTCTTCTTCTTCTTTCTTCTTTCTTCTTCCCCCTCCTCCTTCTCCTCCCCCTCCCCCTTTATTTATTTATTTATTCATTTATTATATCTAAGTACACTGTACCTGTATTGAGGGCATCAATCTCGTTATAGATGTTGTGAGCCACCATGTAGTTGCTGGGATTTGAACCCAGGACCTCTGGAAGGGCAGTCCGTACTCTTAACCACTGAGCCATCTCTCCAGCCCCAAGTGGTAGGCTTCTCTTCCTCTTTACCAGTGGCCTCTCACACGCACTATTGTCTCGCCAGCAAGAACACACGCGTGAGAAACCGGATCCTTCTGCAGCAACTTTATTACACCAGTTTCAAGATGAAGAGGAAGACCCCAAGCACCAAAAAGGTGCTGCTTGTATACACCTTAGTGTGGCATGTCCACACCTGATTGGCTGCTCTCCCAGAGCCTCATCACCACACCCCGGGATGGGCCATGACTTGGCACGAAAACACTCTCCCACATGTGCACATTGCTTGTTTACCAATTAGGCCATGCAGGCACAGTGAAAACCGCTTCCAAAAGTGGCCCAACATTTTTGAAATCTAAACCTGGGCATGAGCTCTCTCGCTTCTTGGAAGACAGCCCTTCTCAACTTGACCTACAAACACATCACTGTTAAGTCTCAATCCTTATTTTCTTATTCATCCCCAAGATCTAAATAACTTTAAAAGTTCCAGTCTTTACAAATTCTTACATATTAAAATTTTAATCATTTTAATATGTCCAATCTCTTTTAAAATACAAAGTCTTTTTACAATGAAAAGTCTTTTAAATGTGGGCTCCACTAAAATACCTTCTTCCTTCAAGAGGGAAAAATACCAGGGCCCAGTCACAATCAAAAGCAAAATCAAACTGCAGCTGTTCGTTCAGCTGCCTGCACTCTACTGCTGCTCCTATTCTTGGTGGTCGTCTCATGGTATTGGCATCTCCAAAACACTGGTGTCTTCTCCTGCAACTGGGCTTCACCAATAGCCTCTCATAGGCTCTCTTCATTGTGCCAAGCCTCAATTTCTTTGCATGACCCCTTCAGTCCTGGGCCATCAACTGAGACTGAGGCTGCACCTTCACTAATGACCTTCCACAGCCTCTCACAGTGCTGAGCCTCAGCTGCTCTCCATGACCCCTTCATGCCTTCAAAACCTGTACCACCTGGGTGACTCTTACATGTTACTAAGTCAAGGGTCTCTCTGGAACACAGCCTTACACAAACTTTGAGGTTTGTGCTCTCAGAAAACTCTTCCCAGAATATTTCACCTCAGTAATGCTGGTATCTTCCTAATCACCACTAATTTCTTGGCTCCAGCTAACCAGAATCAATATTCCCAGTAATGCAAAGGTTTTGATTTAGTAGTTCTGGCATCTTGTTAATCACAGCGGATTCTTCACCTGCAGCGAACCAAAACCACAGAAACTTGGTAATCAAAACAGCAACGGCCCTGATAAAAGTCTCTAATTTTCCCTCTGAAATCTCACAAGTCAGATCTCCATTTTCTGCACTGTTCTCACATTATCTTCCAAGCTCCTAAGCAACATCCCACAGAGCTCTTCACATCCCATTGACTCTTCTAGCAAAAAGTTCCAAAGTCCTTCCACAGTCCTCCTCAAAACATGGCCAGGTTGTCACAGGAATACCCCACTCCTGGTACCAACGTGCTTTAGTCAGGGTTTCTATTCCTGCACAAACATCATGCCCAAGAAGCAAGATGGGGTGGAAAGGGTTTATTCAGTTTACATATCCACATTGCTGTTCATCACCAAAGGAAATCAAGACTGGAACTCAAGCAGGTCAGAAAGCAGGAGCTGATGCAGAGGCCTTGGAGGGATGCTACTTACTGTCCTGATTCTCCTGCTTTGTTCAGCTTTCTTTCTTATAGAACCCAAGACAACCAGCCCAGGGATAGAACCACCTACAATGGGCACTCCCTACTTGATCAATAATTGAGAAAACGCCTCCTGGAAGCATTTCCTTAACTGAAGTTCCATTCTTTGTGATAACTCCAGCTTGTGTCAAGTCAACACACAAAATCAGCCAGCACACAGGTTGTCTGAGGAGAAGGCCTAACTCTGCACCAAGAAGGCCATGTACCTGGGATTTGACCTCCAGGAAGATAGGAAGTCCTTATCCAAGTCCCATAAACAATGTTAGGAATTCCCATCCTATCAGTGAAAAATTGATTCAGGGAATTTTGGGGGTCAGCAGGATAGTATAAGTGAAGCTCTGGATTACTGGATTTGCTGAATTAGGTAGACCTTTAGGTGAAGTCACCAAAAGGTCTGAGGATACCATTCAAAGGCTCTCTAACACCTATACCAAGGAAGGATGGCACCTCACCACTGATGGGAGATGAATCCTTCCCTGGATCCTGAAAGGATGTTGACACAATTACATAGTTGGAGTCATCTAGGTATGACTAAATTGACCAGTTTACTCAACAGGAACTACTATATCCCTGGTCTGGACCAGATTCTGCAAGACACAGTCTCCAGATGTCTCAACTCATGGGTACCAACCCTATTGGGAGGTCCTGTGCCAAGGGTAAAAGAGAAAGAAAAACTGCCTCAGGAGTATATTGGAAATTGGACTTCACTGAGATCCAACCAAGTCAATATGGATAGATATTTGCTAGTTTTTGTAGATTCCTTTTCAAGATGGACTGAAATGTTCCTGATAGAAAAAAGAAAACTTTACATATAGTGGCAAAGAAACTCTTAGAAGAATTCCTCCCAGGTATGGTGTTCCTTAGGATTTGACGATGTGCCAGCATTTATATCTTAGGTTGTACAAGGTATACCTTGAGCCTTGGGAGTCAATTGGAAATTACACCATGTACATCATTCTCAGAGTTCAGGACAGGTAGAAAGATTGAGTCCAATCTTAAAGGAGACCTTAACTCAATTAACCATAGAAACTGGTAAGCACTGAACTATACCCTCCCCTTTGCCCTTTTAAGAGTTAGAAATACTCCCTGATGATAAGTTATTTTTCCACCAGTGAAATGAGCCAATTCAAGCCAGATTAGATTATATTAAACACAGTTTTATTGGAATATTGCTCTCAGTTGAGTTCACTGACCCAGGGAAGAAGGTGAGGGAAGTTACCACAGGTATGGGGTAAAAGGCAAAGGGGAAGAGAAAGTGCCCATGTGCAGAGAGAGAACAGGAAGACCAAAATCCTCTGGATTATATAGGGAAGAGCCTCTGCGGGAATGGCAGCCCAGTCCCTAGGTGGGAAGTTCAGGATTGGGGGCAGGTTATGCCAGGTAAGGACAGAAGGATGCTGGGAGAACCTGGAGGCCAGGTCTGCTTTGGTATGTAAAATATGCAACTAAGCAACTTGTCCAGGGCTCTGAAACCAAACATTCCAGCCTTCTGTTGATAATAAAAGAATAAGGGGTGATGTATTTATTCATTTATGATTTCTTCCTGCTGACATTGGGGCATCATTATGGGGGTGGCCAAAAAGCTTGATTGTTGGCTACTTCTGGGAGGAGCTGGCTGTCTCCCTGCTGTCCAGGCTGTGGGACCATCTGGTGCTAGGAGTGCACACACCCAATTGAAGGATTCTGTGAGGCTGGGCTGGAGCACCTATAGGTAACAGTTTTGGTCCTGTGGCAGCAGGGGACTCCTACCAAAATCGAGGTGGACACCCCTGGTCTTGGTTTCTGCTTGGGGACACATAAATGTTTGAGGGCTCTGTCCAACTGACCCCACTCCTCATCTGGAAATCATAGGAGAGCTGGTCATGGTGGGAGAGCAAAGCACTGACCACACCCTAGTTACATGGAAGTTTACTGAGCAGTGAGAGCAAGCCACTGACCACACCCCTAGATAGTGGAAATTTGCTGAGTAGTGAGCACAAGGCACTGATCACACCCTTAGCCAAGAGGAAATTTACTGAACAGTGAGAGTAAGGCACTGACCACACCCCTAGGCAAGTGGAAATTTACTGAGTAGTGAGCACAAGGCACTGACCACACCCCTAGGCAAGTGAAAATTTACTGAGCAGTGAGAACAAGGCACTGACCACACCCCTAGCCAAGAGGAAATTTACTGAGAAGTGAGAGCAGTGCAGTGATCACACCCCTAGGCAAGTGGAAACTTACTGAGCAGTGAGAAAAAGGCACTGACCACACCCCTAGGCAAGTGGAAATTTACTGAGCAGTGAGCACAAGGCACTAACCAAACCCATAGGCAAGTGAAAATTTACTTAGCAGTGAGAGCAAGGCACTGATCACACCCCTAGGCAAGTGGAAACTTACTGAGCATTGAGAAAAAGGCACTGACCACACCCCTAGGCAAGTGGAAATTTACTGAGCAGTGAGAGCAAGGCACTGACCACACCCCTAGCCAAGAGGAAATTTACTGAGCAGTGAGAAAAAGGCACTGACCACACCCCTAGCCAAGGGGAAATTTACTGAGCAGTGAGAACAAGGCACTGACCACACCCCTAGGCAAGTGGAAATTTACTGAGCAGTGAGAGCAGTGCACTGACCACACCTCTAGCCAAGGGGAAATTTCTGAGTAGTGATAGCAAGGCATTGACCACACCCCTAGGCAAGTGGAAATTTCCTGCTATGGTGAGGAGAAGCAAATGGTTAGAGCAAGTAGAGGGGAGAAGCAGCTGAAGAGGTGAATTCCAGGTTTGGAGTTCACTATGGTAGGTTGCAGAAGCCTGCAGGAACAAGTGATCCATCCATGCATACCTTAGGAAGTCGTCAAACCAACAGCATGGTTTGGCTAGGAGAGGCTGAGTCTCTTGGATGGGGTCATATATATTCCTCTCTGGTTTCAGGCACCAGATGTACAAAGTGAGGACAAAACTGTTCCATTTCTGGTTAGGGGGAAGGGTTTTATTGTAGATAGGAGGGAGAGCTCAGCCAGAGACATCTGGATGAGTCCAGAGCAGAGAGAAAGTAGTAGATTAAACATGGCCTGCAGACTGACTCAGGCCTTAAGAGGCGGCTGGTGGAGAGTGGGAGAGGAAGAGAAATAAGGACCAGAAGAGAGGGGGAAAGGAGAGGAAGAACCAAGAAGGCACATTACCAAAAAATGGCAGGGTTACCTGGGAATGAGAAGCTAGGGGAAGGGAAGCCAGTGAGGTGGAGAAGTCTAAGGTGAGGTCATGTTCTTCAGTATGTTAATAGGAACCACAGTGGACCATTCATCCTGAGTTTCTTTTGGACCTGATACCAGGACTTGCCTTCATCTAAATTGTTACTTACTCTCAAGGAGGGCCTCCACCAGAGAGCTGCAGAGGGCAATTGTTAACCTGTGGTGGTTTGAATTGGTTTGGCCCTCATAGACTCATGTGTTTGAATGCTTGCCTCATAAGAAATGGTATTATTAGGAGGTATGACCTTGTTGGAGGAAGTTTGTCACTGTGGGGACAGGCTTTGAGGTCTCCTATGTTCAAGCTATGTGTAGTGTGGCACACAGTCTCCTTTTATTGCTTGCAGATCAAGATGCAGAACTCTCAGCTTCTTCTCCAGCACCATGTGTGCCTCCGTGCCTCCATGCTTCGCACTATGATAATCATGGACAGAACTTCTGAAACTGTAAGCCAGTCCCAATTCAATGTTTTCCTATATTAGAGGTGCCTAGTCCGGATCTCTGTGAGTTTGAGTCCAGCCTGGTCTTCAAATCAAGTTCAAGACATTAAAAAATAAAATAAAATGAAAGAGTTGCCTCCATGGTTTCTCTTCACAGCAATAAAAGGAAGCTACAGACACCATCTGTAGAACCTTTATCTTCTTCAGATACAGAAGACAATTAGCATCAGTAGGAACAGCCAGTTTCTGGGATCTAAAAGTGGGAAAAACAAGAAATATTTTGGTCAACTCAAGAACAGAATGCTGGAATTATAGGCCATGGCCAGTGTGCCCTGGTTGAATTTATTGTATTTTTGGCAGTACTGGGGATTAAATTAGGGCTTCATGCATGTAGGGTAATACCCTACCACTGAGATTTAGCCCAACCCTCAATTTTTCATATGTTGTTAAATACAGTTACAGCTTTCATTCTTTCATAGGTATAGGTTCTTTTGCTAGCATTATTATTATTATTATTATTATTATTATTATTATTATTATATTGGTTTTTCAAGACAGTGTTTTTCTTTGTAGCCCTGGCTGTCCTGGAACTCACTCTGTAGACAAGGCTGATCTCAAACTCAGAAATCTACTTGCCTCTGCCTCCCAAGTGCTGGGATTAAAGGCATGCGCCACTAATGCCAGGCTAGCATTATTTATTGAAGAGGCTGCCCTTTCCCCACTGAATATTTGGTGTAAGGGTCTACATATTATAAGGAATTATTAAAAATGCCATTAACATGGGAATGAGACAGCGTGGGTGGTACATGATGATTCAACCGTGACAAGGCATGAGGCGATGACAGAGCTTCAGCCTAGATCAGCCTTAATACATGATGGTTGGGTAGCTCAGTGGTTAAGGCGTTCTTGCAGGGGACCCCGGTTCACTTCCCAGCATGCATATGGTGGCTCATAACCACAACGGGGAACTCCAGTCCCAGGTAAGTTGACGCTTCTTCACACACATGGCACTGGCATACGTGCAGCAAACCCCCATCCATGCAGAGAAACATGATGCTGAAACCCAGACACAAAAGCCACACACGGCGACTCTACCTCCATGAACCATTCAGGTAGGCCAGACCACTGAGGCAGATCTTCTTGGGAGGGTGGGTCAAAGAGAGACATATGTTTGGGAGACATTGTAACAGATAGAGGAGCTGGTATTCAGTTTCATTTTGATGTCCATTTTGAAACTGTTAATGCTATGGTATGTACATTGTCATTCAATAAGAAGACAACCATAGCACTGGCTGCGTATGTGGCCTAGGATGGCTTAGTTGGGCATCAGTGGGAGGAGAGGCCCTTGGGCCTGAGGGTGTTCAATGCCACAGTGTAGGGAATGCCAGGGAGGAAAGATGGGAGTGGATGGTTGGGAGCACCCTCATAGAGGCAGGGGGAGGAGGGATGGGATAGGGGGTTTCTGAAAGGGAGACCTGGTAAGGGGGAAACATTTGAAATGTAAATAAAGAAAATTTTCAAAAAATAAAAAAAGAGAAGAAGAGGAAGAGGAGGAGAAGGAGGAAGAAGAAGAGGAAGAAGGAGGAGGAGGAGGAGGAGGAGGAGGAGAAAGCCATAGTATTTAAAAATATATCTGTCTTACTTGAAACAGATGAACTGCACACAGTGTTAGCTGTGGAGTTGCATTCCTGGAGGACAGGGATTCCTTGGGGACACCTGCAGAGAGACACCCTCAGTTCATCCTGCCAGACCCCTCCTGCATTCATCAGCAGCAGATGTCCAGCAAGGCGTGATGCCCCTCCAAACCACATCAGGCAGCATCCTGATCCAAGATCTGCAACAGTGTTCTGGCCACACAGCTGCCACCAGACCCACTGGCATCTCAGACAGTATCGTGTTATTACTACTTAATACACGTCAGTTACTACATTTTCCTCCTCCGTTGATGTCCATAGCTTCTTTGGTGGACTTGCAGTGAGGAAAAGGAGAGGCCTGCCTGGCCTCTCTCAAGAGACTCAGAGTTTAGATTCCCCAGAGAAGTAACAGTCCTTTGTAAGTGGCTTGTGCTGGTGCCCCTAGGACTCAACAACTCCATCTGACTGAAGCAACACTCTTACTGAGGGGTGAAACCACAGGATTTCCCAAACCTTGCCCAGCAGTTTCATCCCTGAACCCCCATGTTAACCCAGTACTACCTTGCTGATAATGAATGAGGCATTACCCAGCCCTTCCAAAGCCAAATACACTAAGAACCCTCTGGAAGACCTAACTCAGGAAAACCTAGTGCTTTACCCGGTGTTGTCTACTTTCTCTCAAGGGACATTAGCCATGGAGATCTCCAGCAAGAAGTCCTGTACCACCCAGACCACAAAGTCTTCATCACACAATGTCATCTGCCAAAGTATGAGACAGACTGTCCCTCTCCCTGGACATTAGAGGCTATTCAGGCAACATATAAAGCTACCACCTACCCAGGCCACAGTGGTACTTACTTGGTACATGGGCGGCATGATTCCGGAAATTTTGGGTCATAGTAGTAAAGACCTATTTGGCACTCGCATTTCCGGTCACTGGTGGCAGAACAGTCAGCCACCATATTCTGGTCTGCAATCCAGGGAAGAATAGGGTCAGGTTGTGGTGCAAACGCTTACATATGCACACAGACCCCACTGTCACCTGAAAGGAACACAGTGTGTCCTGGTAAACCTTCACATTCCCATCACAGATGTACTGAGTGCTAAGCAGCACTACTGGGAGTATCCTCATCCTCGGGCCTCTGGGGTGGTACCCAGACCAGAGATGATGGCTTGGGAGGTCCATTGTTTAGCATCCTGTGCAATAGCATCACACTGCCCTGAGGACTCCAACATGGGTGGTCCTGATCTGTAGGCACACCTCTGCCCCACAAAGTTCCCTCTCCAGAAGCCACCATCTCCATCAGACATCTCTGAAGATGCTTTGTTTAATCACCTTATTGTTCTATGAAGAGCACCTAGTGACCTTGTACCCAGAGCCCTAGTGGGCCCTTGGGCTCTGGGTGTATACCTTCCTTAAGTGAGACTTACTCAGTGGCTTATAAAAGAAGATGGCTTTCCCATTGGGGTGTTCCATTTTAACCTTGTGCTTATAGTTCAGGACACCATAAACACTCAAGCTATAAATGTCACCTCTCACAATTCTCTGAATCTAGGCATTGTCCTTTCTCAGAATACAGCAGGGAGCACAGGCAGGGAGGACTCTCAGTCCAGCTCTCTGCAGATGTCTTACAGCATCAGGGATCTGTGAATGTGGAAAATGGTTCTGTCTTTTTTTTTTTTAATCTGATGTTTTATTTCATATCAATGAACATTTTTTTAATTAGGTATTTTCCTCGTTTACATTTTCAATGCTATCCCAAAGGTCCCCCATACCCACCCCCGCAATCCCCTACCCACCCACTCCCCCTTTTTGGCCCTGGCGTTCCCCTGTACTGGGGCATATAAAGTTTGCAAGTCCAATGGGCCTCTCTTTGCAGTGATGGCCCACTAGGCCATCTTTTGATACATATGCAGCTAAAGACAAGTGCTCCCGGGTACTGGTTAGTTCATATTGTTGTTCCACTTTAGGGATGCAGTTCCCTTTAGCTCCTTGGGTAATTTCTCTAGCTCCTCCATTGGGGGCCGTGTGACCCATCCAATAGCTGACTGTGATCATCCACTTCTGTGTTTGCTAGGCCCCGGCATAGTCTCACAATGGAGAGCTATATCTGGGTCCTTTCAGCAAAATCTTGCTAGTGTATGCAATGGTGTCAGCATTTGGAAGCTGATTATGGGATGGATCCCTGCATATGGCAATCACTAGATGGTCCATCCTTTCGTCACAGCTCCAAATTTTGTCTCTGTAACTCCTTCCATGGGTGTTTTGTTCCCATTTCTAAGAAACGGTAAAGTGTCCACACTTTGGTCTTCGTTCTTGTTGAATTTCATGCGTTTGGCAAGTTGTATCTTATATCTTGGGTATCCTAAGTTTCTGGGCTAATATCCACTTATCAGTGAGTACATATTGTGCGAGTTCCTTTGTGATTGGGTTACTTCACTCAGGATGATACCCTCCAGGTCCATCCATTTGCCTAGGAATTTCATAAATTCATTTTTTAAATAGCTGAGTAGTATTCCATTGTGTAAATGTACCACATTTTCTGTATCCATTCCTCTGTTGAGGGGCATCTGGGTTCTTTCCAGCTTCTGGCTATTATAAACAAGGCTGCTATGAACATAGTGGAGCATGTGTTCTTCTTACCGGTTGGGACATCTTCTGGATATATGCCCAGGAGAGGTATTGCTGGATCCTCCGGTAGTACTATGTCCAATTTTCTGAGGAACCGCCAGACTGATTTCCAGAGTGGTTGTACAAGCTTGCAATCCCACCAACAATGGAGGAGTGTTCCTCTTTCTCCACATCCTCGCCAGCATCTGCTGTCACCTGAGTTTTTGATCTTAGCCATTCTGACTGGTGTGAGGTGGAATCTCAGGGTTGTTTTGATTTGCATTTCCCTGATGATTAAGGATGTTGAACATTTTTTCAGGTGCTTCTCTGCCATTCGGTATTCCTCAGGTGAGAATTCTTTGTTCAACGCTGAGCCCCATTTTTTAATGGGGTTATTTGATTTTCTGGAGTCCACCTTCTTGAGTTCTTTATATATATTGGATATTAGTCCCCTATCCGATTTGGGATAGGTAAAGATCCTTTCCCAATCTGTTGGTGGCCTTTTTGTCTTATTGACAGTGTCTTTTGCTTTGCAGAAGCTTTGCAATTTTATGAGGTCCCATTTATCGATTCTTGATCTTACAGCACAAGCCATTGCTGTTCTATTCAGGAATTTTTCCCCTGTGCCCATATCTTCGAGGCTTTTCCCTACTTTCTCCTCTATAAGTTTCAGTGTCTCTGGTTTTATGTGGAGTTCCTTAATCCACTTAGATTTGACCTTAGTACAAGGAGATAGAAATGGATCAATTCGCATTCTTCTACATGATAACCGCCAGTTGTGCCAGCACCATTTGTTGAAAATGCTGTCTTTTTTCCACTGGATGGTTTTAGCTCCCTTGTCAAAGATCAAGTGACCATAGGTGTGTGGATTCATCTCTGGGTCTTCAATTCTGTTCCATTGGTCTACTTGTCTGTCACTATACCAGTACCATGCAGTTTTTATCACAATTGCTCTGTAGTACAGTTTTAGGTCCGGCATGGTGATTCCACCAGAGGTTCTTTTATCCTTGAGAAGAGTTTTTGCTATCCTCGGTTTTTTGTTATTCCAGATGAATCTGCCGATTGCCCTTGCTAATTCGTTGAAGAATTGAGTTGGAATTTTGATGGGGATTGCATTGAATCTGTAGATTGCTTTTGGCAAGATAGCCATTTTTACAATGTTGATCCTGCCAATCCATGAGCATGGAAGATCTTTCCATCTTCTGAGATCTTTAGTTTCTTTCTTTAGAGACTTGAAGTTCTTATCATACAGATCTTTCACTTCCTTAGAATCACGCCAAGGTATTTTATATTATTTGTGACTATTGAGAAGGGTGTTGTTTCCCTAATTTCTTTCTCAGCCTGTTTATCCTTTGTGTAGAGAAAGGCCATTGACTTGTTTGAGTTAATTTTATATCCAGCTACTTCACTGAAGCTGTTTATCAGGCTTAGGAGTTCTCTGGTGGAATTTTTAGGGTCACTTATATATACTATCATATCATCTGCAAAAAGTGATATTTTGACTTCTTCCTTTCCAATTTGTATCCCCTTGATCTCCTTTTGTTGTCTAATTGCTCTGGCTAGGACTTCAAGTACAATGTTGAATAGTTAGGGCGAGAGTGGACAGCCTTGTCTAGTCTCTGATTTTAGTGGGATTGCTTCCAGCTTCTCACCATTTACTTTGATGTTGGCTATTGGTTTGCTGTAGATTGCTTTTATCATGTTTAGGTATGGGCCTTGAATTCCTGATCTTTCCAAGACTTTTATCATGAATGGATGTTGGATTTTGTCAAATGCTTTCTCAGCATCTAACGAGATGATCATGTGGTTTTTGTCTTTGAGTTTGTTTATATACTGGATTACATTGATGGATTTCTGTATATTGAAACATCCCTGCATCCCTGGGATGAAACCTACTTGGTCAGGATGGATGATTGTTTTGATGTGTTCTTGGATTCAGTTAGCAAGAACTTTATTGAGGATTTTTGCATCGATATTCATAAGGGAAATTGGTCTGAAGTTCTCTATCTTTGTTGGGTCTTTTTGTGGTTTAGGTATCAGAGTAATTGTGGCTTCATAGAATGAGTTGGGTAGAGTACCTTCCGTTTCTATGTTGTGGAATAGTTTGTGAAGAACTGGAATTAGGTCTTCTTTGAAGGTCTGATAGAACTCTGCACTAAACCCGTCTGGTCCTGGGCTTTTTTTTGGCTGGGAGACTATTAATGACTGCTTCTATTTCTTTAGGGGATATAGGACTGTTGAGATCATTAACCTGATCTTGATTTAGCTTTGGTACCTGGTATCTGTCTAGAAACTTGTCCATTTCGTCCAGGTTTTCCAGTTTTGTTGAGTATAGCCTTTTGTAGAAGGATCTGATGGTGTTTTGGATTTCTTCAGGATCTGTTGTTATGTCTCCTTTTTCATTTCTGATTTTGTTAATTAGGATGCTTTCCCTGTGCCCTCTAGTGAGTCTGGCTAAGGGTTTATCTATCTTGTTGATTTTCTCAAAGAACCAGCTCCTTGATTGGTTCATTCTTTGAATAGTTCTTCTTGTTTCCACTTGGTTGATTTCACCCCTGAGTTTGATTATTTCCTGCCTTCTACTCCTCTTGGGTGAATTTGCTTCCTTTTCTTCTAGACGTTTTAGGTGTGTTGTCAAGCTGCTAATGTGTGCTCTCTCTAGTTTCTTTTTGGAGGCACTCAGAGCTATGAGTTTTCCTCTTAGGAATGCTTTCATTGTTTCCCATAAGTTTGGGAATGTTGTGGCTTCATTTTCATTAAACTCCAAAAAATCCTTAATTTCTTTCTTTATTCCTTCCTTGACCAAGGTATCATTGAGAAGAGTGTTGTTCAGTTTCCACGTGAATGTTGGCTTTCTATTATTTATTTTGTTATTGAAGATCAGCCTTAGTCCATGGTGATCTGATAGGATGCATGGGACAATTTCAATATTTTTGTATATGTTGAGGCTTGTGTTGTGACCAATTATGTGGTCAATTTTAGAGAAGGTACCATGAGGTGCTGAGAAGAAGGTATATCCTTTTGTTTTAGGATGAAATGTTCTGTAGATATCTGTTAAGTCCATTTGTTTCATCACTTGTCGTGCCCGCTCTCGACCAGCAAGAACGACGCGACCACCAGTCCTTCTAACAGCAGTTTATTCAGTCCTGATTCTTCTTGTTTATATCTCCCCCGAACCCTGGGCCTCTCACTCCTTTTATACTCTCTCTCATCCACGCACCGCAGGGCAAGCCCCCTCGCCAGTCACGAGGCTTCAGCTAATCAGGGCAGCAGGGGTAAATCTCCACCAAATTGGATTCACCTGTATCCTGGTACACCTGCGCAGCACTCAAGATGTTTGTGTCTTATATGAGGAAGTCAGGTGCAAGTCATATGACTTAGCTGCAGTCCCTGGCGCCTTTGGGACTGCCGCCACACCCGCTCCCCACAATCACTTCTGTTAGTTTCACTGTGTCCCTGTTTAGTTTCTGTTTCCATGATCTGTCCATTGGTGAAAGTGGTGTGTTGAAGTCTCCCACTATTATTGTGTGAGGTGCAATGTGTGCTTTGAGCTTTACTAAAGTTTCTTTAATGAATGTGGCTGCCCTTGTATTTGGAGCATAGATATTCAGAATTGAGAGTTCCTCTTGGAGGATTTTACCTTTGATGAGTATGAAGTGCCCCTCCTTGTCTTTTTTGATTATTTTGGGTTGGAAGTCGATTTTGTTAGATATTAGAATGGCTACTCCAGCTTGTTTCTTCATACCATTTGCTTGGAAAATTGTTTTCCAGCCTTTCATTCTGAGGTAGTGTCTATCTTTTTCTCTGAGATGAGTTTCCTGTAAGCAGCAAAATGTTGGGTCTTGTTTGTGTAGCCAGTTTGTTAGTCTATGTCTTTTTATTGGGGAGTTGAGTCCATTGATATTAAGAGATATTAAGGAAAAGTAATTGTTGCTTCCTGTTATTTTTGTTGTTAAAGTTGGCATTCTGTTCTTGTGGCTGTCTTCTTTTAGTTTTGTTGAGGGATTATCTTCTTGTTTTTTTCTAGGGTGTGGTTCCCGTCCTTGTATTGGCTTTTTTTTCTGTTATTATCCTTTGAAGGGCTGGATTCGTGGAGAGATAATGGGTGAATTTAGTTTTGTCGTGGAATACTTTGGTTTCTCCATCTATGGTAATTGAGAGTTTGGCTGGGTATAGTAGCCTGGGCTGGAATTTGTGTTCTCTTAGTGTCTGTATAACATCTGCCCAGGCTCTTCTGGCTTTCATAGTCTCTGGTGAAAAATCTGGTGTAATTCTGATAGGCTTGCCTTTATATGTTACTTGACCTTTTTCCCTTACTGCTTTTAGTATTCTATCTTTATTTAGTGCATTTGTTGTTCTGATTATTATGTGTCGGGAGGAATTTCTTTTCTGGTCCAGTCTATTTGGATTTCTATAGGCTTCTTGTATGTTCATGGGCATCTCTTTCTTTAGATTTGGGAAGTTTTCTTCAATAATTTTGTTGAAGATGTTTGCTGGCCCTTTGAGTTGAAAATCTTCATTCTCATCCACTCCTATTATCCGTAGGTTTGGTCTTCTCATTGTGTCCTGGATTTCCTGGATGTTCTGAGTTAGGATCTTTTTGCATTTTCCATTTTCTTTGATTGTTGTGTCAATGTTCTCTATGGAATCTTCTGCACCTGAGATTCTCTCTTCCATCTCTTGTATTCTGTTGCTGATGCTGGCATCTATGGTTCCAGATTTCTTTCCTAGGGTTTCCATCTCCAGCGTTGCCTCACTTTGGGTTTTCTTTATTGTGTCTACTTCCCTTTTTAGGTCTAGTATGGTTTTGTTCATTTCCATCACCTGTTTGGATGTGTTTTCCTGTTTTTCTATAAGGACTTCTACCTGTTTGGTTGTGTTTTCCTGTTTTTCTTTAAGGACTTGTAACTCTTTAGCAGTGTTCTCCTGTATTTCTTTAAGTGAGTTATTAAATTCCTTCTTTATGTCCTCTACCATCATCATGAGATATGCTTTTAAATCCAGGTCTACCTTTTCAGGTGTGTTAGGGTGCTCTGGACTGGGCGAAGTGGGCGTTCTGGGTTCTGATGATGGTGAGTGGTCTTGGTTTCTGTTAGTAGGATTCTTACGTTTACCTTTTGCCATCTGGCAATCTCTGGAGTTAGTTGTTATAGTTATCTTTGTTTAGAGATTGTTCCTCTGGTGATTTTGTTACCCTCTATCAGCAGACGTGGGAGACTAGCTCTCTCCTCTGAGTTTCAGTGGTCAGAGCAGTCTCTGCAGGCAAGCTCTCCTCTTTCAGGGAAGGTGCACAGTTATCTGGTGTTTGGACCTCCTCCTGGCTGAAGATGAAGGCCCAAAACAGGATCTGTCCCAGAAGCTGTGTTGCTTTGGCCAGGAAGGTGGCTGGTTGTCTGGTGCCGAAGATGTCGCCGCCTCAGAAGCTCTCTGGCTCTCGCCTGTCCCAGAAACTGCTGGCCTCTGTATTCCATACCCTCACCCGTGCAGCCTGCCCTCCACGGAATCCCGGTACCAAGGTGGCTCCCGCCTGAGCCTGAGGCAGAAACCTCTCAGGGCCGGGCGGACCCCTGTGCTCTCACCAGGAAGGTGGCCGGTTGTCTGGAGCCCTTGTTTTTTTGTTTGTTTGTTTGTTTGTTTGTTTTTGTTTTTTGTTGTTTTTTTTTTTTTTTTGCGACAATATGTCTCTGTGTAGTCATGATGTCCTAGAACTCACAACATAGATCAGGCTGTGTAGAGAGAATATCTTATGTTTGTATGGATGTGGCATCTGTCAATAAGTCTGATGGCCTATGGCTTAGGCAAGATATAGGAGGTGGGACAACTGAGAGAAAGAAAGAATTCTGGGATAGAGCCAGGCAGGAGATTGGTCCAGGAAGATGTGAGGAGACACATGGTACCTGAGCACAGGCAACCAGCCATGTGGCAGATTGTAGACTAAGACAAATGGGTTATTCAAAGTTATATCTAGTCAGAGAAGAGCCTAGCTATATGGCCAAGGTATTTATAAATATATTCTGAGTACAAGTCTTATTTCAGGGTGCATGGAGCTGAGAGGAAGAACCAGAACCTAATTTCTACAATTAGGCTGCACACTAAAGTGTCCTTTCTATATCTGCCTCCCGTGCTCTGGGACCAGAGATATGTGCTGCTATACTCAGCCTGTTTCCATCTCTATGTTTAGTAGATGCAAATGACAGGGCTGAAGCATGAGATATTGTAGTATTTGCCACTTAGTTTAACATGATTCTGTGGCATAGGAGTGTGTACATAGGCACACATGCATGCACACACAAAACAGAATCTTCGCCCCCACTCCCCTCTACGTCAGAGAACAAACCCAGGCCTTCTTCTGCATACTAGGCAGGCACTCTGTGAGCTGCTTCCAGTCCTCCAACAAATGCTTAAAGTTTGTATGTTTATTGTGTATTGATTGAGTCTTACTATGTAGCTTTGGCTGTCTTTAAACTCACTATGTTGGTCAGGCTGTCCTTGAACTCACAAAGATCTATCTTCAGAGTGCTTGGATTATATGCATTTGCCACCATGCTCTGCCTGCTTAAAGTTTGTGAAAAAGGTTTTATTATGTTTCTATATCCTGTCAAGACTTCTGCAGGTGTGGCCCTCGTCTCTCTGCTGCTTCCCCAGATCTGTGTGCCCTCTGACCTACTCTTTTAGCTCTTCTCTGTGTGTCTGGGAAGCACACATGATTGCTTATCCACAGAGGTATGATCTTTCTAGGTACCAGCATGTGTTTTACTAGGTTCTGCATTCAATTGACAAGTAGAAGAAAAATTATCTTCAAAAAAAGGCAGAAGGCTATGATTGTGCTTTTTCTGACACTGATTTTACGGAGTCCTTTTTAACTCATAATGAATAATTTTTGCCTTGGTTTTATTTTGAGACAGGGTCTCACTGTGTAGCCTGTGGAACGGCCCTGGAACTCACTGTATAAACAAGATGGCCTCGCAGGGCAGTGGTGATGCATGTCTTTAATCCCAGCACTCAGGAGGCAGAGGCAGGCCAATTTCTGAGTTCGAGACCAGCGTATCTACAAAGTGAGTTCCAGGACAGCCAGGGCTACACAGAGAAACCCTGTCTCGAGAAACAAAAACCAAAAACCAACCAACCAAACAACAAAACCCAGGGTGGCCTCCAAGTCAGAGACCAGCTGCTTCTGCCTTCTGTGTGCTGGGATTAAACATTGTACAACCATGCCCATCGGCAGGAAACAAGTTTTATGCCAGTGGGGATTCTGTGGCTGCATTCTGGCATCCATTAGTCATGACTACTCCATCCAGGTACTTCTGACTCTAATGCCAGTCTTCACAGCTAGTCTGCCTCTGCTAAGTCACATACTCACCTTTATCACAGGTGGAGCAAAGTTCACAATCATGCAGGCCATTATCTTTCCCTGTGAATGTTCCTGGGTGACACTTCTCACATTGTCCTTGAGTATGGGGGATTTTGCAGGGCGCCTTGACAAATGTACCTGGGGATAAGGGCAGATGGGATCAGTCTTGCTCAGGCACACAGCAATAAGGGGCTATCTTGCTCTAGGTAGGCTTAACATCTTTACTACAAGTTCAAAATAATCTCTGGGCTGTCACAAAGTGCTTGAGGATCTATGAGGGCTGCTGGTTCCCTGATCTACACTCAGTCCTGTAGACATCTTACCCTCAGGAGACTAGGAACCAAGGTAGCCTAGGGTGAGTAGAATGAGATCCTGACTCCCTACTGGGCTTCCATAGGCCCATGTATGTCACCAGGGAGTGACACTATTTGAAAGGCTTAAGGGGTGTGGCCTTGTTGGAGGAAGTATTTCACTGGAGCTTGGCTTTGAAGTTTCAAGGGTCCAAGTCAGGCTCAGTGTTTGTTTTTTTCTTCTGCTGCCTTTGCATGTGGACAGAGAACTCTCAGCTACTTCTCCAGCACCATTTTTATCTATTTCAACCCTACCTGCAGTCGGGCCTCCTGCCATTGTGATAATGGACTAAACCTTTAAAACTGTAATCCAGTAAAATGCATTCCTATATAAAAGTTGTGGTCACGGTGTCTTTTCACAGCCAGAGAACACTTTAAACAATCTCTAGAAAAGAGACTCTGGCTCCCTGTAAGTTGTGCAGAGTGCTTTTGGCATACAGCTTTAAAAAGTTGTCACCCATGCTAGGCTAATATTACAATATGTAGTTGCATTAGTCACCTATGGGTGTGAAAGCGACCCCAATAAACTCAATGGTTCACCAAACCACACTTGGGTAAATCGCTTCTTTGGTCTGTTCTCAGTGACTATTATCACTTCCTGTTATCTGGAGTGAACAGTTGGTGTTTATGTCTCCCCAGAAATAATTACAGAACCAGGGTTCCTGATACAGAGCACATGTGCTGTTAACTGGGAGCAGAAGAGCAAGGATTGACATTGCCACCAAGGTAGAGTGTGACCATAGCAAGCTACTTAAGCCACTTTCTCCATTGGAAGTGGTAGCAGTGGGGGCTGAGGGTTCCCTGGCACCCAAGACAAGTACAGGTAGATGAAATTAACCCTCCCAGCTCGCTTTTTTGACCCTTCCTCTTAGCTGGGTGCCTTTGGATATGGGCATAGAACTCATGCCTTGAAGGATGGAGAGTTGGGTGACCCTATATTAGTGAGGCCTTGCAATGAATACTCACACCAACCCTCTTGAACAGACAGAGGGCCTCCTTTAGGGGTGACAGTCTGTGTACCTTGGTTAGGAAGCATCTCCTAGAGTTTGAAAGAGTAGGCAATGGCTGAGTTGAGCTCCCTGATCCACACCCTCCTCATCTTGTATAGCCACTGGTGTGCCCCAAAGCTCACCCATGTCTATGCTGTGGCACTGGGTCTCATTGAAGAACTCACCTGAGGGACAGGTCTTGCAACAGACATCATTAGACTGGTATTCACCATCGGGACAGTTGAAGGAGTATGATTCAGGCATAGCAAATATTACCTGTGAGTGGAAAAGGACAAGGGGCAGCTCATACTTATGGTAACTGCAGAGGATGGTTTGGATAATGGTGGAAAAGGAAGTACCAAGGCAGGGCCTCCTTGTGCAGAGCCCAGCAGGGACTATCTGATGCTACGCTGTGGCTGATGCTATGCTGTAGAACTCTGAAGCCTGCAGTTGCCCATGGAAGGTTGTACAATACACCACTGCCAAGTCTAGTGGCTCTTGGCTTTTTGCACAGCAGTATCATGCCCACTCCACTCCATCCCTAGTTCACTTCTAGCAGCAGCAGCAAATTTTCTAGCACAACTTGTGACCTATTGGGATCCTATAATCTGAACCTCAAGCTTTGATGGCTGCTCCCTATGCTGGGGCTGCAGATAGAGACACCAGTTGGAACAACTTGCAAAAGGACAAAGGAGTGAGAGCTCTGCCTTGTTTTTTGTTTTTTCTTTCCTTCCTTCCTTCTTTCTTGTCTTCTTTCTTTCTTTCTTCCTTCCTTCCTTCCTTCCTTCCTTCCTTCCTTCCTTTCTTTCTTTTCTTTTTTTTTTTGAAGAATTGTTTTTTTTTTATGTATGTGAGTACACTGTAGCTGTCCTCAGACACACCAGAAGAGGGCATCGATGGTTGTGAGCCACCATGTGGTTGCTGGGAATTGAACTCAGGACCTCAGGAAGAGCAGTCAATGCTCTGAACCTCTGAGCCATCTCTCCAGCCCCTGTTTTTTCTTTTAATTTACCTCCTTCACATACTATTTCTCTAAGTACACCAAAGCTTTAGATGTGTTTCTTGGGCTGGAGAGATAGCAGGTAAGAGCATATGTCGTCCAGGCAGAGCGGTACATATCTTTATCCAAGCACTCCGGAGGCAAAGAAAGGTGAATCTCCTGAGTTCCAGGATAGTCAGAGCTTGTCTTAAAACAACAAGACCCCCCCCCCAAAAAAAAACCCAAACATATTCTGTTCTTGCAGAAGGCCAGAGTTTGGTTCCCAGCAACCATGCAAGAGGCTCACAGTCACCTGTAACTCCAGTTCATGAGAATCTGATGTCCTCTCTGGCCTCAGGAATTGCAGACAAGTGACATACTTAACAACCCTTTAGGAAACACTTAAACAAATAAACAAAATCAAATACTAAAATAAATGAATAAATCAACAAATAAGTAAAATCTAATTTTGTTTGGTCTTTCATTACTCAAAGCCTCAAGTAATTGTAAGTAAATAACTGGTTTTACTTTATTTTATTGTAGTACTGAGGATTAAACCCAGGGCTCACACTAGGCACTAATTAATTGCTAATGTGCTATATTTCTAGTTCTGCAACAGATGACTTTAAAGATTTATATTTGTGTTTATGAGTGTGTGCCTGCTTGAATGCATATATACCATGTGTGTGCAGTGATTGAGGAGGCCAGAAGAAGGCAGCAGATTCCTGGGACTAGAATTACAAACATGTGTGGGTGCTTGGAACTGAGCCTTGTTACTCTACAAGAGTAGCCATTACTTAATGCACCCCAGATACTGATACATGCTACATGAAACAGAGGCAAATAACAAAGACAACAAAACAAAAAAACAAAAAACAAACCATAAAAAACCCCAAAGTTTGATGTAGTGATCATTGATCATTTATAGGGGATTGAAAGAACATGTGTGGAGCCATGATATCACACAAGCTAACAGAGTCTATGGATTAATAGGATATTCACTATTTACCATCCCCATGTCTCACTTTTCTCATCTGTTAAATGGAGATATTAATATACTTACTACTCTAGTCACTTGAGCTCTTTACAAAAAAAATGAGCACTGAGGCTCACTTCTTTATATTTGCATTTTTATGGTACACACTCTGGAAAAAAATTCTCCACAGCATCAACCCTTAGGGCCCATCTATACATTTGTGGGAGCCATCATCATTCATCCTTACCACTGTGTTCTGATCTCATAGCTAGCCAGTGTTGTCCAGCCTTCAGGAGAAATTCCTTGGCCACAGGATTTTCCTGGTTCATAGATAGGATCTCTCTCTCTCTCTCTCTCTCTCTCTCTCTCTCTCTGTCCGTGTGTTTGTGTGTGTGTGTATGTATGTATGTATCTGTCTTCTGTCCGTCTGTCTGTCTGTGTCTGTCTATCTATCTATATCTATGTATCTATGTATCTACGTATCTATGTATCTATATATCTATGTATCTATGTATCTATCTATCTATCTATCTATCTATCTATCTATCTCTATCTTTCTGGTATTCTCTGCCCATTTATTTTGTCAGGAATTCTGCCCTTAACTCGCCAGGCAGGAGTCTTCTTTTTAGGGTTCCTAGGTTCAATACCTTCATCTTGATTCATCGTCACCATTATTATATGTTGAAGCTGACACTTCATCACTGCCCTGAAGGCAATACTATTTTACCCCTTGGAGATGGCCTGCTTCACCTGTACTTACACTTAGGAAGGACATGACCACAGGTTAGACAGTGGATTTAGTAGGATATCTTCACAGCCCATGTCTTTAATTCCAGCAGGCAGACCTCTGAGTTCAAGGCCAGCCTGGTCTACAGAGCAAATTCCAGGACAGTCAGAGCTACACAGAGAAATCCTGTCTCAAAAGACCAAAAATCTACACACATACCCTATTTTTTAAAATTTCAATATTCTTTGAGGATAGTCTTTTTAAAAAATATTCTTGAAAGAGATGTTATCTTCAGTCTTTTATTTTTATTTTTGACTTTTACAGGACAGTGTCTCATACACAGTCTGGCTGTTCTAGAACTCACTATAAAGATCAGACTAAACCCAAATTCACAAACATGTCTACCTCGTCTCTCAATTGCTAGAATTAAGGGCGTGCACTACCCCGCCCAGCTCACCCTCAGTCTTTCTTTGGAGTACCTTCTTTTTGTGGCATTATTTGAGACGATCACCATTTTTTCTTTACAACAACCTTAAAACAACAACAAAAACAAAAACAGCCTAATATTGTCTAGATTGTTTCTGGGGATTTCTGGACGACAAAATGCACCACTTTTCAGGCGGTGCCTGGGCAGGCATGGAGCCCCAGAGCCCTAATAGGGATGGGAAGAGATTTCAGGGTCAAGGGCCATCCCATGTGAAACCTGCCTGTGAAATATGTTCGAAGTCCCTCAAAGTGCTGGGAACTTTGAAGTCACCTCTGAGTTGCATATCCTCTGGCCCCTTGCCCAGGAGATTCCCAGGGAAGCTGGATGCCCTCTAGGTCCATTTCTGTGAAAGCTGCTCACCAGCAGCTAGCAAAGAATTACTATTAACCAGCTCCTAGATGGTTTAAAGAAATGCTGATTACATGTAAGTGGTCTCTGACTGCTCAGATACTATCTTAGAACAATCTAAGGGTTATTTTGTTGTTGTTGTTGTTGTTATAACTAAAGATCTGAATGTGTTAGAAAATGGATATCCTTACAGGTTATAAAACATAAACCTTTTTCTGCCTATTTTTGGGTTTGAAGACTCTTATGAGAGAAAATTGACATAAAATTAAGTTGGCTGTAACTAAAATGTCATTTACAGGATTGTCTAGGTTTTTTGTTTGGTTGTTTGGTTGGTTTTGGTTTTTTTTTTTATTTGTTTGGTTTTTTTGGGTTTTTTTTTTCCGTTAGTTTGTTTTGGTTTTCAGCCTTTCTGTGTGTAGTTCTGGCTGTTCTGAGACTCCTTATGTAGATCAGGCTGCCCACTAACTTAGGTTTAACTGCAGTTTAAGATTAAAGAGACAAGAAGCGATCTCGGGACGAACTTAGCAGAGACCCGAAAGGCCCAGGAAAGGCATAGCCAGGCCTTCCACACAGATCCTTTTGTAGTAGTTAGTACTACACCCCAAGACGAGCCGGGCCGGACCCACCCAAGGCGCACAGTCGCGCGGGCCACTGCAGTCCGCAATGGCACTTTCCCGAGTCACCTTCGGAAGGACCGCTTTCAGATGAGAAAGCGAGGAGAGGCGTGTCCGTCTTGTCCGGGAGCTCAGGGACCAACCGGACACACTTTCTCTGGCTACCCGCTTGGCCATTCCCCTGCCTCTGCTTCACCTCCACAATTCCCCAACTCTGGACCACTTAACTCTGGACGAAGTTCTGAGGAGTTGGTTGGCGGTGCCAAGGCTGACCCTGGCGGAAGAGCCAATTCACCGCCCGCAGTAGCTTTCCTCTGCAGCCCGGGGATCCGGTGCCCAGCGCGAATCTCAGCTCCGCAGGGCCATATCTACTCACCGGCAAGAACAGATTCAGCAGCAGCAGCAAGAGGAACCAGTGACTCAGACTGGAGACGTGGCTGAAGGTAACCATGGCTGTGAGCTAGCATGGTGTCACTCAGCTGGAGGAGCTCTATTTCAAGCTGGTGGCCACGCCTCTTGTCAGCGGATTGGTTTCTGTATGGTTGCCTAATCTCGTGGGCGGGTCCAGCGCCACCACTCTTGCCTTCCCACCACCATCAGTGCTCAGTAATATCTAGTTTTCTATAAATACAGTAATTTTAAATGCCTGTGACGTTATTAACAGAATCATATTTGTTATAAGCAGCAAGCTAAAGTCGAATTCTCTGCCTTCGTTTGTTTTCCATTACAGTATACTGCTCTTTATTATAAGTTAATTAAAAATTTTCCTGGACCTGAGTGGAGGGAGAGGCATGAACTAGAGCTGGAATCGTTATAAAAGTCAGACTGCAGCAGACTGTAAACCTTCTCAAAAGCAACAAACAAAAAGAGGAAGATAAGCTACAACACACACTGTCTTAGCTCAACATGGGGAAGTTTGAAGTAACTCTATCCCTGTAGCTTTCCTGTGAGTGTTCACTGGTCAATGGTCTGGAGCAGCAGCTGAAGGCTTCACTGTCAGAGTCTGAGGGGCTGTGTGGGACTCGCTGACTCTGAGGACCTCAAAATATCCAGGACTCGTAGGCACTCTTCCAGTGCTGGGGTTGGGGGGGGTGTGTCGGGGGAGGAGGGCTGTATGAACATCCCTGGACTGTGAGTCCCTCACCTCTTCTTCCTTTCACTGTGTTTAGCTCCACTGTGTGTGCCAATCCAAGCTCATGGGACACAGGACATTTAAGCCAAGTCTACTAGTCTAACACAGGAAGTAGAATGCTTATTTCTCTAGGGAACTTGGGTTGGTTCATCTGTTCCACCCGCCCCCTCCAGGTATTCGAAAAAGTGGCCCACTACCAGCCCCATCCATCTCCCTTCCAAATGCCACTTCCTCTTTAAAATGAGGGAGGACTCAGAGACCTGGATTTCAATGGCTGCCCCAAAGAAGAGGAGCCTGGCTCCAGGCACCTGGTACTCTTTAATTCATCTCTTGCCTCTCTCCCTAGGGCCAGGGAGTGGAGCCTGTGCCCATCTGCCCTCACCTAGGCTGGGGAGTGGGAGGGGCCAATTCCTTGGCCAGCCTGATGCTCTTCTATTTCTTGTCTTCCCTCAGGCTGGTGTCTGCTCAGGAGTAAACCAAATCAAAACACAAACAAGTGTTTAGAAAGTTTGGTTAGTTCAACACGCTGAACTGTCCCTCACCCTTGGGAAGCAGAGGGAAAGTAGAGGAAGGGAAGAGGAGAGGACTGTGCACTTGTGGATGCTGTTGTCCCACCAGTCTCTGAGTAGCTCGGGAGCAGGGGGAGGCTAGTGGCTTTCCTTTTCTGCATACAGTTTACAGATCTGCCTTGTCCCACACTGTAGGTGGAGGGGAGGTGAAAGGAAGAGGCCTGTCTACCCTGGGCTAGATATTTGTGCTCCAGGTCCTTCTCTGCCCTCTGCCCTTTGCTCCTTTAAAACATTTATTTTAAAATGTGTGTGTGTGCATGTGTGTGTGTGTGTGTGTGTGTGTGTGTGCGCGCGCGTGCGTGTCCATGCGCACAGGTGCCTCCAGAGGCTCGAGGTGACATATCTCCAATAGCTGGAGATACACATGGCTGTAATCTGCCTGATATGAGTCTGGAGATCAAACTGGTGTTCTCTGCAAGAACAGCATATCCTCTTATTGGCTGTGTCATCTCTCCAGCCATCTCTACCCTTGCTCTTTAAGGTGGGATAGTGGGATGTCATACTGTTCCAGGAAGCCCCTAATGGTTCAAAGCAGTTGGGTGACATTCTCATGAGCCCAGTGACCCTTGATGGTCTTCCTGCAGAGATGAAGGGTGCCCACAATGGAAGAGTTGGACTCATTCAATACCAGGAGAATCTTCTCACCCCTAGAATAGATGTATTATCTATTGTAATATGTATATATCATACCCTTTCTTGGGATACTTTCAGGTTGCTTCTGGGTAGCTTGCTGCTTGGGAATATGTGAGGATTCTGGGGTTTTTTCCCTCTCTGCTCTTTCTGCAGTGCAATGAAAAAGGAGAGATATAGCCACGTCCTTTAGGTTAGTGTGCAAGAAAGTAACAGAGGTCTGCAAAGGACCTTGGAACTGTTAAAAAGAGAATTCATGAGGACATTCCAAATGTCCAGATGTATGATGGTGTTGTGAGGGACAGGACCTAGTTCTGCATGGGGGCCAGGGTGCAGGAGAGAAGGTGAGGAGTTCAGAGCTTCCTGTCTATACTGGAAACAGAGATGTCTGAGGTAGAAAATGGCTACTTGCAGACATCCATGCTCCAGGGTGACTGGCTGCTTCATGGAGGCTCCAGGAGCAGGGTCCTCCAGAGAACTCCTGGGGTAGGTAGATGCACAGCCACTTGGCTCTTCTTTACTTCACCCTCTCCTGGCATCTGAGGTAGGGAGGCATTCTTGGGGTCCCCTCTCATGGGTGTTGTTTGGCCACCTTCATTCCCTCTGGTCTCTGTTATCTTCTATGGGTTGTTGGGGAGGGGCGCTACAGCTTCCCTTTGAGGTGGTGTGGGGTGTGTTGTCAGATGCCAAGGGATATTCTGGATGCCTCAGAGCTATGTCAGAATACAGAGCATTAAGCATTTCAGCAAGGCTGTGTTGGCTATAGGAGGCTGACAAGTAAGCAAGCTGCCTGGAATGCCCTGGCAGGCCACATCCCTCCCATGCCACAGTTGCTCACTGGCTGACTGATGGGACTCCAGTTCCCAATGGCTCCAGGTGGGTTATCTTCTCACTCAACACTGTGAACCTGCACCCACCTTCTGAACCCCTCACTTGGCACCTCCAGCTTAAGACAGCCATATTACACCGCGTTTCCATCTCCCCAGAAGTTCCTCTTGTTCCCAAGGATTCCCCCAAAAGAGAAATACATGTATTTCCATTTATTTCAAGGCATGGAGCAGACATACCCCCAGGATTGGGGAAGGACAGAGACAAATGGATACAAAACTTGGAAAATGAAAGGATCAGATACAATGGAGATGGCACCAACTAAGTATTAAGGCTCCAAATGTGAGTACGCATAGGTGCTCACATACATACACACGCACACACACACACACGCACACGAAGAGCGTCATCCACATAGGATCAGGGGCTGGATGCAGAGGCTGCTCACTGCACATAGCTGCCTCAGATATTGCAATTCTATGTAGTCAGAATGTCAACAGAATGGGAAGACTGTATTGGTCAGGGAGAGTGGCAAGCTTGGGCCTCCCTGGCCTTTGGGGTCAGCCTCTGGGCACTTCTCTTGCTTACAAACTCACACTGCAGTTGGCCAGGGCACTCCTGTGGCACAGGTGGGCTCCTCTGGCTGTAGGGCAGATGTAGGTGAAGTAACTACCTGAACAGGCTTCTGTGGAAACAGCTTAACAACAGGATAAAAGTCCCAGTGTCCTCACCAGAGTAGCTACAGCCTGTCCATGCTTGTGTGAGCACAAGGTGGGCAGATTGTCCAGAAGTCAACATTACCACCCAAAGAGCTCCGGGGAATCCTGGAGTCTTCCTTCCTGCTGCTCCTGGCAACCTCACTCTCTCCTGTGCTGTGGTAAGTGGCTGTCCAAAGCCTGCACAGGCCCTCCTGACCCCCAGATCTGATGCCGTATGGCAAGTGGGGGCTGGCTTGGGAGTGCAACTTGAGATTACCAGGGGCACACTGCAGGGCAGAAACTGCATTTGGCTTTAGCGTTAAGGCCGGTACTAGGTGGAGGGCTCCAAAGAAGAGGCCAGTGCTCCCTGGAGGGTCCTACAGCTGGAGTCACAGCACCCTCATAGCCCCAGGCCCCACCTGTCATCCTCTTGTGCGAGGACCCTTCTGTCCCACTGGCCATGCCTGTGGGCCCCACTGCCTCTGCAGGCCGGTGTAAAGTGCTGGGTGCCTAGGAGGGAGTTCTGCAGGCGTCACCTTGCTGATTCCAAGGGCTCTTATTTGAGGATATAGTTAATGAATAGCTGACACGTCAGGAAGATGCAGAGCAGGAACCAGGAGCGGGGATTCTGCAGGAGGCTGGGGGCTGGCGCCTGCCCAGCACGCACTGTGGAGCTTAACATGGTCGAAAGGTGCCTGCAATGAAAGGGGTAGAGGCTGTGTCAACACCAGTATGACCACCCTCCCCAGTGAGAGGCTAGTCTGGGACAAGATGGCATATCTGTCAGCTGGGGACATGGCTACAAGTGTGGGTGGGAGCTCCTTAGGGAGAGGAGTCCCAGGCCTGCACTTCCTGTGTGTCAACTGTGGGACAGGAGGATCTGGGCTTGGGGACTAGGCCTCTAGTATCCTTCCTGCCAGCCCTGGGGTGACGATGAACAGTGCCCACTTCCTCAAACCTGTGTTGACGTCCTGACCACTGGACTATTTGGAGATAAGATCTCTGAAGAGGTGGCCACATTAAAAGGCTCACTAGGGTGGGCCCTTAATCTAGTCTGGGATCCTAAGACGAGGGGATCAAGACAGAGACAGACAGAGGATGATCATGTCTGAAAGCCAAGGATGGAGTCACTGAGAAGAGCCAGGCCTAAAACTTCCATCTTAGGCTTGCAGCTTCCAGAGTATGATACACTCAGTGCCTTGCTGGCATCCTACGCTGAGTGTCAACCAGGGACATTGGAACAAGCCCACCAAACCTGGATTCTGATGTCTGTTCTCTCTGTTTCCTGGGTGCAGAAGTCCTTTGGGGGGGGAAGCTACCAGGTTTCCCTTTCTTTGCCCCCACAGCTTGGGAAAGGAGTAGCTTGAAAGACAAGTGACTGTATTGTTGAGACATTGACTAGAGGAGTCAACCTGGATTGACTTAAGGATTCCTAGAAACCTGGGCTAGCACCTCCAGGGAGCTAGCTCCATTCTCAGCAGGCACAGCCCACTTCACACCTCCTTAGCCCTGGGTCAGCCTTCTGGGTCTGGGACTCCCCACTGTGGCATTAGAAGAACTCCAGAGACCCTAGAATCCCCACTCTCATTAGCTGATATGTATATGTATGTGACCCGCAGCAGGAATCAAATAGGGCCAGCAAGTGTTGAGACTCAAGGCTTCACTGATGGCCGACTACAGGCAAAGCACAGGACAAGTACAGCCCACAGAAAGATGTCATGTTCCAATCATCTCCCACACCCTCTGCCTCTGTTAGTCAATTTTCCACACACTCTCCCATGAGTTAATGAGGCTATTTTTAGACCTCTAGAAGACACTGTGACGTGGGAAAGCAGGAAAAACCTGCACTTGGCATGGGTGGCTGTAAGGTTGGCAGAATCATGACCTTTCCTGGGACCAGGGTACCATTTCTGGCCTCAGGAACTGACTCCAGCCTTTCTGGCCCTAGGGTCTTGTTATTCAACCGCCTCCCTTCAGGCCACTGCACAGACCAAAGGGTCTCTAGCCAACAGACTTCCCAACATCCAAACCTAGAGCAGTTGACTTCAGCCAACGCACAGTCAGGTATCTAAACCTCTGCCTGCCTGGAGCCTACGTGACCCAGAAGGTACACAACCACATTCCACTCCTGTCTCCACCCTCCTGGGTGTCCCAGCTCTGACTCACTTCCTTCCAGCTTTATGTCTCTACCAGTCAGTCCTCTAGGCAAGGGCAATCAGGAGGTGTCTGGAGGATGGGCCCAAAGCTTGGTCCCCACATCCTCTTCATTCGGCTCCCGATCCTCTTGTCTGCTATGAACCCATTTTACAGAGAAGCAAGTGGTTTGGTATATGACGCCCTCACATGATACCATGTGCTGATAGGAAATCCACTGAGGTCACGTAGCGTGATTTCCAGACACTTTGCTTTGAGGATCCTCTATGCAGGGTGCTGGTGAGCTACAGGGAGCCTGAGGTGTCTGGGAGGGCTGCTACATGCTTCCACACACCTGGGAGGCTTCCCTGGCTCTGAGGAGCTCTTTGGCCCTGTACATTCTTCTAAGCTCCTTGCCTGTGCTCAATAGCGCCTTCATGGGGGGCTGTGGTGCCCTATGCTGGCAGCTCCCTCCACCTCCCGTGTTCTTACCTATGCAGCTCTTGCTGAGCTTCCTGAATGGACAGCACGGCCTCTTGTAGCATCTTTAGCCGGTGTACCTCTCGCCTGCACCGAGGACATGGGCTCTCACCACCTGAATTTCCAGGGTGGAGAAAGCAGGGAGAAACAGACCAGGGTAAGCTAGGATGTCCTAGCTGACCCAACTCCTGATTTACCACTCTCAGGAGCCAGGCACAGACACAAGAGAGACAGGGAAAGGTTAGGAGGGGATGCAGGCTCAGCTAGCTTGTAAGCCTTAGAGATGAGTCACCAAGACATGATCCACTGCAGATGTGGGAACAATGTTGGGAGACAAGATTGCTCAGTAAGAGCAAAGGAGCCAAGAGTCTCACCAGGGCAGAGGCAGGGTCAGAGTCAGGGGCTGGACAATGGACAGAACCCAACCAACCTCTCATGTTATCCTTGCAGCTCAGGGAGATCCTAGCCTTGGACCACTTCCTCCTAGTCCCATTTTTTTAGAGTAGGTTTCAAGTATGTGAGGCTGGTCTTGAACTTAATGTAGCAGAAGATGACCTTAACTCTTCATCTCTCATGTGACCTCTGGAGTACTGGGTGATAGGTGTGTACCATCATGCTGTGTTTATGCTGTGCTAGGACTGACCCCAGGCCTTCATATGTGCTAGACAGGCATTCTACCACTGAGCAACATACCTCGCAGTCTCTTCTCTTCCCCAACCTCTGGCTACAGCCCTCATCAGGCTCTGAGAAGGCAGATCTCTTAGGGAGACAGCAGGGTAAGATGCGCAAAGATGTACTATGAGAATTCCTGCCCCTGTGTGCTCATCTCTGAAAGGCACTTCCTGGCCCTTCTTATCCTGCAGAGGGGCTGCAGGTAGGGACCGGCTCTCTCCTTCTGTTCTCCCTGCTAGTCAAGGTCCAAGGTGTTCACTAGTCAGGGCCAGGACTAACCAGCATGTATAAAACTCTAGGAGCCACTTACCAGGAACAAAGTCCTCATCAGAGAGGTCTGGGCAGGACTCAGGTGTGGAGCCGCTGCTCTCAGTGACCTGGCTATGGCCAGAGGGCTGGTCACTGGCTTTGCGGAGCCGCCGATCAGAGCTAGGCCTCTGTAAAGAGATGAAGTTACTATACTTAGTGTCTTTTCCCATGGACCCTTTGGGGACATGGTGTTCCGTTCATGCACTAGATTAGGGCAGTGTGCGGAGGACAGAACTGAGGCTTTGTAGTTCGACACAGGAGGTTTGAACCTCCCCCTGCCCTGAACTGAAGCCATTCCATCTCAGTGGCCTCAGTTTCCTATCAGGAACATAAAACCGTTGACCTCCTCTGGAGGCATGAGGACCAGCCAGCCCTGCCACCAGGCTGGCACATGGTCAGCATGCTATTCACACCTGGAACCCAGAGCCTGTGGCTAGGCCAACCTGGCGGAGCAATTCATAGTCCCACCTTGTGTGCGGGCACCACCCTCCCTCTATTTCCCTGCACTCCCCCAACCCTTTGACATCCCTCCTGCTTTCCCCATGCAGGGATGGACGTTGGCTTTTCCTCCTCTTTCCTGGGCTAGCCTGAGCCTGGGTTTATTTAGCTATAGAATGGGACAAAGTGACTTCAGGAGGTGACAGGCTGGCACAGAATCTTGACCTGTGAGGCCCAGGGTGCCCATGAACCAAGTATTTTGCATCTCAGGTCCCCCACTGGAAAGAAAAAAAGGAGCAATGAGGAAGGAGCCTGGTGACAGTGAAGGCCCATTGCCAGGTAGGGTTGAGCTATCACAGAGATGGGCACTGAGGGACAAAGGCCAGGTGGCAGGGTGGAGGGTATGAGGGCCCCAGGGGTGCCCACACACACAGTTGAGATCAATTCTGGGCTGGAGCCTTGGTGAGGGGTACTGACCTTGTGCCTGGAGTCAGGACTCCCCAGAAAGGTTGTCTGGCCAGACATAGTCTCCCTCTGTAGAGTATGAAGAATCCCATCTTGCTCATATTGGGCAATGTCCTTCAGCGGGTCCCAGGGGCTGAGGCTAGAGGATCCAGATGGTGACCGTCAGTAGAGGTGATGACCCTTATGGGAGAGGGTTCTGTCCTAGCCTAGACCCAGCTTCTCATGGTGTCCCAAGGGATAACCACCATTCAGGGGTTACAAGGAAGGATTAGGGGGTCTATCTGACCATCTCTCCTTATGCCTCGTCCCTAAGGTACTACTGAAGGCAGGGAGAGAAGATGAAAGATTCTACAGTCTCTCCAAACCAAGGCAGGCACAGTGGACTCAGTCTGCAAGCTCCCGCCCCACCACACAGGCCCCAGGCCACCTGCTACTCACTCCTCATATCGGTAGCGCCATTCCTGAGTGAGAGGGTCCAGTAAGAACAACTGTGGCTTCCATGGAGTGAGGCTCTGCTGGTGCTCACGGGCACGCTGCCGCTGCGCCTCTTCCAGCACAGACTTCTCCTGTGTGGCTTTGTGCTGGTCACCCTCACGGATGGCCCTGGTGACATGCTGCCACAGCCTGTAGGTCAAAGGACCAATGAGCTCAGAGTAGGGCGGCTCCACTTGTGGGCAGCCCAGAATCAATTCCCTCTAGTTTGGAAGGGGGGCTTAGAGTGTTCCCTGCTTGGTTGCCTTCCGTGACAAGGGGCTGGCTATCTTGCAGGAAGCCTGTGTCTCCCAGGTTTTTATTCTACAGTATGAGCTGTATTTTTTCCTAAGCAGGGCTCCTGCCTGCCACCTGCAGGGATCTACTTGTTAGCAATGATGGGGCCCTCTCCCACCAGCTGTCCCCAGCAGGGCAGGTGATCTGGCATGAGGGATCTATTCTGGGGCTGCCCTTGCCAATGACACCCTAGAATGTGCTCCCAGCATCGTGACCCTGACAACCCTCCACCTGGCCATCATCGTCTGTGGTCACCAGGGCTCCTGGGTACAGGGCCTCACCTCTCAGACTCCAGTTCACTCTGCTCTTCCAACAGCACTGTGTGCCGCTTCAGCCGCTGCCTGCGGACCTCCTCACTCGGAGTCCAGAAGAGCTCGGTGCCTCCACTGCTCTCTTCCTTGATAAATACATCTCTGTCCTGGCCCAGATGGCATAGCAGCATCAGAGCTGCTGGCCCAGTTGGTGACCACCCTAGGGCCCAACTAGGCTCTCCCTAAGGGATGACGCCTTACCCAGTGTCCAGTGAGGCGTGCCAGGACTTCCTCTCCTGACATGATCTTCCCGGAAATCTGGTTGATGTTGGCGCTGCTTCCAAAGAAAGGCTACAAGAGCAGATGGAAACCAATGAATAGGGAGGAGGGGGCTCTACCCAGAGGCACATCCTCAGAGGTACAGAGTGGTCATTCTCATGACTGTGGCTTAGACGAGGCTCACTACTAGAAAAAGGTGCCCTCACTCTACTGTCTTGACCTGGACCCAAACCTATAGAGTCTGCCACCATTCCATTAGGACAAGGGGACTTAGACTTGCAGGCTGTGCTGTGTAGCCTGCGGGCAACACCGTTCTCTCTCTGGGCCCTGTCTGTCCTATGGGGATGCAAAGCAATCTACCCCAGTTGTTCTCTTTTGGAGCACTTTGCCTGACACAGAAGGAGGGGGAACCCCACTCGAGCTCCATGCATTCCCTCCCACAAGCTGTACACATTACCTTGAGCTTGAAGTCCAGTTCAGCTTGGAGGTTGTTCTTCTCACACTCGATGTTCACTTTGCCTCCCAGCTCCATGGTCATGGTGCCGTAGAGGATCCCTGAAATACAACTGGTGTTGGGGTTCAATCCTGAAAGCCTGCATCACAGGGCAGGCAAGGAAAAGTGTGTGAAGGGTTTGTTAAGATGGAGCCAGGACCCTGCTTGTTCCTCAGTACTGTGTCCCAGGAAGGGGCTTCTGCTCTGGCCTGGAGATGCTACACACTTCATTGGGTCAGTTCCTTCAGGAGCCCTGATCCCACGGTCTGACCAACCACATCTGCACCAGCCCTAGAACTAGAGAATAGATGTGTCTACTCTCCATATTCCCACAGGACTGTGCAAATGTGTCTGAAAACTGCCTTTTTCCTCAGTTCTCTTATGGTCATATGGAAAACATAATCTAAATTTGAAAACCACCACCATAATTGTGGTTTGAATAGGAATGCCCCTGTAGGCTCATATATTTGGATGCTAATTCATTTTGGGGTGGTACTATTTGACAGAGATTAGGAAGTGTGGCCCTATTGGAATAGGTGCAACTTTGTTGGAGGAAGTGTGCCACTAGGGGTTGGCCTTGGGGTTTCAAACGTCCAAGCCAGGCTAGTGTCACTCTTGCCTGCAGATCCAGATGTAGGACTCTCAGCTATTTCTCCAACACCATATCTGCCTGCATATTGCCATGCTTCCTGCCATGATGGCAATGGACTAAACCTTTGAACTGGAGAGATGGCTGCTCTTCCAGAGGACTGGAGATAAAGTCTCAGCACCCATGTGACAGATCATATCCATCTAAGATCAATTCTAGGGGAATCTGATGACCTGATGCCATCTTCTGGCCTCTGTAGGTACTGCAAGTACATGCTTCATATACATGCAGACCACACAGACAAATAAAAGTAAAAATGATAGCTGGTAGTAGAGGCATACACCTTTAATCCCAGCACTTGCAGAGAATGGTAGACCTCTGCAAGTTTGAGACCAGCGTGTTTTACAGAGTTAGTTTCAAGATAGCCAGGGCTACACAATGACACCCTGACTTAGAAAACAAACAAACAAACAAACAAACAAACAGATAAAAAGGATAACGAGATGATAAAGAAAAGGACCAGGAAGAAGACAGAGAGGGCTGAAGAGATGAGATGGAGGAAGAGGCAGACCTAAGGATCTGAGACCTTGGCAGGTCCTGATAGCTAGCAGTTTGTCCCCAGAGCTTTCCATACCACAGAGACTCTTAGAAACTGTCTCTTGTCATAAGAGATTGCTGCAGAATGCCTTCCATGGCCAAGGAATCACTAAGGACCAACCCCTGGCTTTGGGGGGTTCAATGGATACTTTCTGTGTGGTCCCGAACATCCAGCTTTGTAGAGCTGGCAGAGACTCCCAGCAAAATTACATCTTATCTAGGATCACAGACAGCCATTGTTGGCTCCTGGGTTTTGTCTGCTCTCTAAATCTTTGAGTGCTTCCTTCTATGGGACTATGACACTTACATATTCTGGTCTCTAGACCTTAGACCCCAGAATCATCCATTGAACAGCAACAAAAACAATTTAAAAAAAAATTTGTTTGGTTTCTCGAGACAGAGTTTCTTTATACAGCCCTGGCTGTCCTGAAACTCACTCTGTAGACCAGGCTAGCCTCAGACTCACAGAGATCCCATAGAGTCATTAAAGGCATGGGTTACTAAATAAGTTTTACTGAGCATCTTTTAAGGTACTGCCGTGGGCCGTGGAGATACATGTATGTAATTCATACACAGGGCATGAGGCTCCCAGACTGGGAAGATAAAGCAACCACACTTAAAACTGTACTGGGGGGAATTCTGCAGATCCTACCAGAGTAACTACCTCACAGCAAGCTGAGTGCCAGACTGCTGCAAAACACATGGCCAGAATCCCGCTAAGATCAGGGATGTAGCACGCACAGTCGTGTGCTTTCTTGGACTCTGGCATTCCTGTGCTTGTTTCTCGGAGTGTGCATCGCCCTGCTGCTTTGATTCACTTGTCTCTCTCAGGCCAAGTTCTCATCAGCTCTGTCACAGACTTAGAGACACTTAAGGCAGGAACTTGGCAGGCAGGGTGGAGACAGGGGCATAAGCCAATCTCTGCTCTCTAAATCAAGCTGCACTTGTCCAGGTCATCCTTTGGGTTGTCAGAGCTATGCCCAGTCAAAGGTGAGGTTGTATGTATGTATGTATGTATGTATGTATGTATGTATGTATGTATTAAGATATGGCCTTATTATGTAGCTCTGGTCTTGAACGCACAGAGACCTGCCTGTCTCTGCCTCCCAAGTGCCAAGATTAAAGGATATGAAACACTGTACCAGGTTTAAGATAGACTCTTTTTGTTTGTTTGTTTGTTTGTTTGTTTGTTTTCTCCCTCTCTCTCTCTCTCTCTCTCTCTCTCTCTCTCTCTCTCTCTCTCTCTCTCTCGCAAGTCCTGGGGGTTGGACACTAGCCTCAGCCTCAGCCTCAGCCTCTGCCTCTGCCTCTGCCTCTGCCTCTGCCTCTGCCTCTGCCTCTGCCTCTGCCTCTGCCTCTGCCTCTGCCTCTGCCTCTGCCTCTGCCTCTGCCTCTGCCTCTGCCTCTGCCTCTGCCTCTGCCTCTGCCTCTGCCTCTGCCTCTGCCTCTGCCTCAGCGTCCACCAGAGGGATTTTTAAGGCAGGGAAGCTCTTCCATTTGACATTACAGTGGTAACTCTATGTCACTATCCTTAAAATCTATAGAATATACACAGAGTGGGCTTTAGAGGAAACAGAGGACTTCAGCTAAAAGCTAAGCCTTAATCTGGATTTGCCATGGAAGATGCCTGAGATTGGAGGCTGAGGGTGGATAGGAGTCCACAGGCATTATACTTCTGGGTGACTGGTTTGGTGTGGTGGTGGTGGTGGTGGTGGTGGTGGTGGTGGTGGTGGTGGTGGTGGTGGTGGTGGTGTGTGGTGCTGGGGTTCATACATACTAGATAGGCAAGTGCTCTACCGCTGAGCCATGGCCACAGCTCCTTTCTTATCTTTAAATTTTAAGACATTGTCTTATTTAGTTATCCAAGTGGCCTTGAACTCATTCTGCAGCACAGGCGGGCCCTGAAGTTTCAATCCTCCTGTCTAAGCCTCCTCAATAGCTGGGATTGATCACTAATACAAGAGGAGCCAGAGGCAAAATCAAAGAGGTGAAACTGGCAATCCACCTGGAGTTAATCACTCAGCTCTGAAAAGTCACCCATGAGGTTGGAACATCTTCAAATAGGCAGACAGTGCCTAGCATCTGCTCTGGTTGGTCTGCTCCACCTGAATTTAGAATCACCTAGGAGACACACCTTGGGGTGTACCTATGCAAGTGCTTCCAAGGAGGTTTAACAGAGGAAGGAAGACCTACCCTGGATATGGGTGGCATTCCCTGTCATCCGTGGCTGAATAAAAAGGAGAAATGAACTGAGCCCCAGAGTTCACATCTCTGCTTCCAGTCTATGGATCCAATACGACCACTGGAGTCACCTACCTGCCCCCCGCTCTCCATGGGCTGTACCCTCAAACTGTGATCCAAAATAAACTAATTTCTTCCTTCTTTGTTTTCAACACATTACAGTTACCAGAGAAGTAACTAATTCAGCCCCCTATGCCACAACTGAGGGCTAGCCTGGGCAAAAGGTGGGGGCACGGGGATCGGCTCAGTTGCTCACCTCGGCAGTGGGCATAGGGCATGGTGAGGGTATACTCCTCCTTGCGATTAAGGAAGGTGAGTTTAGCCTTGCCGTCCAGAAGCGCCGACAATGAGTTCCCTGCAAGGACAGAGTAGGGACTGTTTAGGGCACAGACCTTTAGCATCAGGCTGCTGCAGGACCCCAAGGTCTGAATGTCCTTAGAACATGTCCCAGAGTTCCAAGCACCTTCAACTGGGGCACTGAGGGAGAGACACACAACCTCTGAGCCTTGGGTATTATAAAAACTCTTGTCTAGTTGGCATCTGTTATGCATCCTGAGAAGTCGTCTGAATTGCAGCACGTTAGTGGTCTATCTCACAACACCATGGAGTTTCAGGGAGGACAACATGAACCTTTTAGAGCCAGCCTGAGGCCAGAGCATAGGTGGGAGGGGTGAATGGAACCTGGGCACAGATGCCACATGCTACCCTCTGCTGCTGCCAGGCACATAGAGGCCCTGAGCACACACCTGCACACTAGAGATGAGGGCAAACAGGGGCCTGCTGGGAAAGTGTGTTGGTGAGGTTCCTGGGCAGTGCCATTTTCAAGCTTAGAGCAGCACAGGGCAGAACATGGCTGCTCCAGTCTGGGATACTCAAATGCTTGCCACCAGCCAGGTGTAGCTACCAAAGCACTTGATGGAACATGCAATGGGACACTGTTCATACTCTGATTTCACTTCTATATACCTACCTACCTTCTATCTATCTACCTATAACCCATCTACCCACCCATGTCTGTCTGTCTGTCTATCTACTCTCCACCTTCCACTTCCCATTTATACACCTACCTTCTATCTGCCTAGCCTATCTCTCTATTTTCTGTCCATCTACCTATTATCTATTATCTATCTACCTAGTATCTATCTCTGTTTTCTACCAAACTACATATTATCTATCTATCTATCTATCTATCTATCTATCTATCTATCTATCTATCTATCTATCTATCCATCCATCCATCCATCCATCCATCCATCTATCTATCTATCTATCTATCTATCTATCTATCTATCTATCTATCTATCTATCTATCTTATCTACCTATCTACCTACCTTCTATCTATCAACTGACTTTCTGACTTTTTAATCTATCACTTTATCCATCTACCTACCTACCTTATGTCTGTTTATCTGTCATATATCCATCATCATCCATTTGCAGTATTAGGGATGGAACACACAGCCTCTGCATGTTGGGTGCACACTTCCCACTGGTCCAACCCCCCTTTAATCAGTACAAGCAGCCACATGTGGCTGGCAGCTATAAAGTCAGGCAGCTCTGTAGGAGCAAGTGCTTCCCCACAAGCTTCTCCTTTGTTTCCTGGCTTCCCCAGGTGTCTGCTTTCAACTGAGTTAGGGCCACCCACATACACTGTCCCACCAGTATTCTGGGGTTCACCCACTTCCACAAGGCCCAGGCCCGGCCATCCCGTCCTCATCCCCAGGAGTCTCCTCACCATAGAACTTAGACTTTGCTGTGATGCTGCCACTCATGCAGAAGCCATCTTTCCTGTTGCTGACATAGAAGGCAGACACAGGAGGATGGTGAGACACCTGTGTGAAGAGAGATGGGTCTAAAGAAGGCTCCAGAAGTGACAATCCCAGAAAGGACATCTGGGTTCCATGGGCAAGTGGGAGGTGAGGGGCACATTCCTACAAGTACCAGGGCAGAGCCTGGATCCTGGGGTCTGAGTCATCCAAAGATGCCCTTCACGGGGAAGTCAGTCAGGCTGCTCGCCCTCCTTCAGGAAATCCTACAGCACCATCACGCCTGCCCTCCCTTCTGGGAGAATCCCCATGGATGGTGAGCAGGTGTGAAGCCTGTCCTATGGCAGGTACAGGCCACTGAAAACCCCACTCTCAGTCCCACAAGCCCCTGTCCACCACCCACTGCACATACTGAGCTGGAAGGCAAGCTGGGCGGTGGGGTCTTGCCTGTTCTGCTATGTAGAAGGTGTGACTGTTGGTCTGAGGGTGCAGCCAGCGGCAGCGAAAAGTCTCCCCCAGAATGGGATTATAGGGTTTCTTGATGCCCTGTGGGGAGCACAAAGATGCACTGGAGGAACCAAGAGGAGAGAGCCACTTCTGTGGGCCCAGTTAGGGTTGTTCCTGCCTCTAGAAGAGGTTTTGTCTCCCTTATTCTGCTTTGGGGTGACTACTTTTTGCTGGTAGCTTACAGTTGTGTGTGTGTGTGTGTGTGTGTGTGTGTGTGTGTGTGTGTGTGTTTGTGTGTACTGCCTCAAGAATTCCTAAATTCCTATCTTCTATTCAGCTTGGAGGGGCCTCAAGACCACAGCTAGATCTGACTGTCCCTGGACTGGGGCACAGACCATACATAACTGGGTCAAAGCTAAGCTTGGGAGGTACCAGGCTTCCAGGAGACTTTGGTCTAGCTTAGCTTACTGTATGACTCTAGGTTGGTTTCTTCTGTCTGGGCCTCAGGCTCACCTGTCTACAATGAGACACAGATCTGGAATCAAACTCATTGCAACCTTTCTTGCCTCTGCCTCCTGAGTGCTAGCATTATACGTGTGAGTTGTCCCCAACCATTCCCTCCCCCACCATGTGTGTATGCGTGCATCCGTGCGCGTGTGTGCATGTGTGTGCATGCCTGTGGAAGCTGGCAGTCAACCTTGCATACTGTTCCATCTTGTCTTTGAGATAGGGACTCTCACTAGCCCAGAAGTTGCTAAGCGGGCTAAGCCAGTCAGTGAGTCCCAGGTATCCTCCTGTCTCTGCCTCCTCAGCACTGGGATCACAAACATCTGCTGTCATACCTAGCCCTTGTGAGGTTTTCCGAATGAAATTCAGGTCTTCATACTTGCATGGCAAGCACTTAACTACTGACTCAGCTCTTCCCAATCCCCCTTCCCCTTTTAAGATGGGTTCTCACTTATGTAGTCCCGGCTAGCCTTGAACCTCAGGAAATCTTCCTGTTTGTGCTTCCCTAGTGCTGGGATTACAGGTGTGCACCGCCATGTCTGGCTAGAATCTTGGTTGCCAAGTTTATGGACTAAGGAACCCCAGCTCCATGTGGGCCTGCAGGTCACTCCATAACCAGGGAGGCTCTGTTACCAGCAGAGTCCGGCTTTGAGTTCTCAAAAGGGGGTTCCTCAGAAATCCCACAGGTGCCTTGCAACTTAGGGTCAAATGCTCCTTTCCTAACACTGTTGTGTGTGGTGGCGCTTGTCACATAGCCTAAGGCTGTTTCCTCAAACACTGAGCAAGGCTCAAGCTAATGGGGACCCTAATGGGGACCAGCATTGGGCTGGGTATGACAGGAAGTCCAAAGAGCTGCCCTCCACCTCTCTGGATCTGGGGCCATGGTGGAGATGGCTGGCTTTCTCCCATGCCGTGGAAGAGTTGGTCCCACTCATGGTGGGCTCACAAACCCCTTGGCTGAGATCCTGTCCTTCCCACAGGCCCCTCTCACCTTGGGCTTCTTATAGAAGCCAGACAGGTACCACCGGAGCACAAGCTTCATGCGGCAGTAGGGGTCATCCTCTGCTGCTGCCCTGTGATGGGGTGGAGAGCTCTAATTCAGGCTAGGGTCCCTGGCTACCCTCCTCAGCACGCACCTCTTTCCCCAACCATCCCAACCTCCATCTACTTGGCTAAAAGAGGCAGTCTCACCCCAGATGACCTGGGCACCCTGCTCCATCCTCCCAGGTAGGGCAGAAGTAGGCAAGTGGGCTCACCACATATCGAGAATAGTGCTGAGGCCAACTCCACACCAGTGCAGAAGGGCTCTGCACACTCCACACTGTTTGGTGCCCCCACCTCTAGGAAGAACCCTGGATGCTCACACCCTTATTTCCCTCTTCCTGGCTCCACCCCATCCCCTGCCTCTGCAGTCCATAGGGTTGTGGAACCCCCTCCTGCTGGAAGGTGCACCTGGAGAGCAGGTCTCCGTGGTAGTAGTAATCAGAGAGCTTGCCGAGGAAGGACCGAGGCTCCAACACGAAGGTCGGCAGCACCACACGGGACAGGTCCATGCCTGGCCGCAGCTGTCGCAGCAGCACCCACATCAGGCTCTTGTTTTCCTCTGACACTGTCTCCACCTGGGAAGTCTCGTCCAGCTGCGGCAGAGGGACATGACCAGACCCCATGAGCTGGGCTGTAAAGCCCCTGCTCTGGGCTGCCTAAGGGAGCTGAGGGACAGGGATCCAGAACAGCACATCTGACCCTTGCCCACTGGATGCCATTGGATGCATGTCCACTCTGAACAGGTGTCACCAGCCCCCATCCTGAGCTTGGGAGTGAGAGAGTTTCTCGGTGGAATGGGTGTCACCACCCACCCACACTGGGTTTAGGAGTGAGCAGCTTCCTCATCAGGTCTGGGACAAGACCAGCTTTTCTACTCTGGCATCCTGGTTCTCCCTCTAACATGCACAACTGCCATGGTACTATTCACCACATGGCACATCCACAAGACCCTCACCAGAGGCCAGATCCACAGGGCTGCCTGATCCTGTATGTCTGGCCTCCAAAACCCTGAGTTAAATAACCCTCTTGTCTAGAAGTTCTAGCTGCAGGAATCCGGTTTCCCCAGTCCTCTGTGTTTATGGGTGTGCTAGGCAGTTTTCTGCTACTATAAGAAATACCTGAGGCAGTCAAGTTAAAAATAAGAAAGGTTTTAGCCAATCTCAGCACTAAGGAGAACTGGTGTTTGTGGCCAGCCTTGGCTACAGAGTAAGTTTTAGGCCAACCAGGGCTACACAGGATGGTTGGGCCTCACTGCTTTGGGCCTCTGGAGAGGCGGTACATCATGGAGGAAGCACTTGGCAGCACAAGTGCTCATGGCCAGGACATGAAAGAGGGAAATATCCGACCATCAGACCCCTCTGAGGCCATAGCCCCTGCAACCTAACTTCCTCCTGCTGAGCCCCACCTCCCCAAGGTTTTACCACCTCCCAGCTGTGACAAGCTGGTGATCAGACCATCCACACTCACCATGCACATGACAATACTCACATGACAGCATAGGTGCCTGACTGGGATGAGGAGCTCCCAGGGGCAGGGTCATTCTAGGTGTATGTAGGTCCCCAGCACGTATAGGACTGGGGGGGGGGGGATCATTCTTGAGCTGCCTGTCCACTCTGGCCACACTCCACTCCAGGGAGGCTGTTTGTTTGGGGCTGGACCCTCACATCACCCTTGCATCTCATGCTAGGCAGGCAGGGGAGAGTTGAGCAGGCATCACTCAGATCCTTGCCGTGTCCTGTTTCCCCTCCGAGTTAACAGGGCTCTCACCTCTCCCAGCTCCTCCTGGACCTGTTCCACATAGGTAGTTCCCCTCCATGGCCCACCAGGGCTGTCTAGCAGGTCGCTCCCACTCTCGTTGGTCTTGCGGCTGTGATCCTGGGTCTCGGCATCCGAGTCTTCTGCATTCTCTCGTTCTGACTTGTCTGAGAATGCATCGTTCTCCAAGGCAGACCCATTCAGCCTGGAGAGTAGAAATGCCAGTGGGCCCCCAATTCCAGGCAACACCTAGGACCTAGGACACCCACCTGGGTACCCAGCCTCTTTTCCTGCAGGGAAGTTGCACACTGCCTAACACTACGTGACCTGTATTTGCACCACTGCTCCTGTTTATCAGTAAGGATGCAAAGACTGGTTCCCACCGGAAAGAACAAGTCCATCACTCCAGCTGACCCATCTCCTGCTGCTTAGGGGACACCATGCTGATCACCTCTCACCCCGTTCACTCACGGGAACAGGTCTTGATCTGGGATGGTGGCCGAGGTGGGCAGTCCGTAGAGAGAAGAGGGAGAGGCATCAGGCGAGGACCCCTGCTCCCCATCTCGACCCTGCTTGCACGTGCTCAGTCGCAGGAGGCTGGAGCAGCGAAGGGCCAGCTCCAGGGCATCTAGCCAGCAGCGGCCTAAGGGGCACAGAGGGAGACTGGTGGGTGGCTTCCCTTCTATTTCCCCACCAAGGAACCTTAATCTGCCTGTTGTCTGAAATAGCCTTCCAAAACCAATCTCCAGCCAAGGAACCCTGCCCTTTAGTCATGAAACTTCTAGTCCCACACCTTACTCCACCTCACTAGGGCCAAGTTAAAGATCTGCCTCCTCCACAGACCCCAGCCTTGCATGTAGCCATCCTGGCAGGAATGAATATGTACTAAAGAGACAGGTGTGCCCTCCCTTTGGCCATTAGACTATTGAAACAGTGGACCCCAAGGCATTGGAATTGCCCCAGGAGTCTCACGCTGGGGGAGAGAAGGGCTGAAGTCTGGGGACAGACAGAGGGGAGCTTGTCTCTTAGAGACCCCACGGAGTTCTGAGAACGTGTCAGAGATTGCAGGAGAGATTGGCGCTGAGACAGTGATGGGCAGGACCACACCCTGACTAGGATTCTTAGCTCTGTACTCCTCCTGCCCTCTGTTTAAACCTCAATTTCACATCAGGACCCTGAAGACTTGAGATATATCTTGTTGGGCCTGCCAGGCCTTGGAGTGAGTCAACAGCTCTGGGAATGTGCATACACATGTGTATGTCCTTGGGGTTGACACAGTGTAGGATAGACATCAGGAGGGCAGAGGCTGGGCAGGGGTCTTACGTGCTAGTGAAAAGTCACTGACCAGGTAACTTCAAGAGGTAGCAAGAGATAGTTAGGGCTGAGGGATAGTGGGGGAGGGGATGACAGACAGGGCAGGGCCTCTGCTTTGGCCCTGAGGTTCTGCTTGCTTTGTGACAGTGTGTGTGCATGAGTGTAGAACTTGGGTTAGACCTGTGTCATACCACTGTTCTCAGGGGTGTGGCGGGGTGATAGGAGGGCACTGTTAAGAGCTATGGGGGAGAGGGACCCATGCAGGTGACACCAATGTCTCAGTGTGATCACTAACAGCAGCGCTTCCGTCCACGCCTCAGAGTCATCTATAAATGATACCATGCATGCCCAAAGGACTCATGAGTGAGGGTCCCAGCTCAAGGTAAGATGAAGTTCTTGATTCCTAAGCTTGCATGCTGGGTGTCCTTGGGAAGTGTGGATTTCTTTCCCTAACTTAAAGCTGCAGAGACTTTTGTTTGAGAGCCCCTGAGGCTACACTGGGACATTCATGGGAACCCACCTGGTACCCTGGAGCTGCCCCTCTTGCTGAGGGATATTTGAGATCTTGGACTTACTGTAGGCTTGGTTTGAGCACAGTGCTACCTCCTGTGAGGCTGGACATTTGTAAGGACAGTGAGTGGGTTCTGGAGGTTATGCAACCCAGGATGAGAGCTGGTTGTAGAATTAGACTTAGGGCCCAAATGTGCATTTTGTGGCTGCCACAAAAGACTTGACATCCTGAATGTTACACAGCCTTTGGGAACCATTTGAAATTCTTTGCCTCTTCTTGCAGGAAGCCGATCCTGATATACATGGTATGCAGGTAACATTCTTCCTTGACTGTGGCCCCCTGACAATCAGGGATTCAGCTCTGACTTGTCATCTGGTGGCTGGCTTACTGGTCACAGACCCCCAACGTGTGCAGGCTCTGTGAGGGCATAGGTTGCCTGTTTACCCTAGAGCCCAGCAGGTTCAATGACAGAATGAGTGAACAACAGTCAAAACAACGTATGAGGGCGTGTGAATGCAACTTTTGACCACCAGGAGGCACCATAGCACCAGCAGTTAAGCTATCTGCAGGATTCCAAGTCTGGACAGTTGGATCCTAGTTGTCAGGGCCTTGGACTTCCAGCAGGGGGTGCAGTCCTGAGGCTTTGTTAAGGAGCCACAGCCTGGCTAGAAGCTGTCACTTGAAGGACTTCTAAGAATGGGGCTGCTGCTTGGATTCTGTTACCTAGTTCAGAGAATCTGGGACTCGGGGAAGCCCACATTAATATCTGTAGCCTATTTTTGCCAGAATACCTCTAGGCTGCCTGTGACTTAATTTACCTATTAAATTCACAACTGTCACTTGCTTGCTTCCATACAGCCCTGGGATTCCTATAGCATTGGGCTGACAAGTGTGGCTAGTCCCACTTAATCTGTGGGAAATCTGAGGCTTAGCTGAGAGAGGGGTATCACTGTAAGGTAGGCTCAGTCTGTGTCTGACTCTAGGGGACCCTGGGGAGGGAGAAACAGGACAGGTAGCACTTACCGTCTGATTCAGAAGCGGCCCTGAAGATCAGGTAGCTGCTAGGGAGGGGCTGAGTGATGGAGCCCACACTCTCGCCTTTGGGGCCCTGGAGAGACAGAGATCTGCAGGGTCAGGCACTGGGCCAGGAAGGCTGTGGTACACTCTTTATCCCTTCTAATCAGAAGCCTTTCCTTCCACTTAGCTTCTCAATTATGGCTAATAATTCGCCTAAGGCGAATCCTGGACTCACAGTTGAATTTTAACTTCAGCGAGACAGTGAAGGGCAGTTTAGTGTAAGTAAATTTGTCTTACTTGGAATAAATGTGTTTCCTTTTGTTTTGTTTTTGAGACAAGATCTTACTGCATGGTTATGGCTGGCCAGTAACTTGCCATGTAGATTAGACTAGACCTTAAACTCATAGAGATCTGCCTGCCTCTGCCTCTGGAGTGCCAGGATTAAAGGTCTGACCTATCATGGTCAGGTTGGAATAAATGTAAACAGTCAGAATGTTCATATAAAACAGTTTTATTTTTCCCATTTTTGGTTTTTCAGATAGTTTGTTTAGAGGCAGGGCTATGCTCACTCTGCAGCCTAGGCTGGCCTGGAACTTTCTATGTAGCTGAAGATGGTTTTGAACCTCTGATCCTCCTGCCTCCAACCCAAGTGCTGCCCAACCTTGTGTGATACGAGTATCCTCAGAGCGCTGAAGAAGGCCGCACTGTGCCAGGTCGGTCATGTTAATTCATTTTTTGAAGTGGGTATTTTTTTGTTTTTTTTGTTTTGGTTTTTCGAGACAGGGTTTCTCTGTATAGCCCTGGGTGTCCTGGAACTCACTCTGTAGACCAGGCTGGCCTCGAATTCAGAAATCTGCCTGCCTCTGCCTCCCGAGTGCTGGGATTAAAGGTGTGAGCCACCACTGCCCAGCGAAGTGGGTATTTTTAATCCACAATGGGTTTTTTTCAGCTATAGTTTATAAAGTGGGGGAGAATATTAATTTTAAAACTAACAGCAGCAGCCAGGCATGGTGGTTTATACCTGTAATTGCAGCAACGGAAAGGATGAGGAAGGAAGGCTGCCACAGGTTGTAGGTAAGTCTGAGCCTCAGAATGAGCCATGAGTTAGGATGGGCCGTAGAGTAAGATAAACCCTGTCTCCAAAACCAGACCAACAGCAACAAACCACCACCACCAACAACAAAACCCAAGCTGGGCAAGGTAGTAGACTCCTTTAATCCCAGCCTCAGGAGGCAGAGGCAGGTAGATCTCTATGAGTTTGAGGCCAGCCTGGTCTATATACATTTTAGGCCTGCCAAAGCTACATAGTGAGTCTGTCTTTCACCCCCATCCCAAATCCAGAACAACCCTAAAATTTGTTGTTTCTCTGAAACCCACATATAATCAAGATTTCTCCTGGGGACCCACCCCTATCCTGATCAGTTCTGCCTGGCAGTCCTGGTGGTGATGGATGACACCTGAGACAGTCCCTTCCTCCTCTCCAGACAGCACTGGATGAGGGGTTTGATGTATAGCTCATTGTGCCTCATCCATACTTCTAGCAGCCTGCCTGAGGATAGCCACCCCTCCAGGGATCCCTTGCTAGGGGTCCCATTTTGGGACAGCAGTCCCAGGCAAAGCCTCCGTTGTCCCCGAGTCTCCACCTGGATGCCCTGTGGATCGGCTCACCTTCACAGCCCACACAGACTGGTCCAGCGGGTGGAAGAGTTTGAAGCAGAAGCCGTCCTTCTTGGAGGGGCGCTCAATAAGCTCGCAGCAGTGCAGCAGCACCGTGCCCACCCACTGGCCCACCTTGGGTGTCTTGTAAATGAGCAGCACCCCTGGCTTCAGTACACACCACAGCTTCGTCCAGCTCTTCAGGGTCCCTCGGATCTGCAGGAGGATTCATGGTCAGGGTCACCCATGGGAGCTGCCCCCTGGGCCATCTGTGCAGCTTGGTGGGGGGATGAGGAGCAGAGACAAGGACTGGAGGCCCCTGGAACTGGGAGAACTATCCCAGAGCTCTGAAGTTAGTGAGGTCCTCAACAGCATCTTGACTTGGGACTCTGCAGACCTATGAGAAGCCAGCTTTATGGTGGGGTCATTAGTTACAGTAGTCAGGGTCCACTCAAACTGTGTAGTGACAAACACTTAGACTTGTCTCCCAAGTGCCATGGATTCCCCAGTCGATAGGAGTCTCTGGGAGTGGCACCTGCTTACCTTTAGGCTGTCAGCCATGATGACCACACTGGGGTCAGTCAGGGCACTGAACAGCTGCTTCGTGGCCCGCTTCTTCTCCTGCCGATAGTTCTCCTTCTGTGCCTGCAACCAGAGAATATGTGGGTCATGGAGTGCATGGACTGCCCCAGCTCCCCCATCGCCAGCAGGGCACAGGGAAAGGAGGATATAGGGGGTGTGGGCATCCCCTCCGTCGTCACCCTGGGCCAGGCCCACCTTGAGAGCATCCTTCTTGGAGACCCTGGTCGTTGGAGAGGTACATTCCTTGTCAGATCCATTGCATAGCCTGTACTCAGCCTGCAAGAGAGACAGACCATGGTGCTGGAGGTGCTAGGGTATGGTTGGGGTTGCCAGGACCAGGGCAGCAGAAAGCAGGGGTCCCAGAATGACCAAAAAACGAGACGGTGAGCTGAACACCAGCATTCACCTCTGCCTCCTGACTGTGGGGGTAATAAGAGTGACTGCCTCAGCCCTGGCAGCCGTATCTTCTCCTCCCTGACCATGATCGACTGTGCCCCTGAACTATGAGCCAAAATACATTCTCCTTCCCTTAAGGTGACTTTATCAGCCGTTTTATCCCAGCATCGAGAAAACTAACAGAGTTTTGGTGGCAGCTAGGACATGGTAGTGTCAAGTTCCTAGGCTGTATCACCCATATCTCCCACGATGATCAGAATGGACACTCCTTGGCCACCATCAAGGGCTCATCTCTAGGAGACTGTGGTAGAGAGGTTCACTGGTTCTGGGGGAGGTATGTCTCGAGGGTCAGTGCGTAGGCCAGCTACAGATGGGAGCCAAGCATCTGTACCTGGGCCCACGGCTCGCTTCTCAGACCCAGAAGAGTAATCTATAAATCATGGAGCTGGAAGGAGCCACAACCCCACACAGACAGAGAAACTGAGGTCCAGGGTGTGGAGCCTGAACATGGTCTAAAAGCCACAGTTTGGGGATGGCAAACTGTGCCCCAAACCCCACATGCCACCTGCTGATGTGTCCCTGGGTTCTACAGGTGTAATGTATGTGATCCTGGCAAGCTGACACATGCTGTTTGAACTCACTGAGAAGCTGGCCCTGGGAATGAGGCTGCACCCTACCCCCATTTCAGACCATGTGTGTTTGCCTCGGTATTACCAAGGCCCCTGATCTGTGGATGGCTGCTCCCTCCCCAACTCTGTGACAGGGTGGGAAGACAGTAGCCCTAAAGAATTCAAGTGCTGTGCCTTTGAGAACAGCTGGAAGGGGACCATTTCTAACGGAGGAGGTTACTGTTATTGAATGTCATAAGTGTCTACAGTGAGAGCAAAGGCCCAGAACTCAGCTATGGACAGAAGGCACAGTTGGGAACTGCAGCTGTGTGTGTAACTCAAAGACAACTTGCAGGAGTAAGCTCTCTCTTACAGTGTGGATTCCAGTGATTGAACTCGGGTCATCGGGCATGCTGGCAATACCTATTGAGCTGTCTCATTGGCTTATACATGCACATTAAATGCTTACATGCCTCTAATTCTAGCACTCAGGAGGCAAAAAGAGGCTGATCTCTGTGAGCTGAAGGCTAGCTTGGTCTGCATAATGAATTCCAGACCAGCCAAGGCTACCCAGTAAGAAGACCCTGTCTCAGAGACAAACAAACCAATCACAGCAAGCAGCTCAAGTCACTGGTATTACCCGAGGCTGGCACAGCAAGGCTCAGAAGCAACAATGTAGCAAATAAGAAGCCAAGCTGGGACTGAACCTGGTAGTCCCCCTTCAGAGCAGCATCCTCTTAGCTACATAGGGACATTACAGATGGCCAGAGGGAGTGCTGGGGGCTGGGGGCTGCGCAGAAGCAGTCTCGAGCTGAGAATAGTGATGAGCATGTGTCAGGTAGCAGGCCTCTAGGGACAGGCCCTGTTAGGACTCTGCGGACTGCTCCTCAGCCTGACCCGATCCTCTCTCTCCACATTTCTCTTCCTCAGTCCCCGAGTGGCCTGCCCAGAACGAGGACAGCTCTGACCACAGGGGTGGTGACATGCTCAGGGTTTAGACAGTTCAAGCTCACAGCCAGTTCTGTGGTGAGCTGTTTGTCCGAGCACCCTTGTGGGGCAGCTAACTCAGCTCCTGCTCAGACTAGCAGCTGGTGTTTGTCAAGAACTATGAAGAGATGGACAAATAACAGGATGGTTTCACTTGAAACACTAGTCTGATGGTGAGCCTAGCCTTCAGTGCCTGAGCCATGTCTTCGGCCCAATAATACTATTCACAGGAAGATAGGACTCAGTGGTTAAGAGCCCTTTAGAGGACACAGGTTCGATTCCCAGCATCTACTTTGTGGCTCACAATCCTCTGTAACTCCAGTTCCAGGAGATCTGATGCTGTCTTCTGGCCTCCTAGACTACCAGGCATGCAGGTGCTACAGAGGCAAAACATCCACACATAGAATAAGTCAATCTGATTATTTACACTATTTACAGCCGTGAGACTGACCTCTGCCGCCAGCTTTTCACCAGACTGGCCTGAACCAGCTGTGCTTGTTTTAGGCCACAGAGGAAGAAGGAAGGCAAGCCAGGGGCCTGGGGCAGAGCAGCCACTGCATCCTGGGAGGCAAGGCCAAGGCCGCTCTGAGGGAGTGGTCAAGTCAGCAGAGAGCCTGCTGGGCACTGCAGAAGGGATTCCCCCAGCAGGCTGTGCTTGGCATGTTGCCTGCACACCAGAGACCCCCAGACACTTGTGTGTCCTCATGTATCCCTGGCAACACAGGAACACTTAGGAAATGGGACGGTCCTTCAGAAGTGGGGATTTTGAAATCTTCCTGGAACTCCGCAGCCTATAAAAATGACTTAAAAGCTGAAATTGGAGACTCAGTGGGTAAAGCACTTGCCATACATGCGTGCAGGCTAGAGTTTGGATCCCTAGAAACAAGCCGTGTAAAAGCAGGGCAGATGTTGTGACCACTTGTAATCCCAACAATTGAGGGGTAGAGTCGGGATTCTGGAGTGGGCTGGCTAGCAAGACTAGCCAGAATTGTTACCAGGGAGAGATCGTGCCTCCATAAATAGAATGGAAAGCAATAGAGAACAACCTGATATCGGCTTCAGGTCTCCCCGTGCATGCACACACACCACCTATACCATGCAAACTACACATACCACACATACCTATAATAAGATAAGAAACTGTAATTGAAACAACCTCCAAATGAGAGAAAGCATTTACAAACCACACATCTGAGAAGGGCTGAGGATTCAGAATATATAAAGAACGCTTGCAACACAACAAGAAAAAAATGGACAACCCGATCAGGAGATAAGTGAAAGATTTGCAGATGCACATGATGCCATGCTGAGCTGAGTCAACCCGGAAACCGAACCACACTGAGATGCCAATCAGGAAGGCTAGAGTCAAAACAGAATAGAAACCACCAGTGCTGGCTGGGGAGGACTGAGGGAGGGCAACCTGTGTTGTGCCGGTGTTCACTAAGTGCACGGGAGTTTAACAGTTCTTCAAAAATTAAACACAGAATGTTTTAGAAGTCCATAATTGCCTTAGTACTTGGCAACTTCACAAAGGACTGTAGCCCAGATACATATGCACATGGGTACCCACAGCAGCTGTTTACTACAGCTGAAGAGTGGAAACCACCGGGAAGTGGCAGCAGAGGGGACAGCAGAGTGTGGAAGGAAGAACGAAATCTAATAGCTTGGAAGGTCTCCCTAAGCAGAGGGGCTTCCTTCTCCCCAAATAGTCCTGGCTGGCAGGAGTCCCATTTTCAGGTTCACTGGGCTATGCTAAGCACCTAATAAAACAAGAGACACAGCTGCCTGAACCCCATGCAGATAGCGGGCAGCCTGAGAGCTGACGCCTTTCCTCATCTAAGTATGGGGACCTCAGGTTCAGCCAGCACCCCGCTGTCCCTTGACCTAGGCTCCCTGCCTCCTGGCCCTCCCTCAGCCTGGCTCTTACCAGTGGCACCTTCGTGGCGGAGCCTGGGGTCTGGGGCTCTTCATCTCTGGGTTGTGATGGGCCGTTGGACTCCATGTCCCTTCCTGGAAGACAGTGGGTAGGCAGGACTCAGAGAGGCAAAAGTGCACTATAAAGGCTGCCTGGGAGGGGCAGGAAGCCACAAGAGTGGTGTGGCTCTGAGAGGTGGAGTGAGCTTCAGTAAAGGGTCCCAGGGGCTCTGGTCAGCACTCACAACCACTGAGAGGAAACAGGGGAGGAGCTAGAGGAAACAAGGGCAGTTGGGCCAGGGGTGTGTGTGTGTGTGTGTGTGTGTGTGAGAGAGAGAGAGAGAGAGAGAGAGAGAGAGAGAGAGAGAGACTTAGGCTCTTGGATCTCCAAGGAAACATGGCGCCCAGGTTCAGAGGCACAAAATACACAACTCTGGCAGTTCCATAGTCTTGCTCCAGATTAGATGAAGAGGTGGGAGGAAGGCTTGGCACCAGGACCCCTGCCTGGCCTCCCTGTTCTCTGTAGCTTAAAGGAGAGAGAGAGAGAGAGAGAGAGAGAGAGAGAGAATGAATAGTGGGGTGGTCCAAAGCCAGTCCCAAGTGTGATTTGACCGCTCTCCCTTGCTGATGCGGGTGAAGGGCCTATGATTTAGAACAGAGGCCATGAATCTGTGGTGGTGGTGGTGGTGGTGGTGGTGGTGGTGGTAACTCTTCCTGTTGAAGCTACAGGCCAGGGATGGGTATGACGGGAAGGAACAGCTGGGAGGCTGGGGGCTCTGCAAACCACTTCCCAAGAGCTCTGGGAAGGGCTGGGTGGAGCTGAGCAGTAGAGATATTCTCTCCGGAAAAGCCAGGGTGGTGACCCAAGAAAGTATTTCTACCTACAGGTCAGAGAGCAGCAACCACTTGAGGTCACCTAACATCCCAGTCTGGTGACCCCCCCATGTGACCAAGTTTCAGGAACTACTACTCTCTGCCCATACAGCCCCCTGACTCAGACCTTGGAGCTGGGGTGGGGATGGGCAGCTGTCCACTCTCAGAGGCCACATGCGGGAAGGTGGACTCTGGGTAGGGAGGGGTGAGCAGAGGTGTCACGTCAGGTGAGACAGGCCAGCACTAGCTCTGCTCTTTCCACCATACATATCCTGTGCACACCCCTGCTCCGGGAACCTGTCATCGCTTCCATTCTCTGAAGAAGGCCTGGAGCCTCCCAGTCCTTACATGGCCCAGCCAGTTGTCCTACAGCTCAAGATTCCAGAAAATGATCACTAACTGAAGCTTGCCATTCCCACCTTTCCTTCCCACCTCCCCTACTGGGACCCATCGATCGATCAATCGATCAATTGATCAATCGATCCTCTCCTCGCCTGTTCCTGCAGCCTAGGTGAGTGAGGGCCACGGGCCACTAGGTATCAACCTTCCTTGTATCCCAGTGACTGTCCAGAGTGCCCTCCCCATCCAGCCTCAGTTTCCCCTTCTGGTGGCTGAGATTGTTGACATGACTTCTAGCTCTCCTTCCCTGTCACGGCCTTCCGCCTGTCCTCACGGAGGGCTGGTGTCTTCTCCACACTGGGTATCCAGCAGTGGAAGGTAGAAGAGGGAAGAGGGGAAGGCAGGGCTGAAGTCCACTGGAGCAGTATAATCCCATCTTCCATTCCCAAAAGGAAGGGCTAAGTTCTCTAATGCCACTGCCACCCACAGGCTAGAGAGGGCTCTAACCTGGGTGGACGGGCCTGGAGTCCATCAGAACATTCTTTGTGGTGGGGCCCAGATTCCAGGACCCAGAACTTTATCCACAAGTGGCATGGAAGTAGCATGGACTGAAATGTTTCTTCCTAGGATTCAGGACTGCTTGGGAAGGTGCTGATGTCTCCATTTTATTAACAAGTAAACTGAGCCCCAGTAAGTGGTCTGCAGGTACTTAGCCATGACAGCAGGGCTAGGGTCAGGTGCCTGTCCCCACAGCCAGTGTTTGGGATAACTGATCTTTATCATCTCTAAGTTAGAACCTCACCAGCAGACATGGTCCTTCAGTGTGCTGTGAACCCTTTGCCCACAACAATCATAGTCCCATTTGTGTGACTCTCTCACTGGCCATGAAGGTACTAGATGGGGTGGAACACTAGCTAAACTCTCAAACTGCAGAGCCAGGAGGACCCCAGATCCCCATGGCTTGTACCAACCTGGGGTGATGGGACCAAGCTCATTTTCGCAGCCCAGAAGCAGGTTCCGTGGGACTTTCCGGGGGTCAGTCTTCTGTGGAGTAGAAGCTGGTGGACACAGCGAGAAACGGCGCCGGAGAAAGGCCTCCTCCTTCATGGTGTGGGTGCTGGGGGGCTTCTGAAAGGAAGAAGCAGGGACATATGGTCAGACCTCATCTAAGGCTAGGGGGAGTGTTCTGGTATGTCCACAGAGAGGTCAAGGGAGGGCAGACCAGGTGGCCCCGAAGAGTGAGGAGGCAAGATAACAGGAGGCTGGGTGTCCCTGGGGTCTGCTTGTTCTATTTTTAGGACATATGAGGTTTCTGGCCCTGCCTGAGTGTCTGTGGTCCCAAGACTCAAAGTCCTGAACAGTGAGAAGGTACAGGAGTGCTCTCACAGGTCATACTAGCCCATGATATCACCTACCTGCTGGAAGCAGTTCTGGGACCAGGGGAGGTTACAGAGGAGGAACTATAGGCAGCCTCACCACACTCTTGACCACTGGCAATGTCTTCAGCAGGTGACAGGTCCTCACAGTCTCACCCTAAACACAGCCTGCCAGCTGAGAACAGCTTGGTCAGCCACCTCCCAAGCCTTTCCCTGTCCACCGGACAGAAGCCATCCAATCTCAGCTATTTTTATAAATAAGAGAATCACAAATGCTCTGCTCTGGAGTCTCCTGGCAGGTGCTGGCAAGCAGAGACTTTTTGTCCTGCTTCATCTATCTGCTTTCAAGGACAGGTTTTTCAATAGTCCACTGACCAGCTTCCCCTCTTGCCCAGCTTTCTAGGGACATAGCCTGAGCCTCCGTAGTTGGCCAATGGCTTCTCTTTTTCCAATGGCCTGATCCCAAATACGCATAGCATTTCCTGCTGAACTTGGGGACCAGGTGAGATTCGGGAATGGGCAGGTACCTGGAATGTCAATGGTTCCAGAGGTTTCTGTTCACAGCCCAAAGCCCATCTTTGTCCCATGCACATTTCATTACTTAGTTAAGATTTCCAGATAACTGGGTAGTTCCAGGCCCAGGGCAACTAAGGCAAGCTGGGCCCTTAGGGACCTGCATAGGGAAAGGGCGTCATGCAGTGTGACAAAGGGTGTTGACATAATTGGTCTCTCCTACTGGAAGCTTCACTTTCTTTAGGGATTGAGTGACACAGGCTTGGGGAAGAGTTCACAGCTTCCTGTCAGCCGTCCCATCAGGCATCTGCCCACGTGCAGTAAGTGTGGTCAGGGGAGGGTGTGTGTAAGTATCTAGAAGGATTCTTCAGAAAGTGCACCCCATCATTCACTAGCATACACACTATTCTGTCTTCCTCCTTCCCTCCACTAAATCGTTCACTTGCCCATCTGTTTGTCCACTCCTCTCTCCCCCTATTCATCCATCACCCACCTACATATCCAGGCATCATTTCTCCCTTCATTAGTGTCTATGTACCACCTACCCATCCATCCATCCACCCACCCATCTATCTATCCATCCATCCATCTACCCACTCATCTATCCATCCATCTATCCACCCATCCATCCATCCACCCACCCACCCATCCATCCATCCATCCATCTAGCCACCCACCCATCTATCCATCCATTCAGCCAGCCAGCCAGTCACCCACCCATCTACCTATCCATCCATTCATTCATCCATCCATCCATCTACCCACCCATCTACCCATCTACCCATCTATCTATCTATCTATCTATCTATCTATCTATCTATCTATCCATCCATCCAAGTATCCATCCATGTATCCATCCATGTATCCATTCATCCACCCTCTCATTCTCTCTTCTCTCCCTAAATCTTTCCAGTCAGTCACTCAGCTGACCAGCCTGGTTCCCACTTCCTTCTCATTCACCCATACTCAGACACATGAGGTGAGAAGGGCAGTGACTACTCTGTCAACATGAACAGACACCCCAACCTCCAGCCCTAATGCAATTCAGGTATACACCAGAACAGCTACCAGCTGGTGGCCCAGCAGATTCTCTCAATCTGCCCTGCAGAGCTATCCTGAAACCCTAACTCCACCGTCCCTCTTTGTGCCCCACCGTGCCCTTTAGAGATGCCACTGTCACACACTAGGTGTGGTGGAGATGCATCTCACAGCCCAGGTGATGCATCTCCTAGTCCCGAGCTCTGCCCACCCTGTGCCACTGGCTCTTTCACCTACTGGGTTCCAGCCAACCACAGTGGGCTTCCTCACAGTCCTGGCAAATGCTGAACCCAAACTTGCTGAAGGACCTCTGTATGGCTCTGCTCTGCTCTTGTCCTGCATCCCCACCCCTAGTGCACAGGCTGGGTTTTGTCACATTCCACTCAGAAGTGTCCTCTGGGTGACCACTCTTTGGCTGCAACTCTGCACATTCTCTGCATAGCACTGGAGGCTCCTAGAAACCCTCCCTGGCAGTTCTTTGTTAAAACTCTTGGGGCAGGAGAGATGGCTCATTTGGTAAAATGTTTGCTGTGTAAGCATGAGAGCCTGAGCTCAATCCTTATAGCCTATAATCCCAATGCTGAGAAGTAAAAGCTTTAACTCAGCTTGGGGTAGACTCTGCCTACAATAGATGTCCTTCCTGTTCAGGGTCAGCCAGACCTGCTCCTTAGCCTACATAGGCTGCAGGGGAAGCAGCCACCTCTCTTCCTCCTGCTGGTGCTGACAGAGTGGCTTTGGTGGGCCATACTCACATGGCCACCTGACCTGGCTGTCCAGCTACCCTTCTGTCTTTGCTCTGTCAGAGTCCACAGAAGACAGGGACATACACACATCAGAAAGGGACATTTTGAATTTGGCTTCAGAATGGAGATATGTGACTCTTAGAAGAACAATGTTCTGAATGGAGGATGGGCTGGGTGTACCTGGAACCCTGAGGTGTGGTGGGAGAAGTAGGGGGCATGTGGCTGAACTCCTGATCCACAGAGAATGAAAGCTGGGTGTCAAGTCAGAGACAGTGTGGATACCATGAGGCCCAGGCAGAGCCTGTTCGCTGGCCGAGCCCATGGAAATGGGGGTGAGTGTGGGGCTTGCAGGCTCCGCATCTTGCTAAGAGAAAGAGGTGTGTCACCATATCCACCCCAGTTGGCCTATGCCCATTCTCTCTACCTAGGTAGCTGAAGTGTGCCTCTGCCTCCACAGGACTTTCCATGGTACTCTTCTCCTTCCTTAGAGAATCAGCTCTTCCACAGAACACTTCCTCAGGCCACTGTTCTGGTACCTGTGTTCTCCTACAGTTCCTATGGGAATCTGTGCCATGCCATATTGGGCTTGTATGAGGCACACATCATGTGCTGATTTGACTACTTAACCCTTCCGTACTCCATGAACTGGGTATACCCATGGCCATGTAATAATGTACTAGCTCATGGATGGAAAGAGGGCTCAGAAAAAGCGGGAGTTGCTTCTTTAAGGAAGGTTCCTGAAGGTCTAGCAGGTGGCCAGACCCATCCCTGAGGCTGTGGGAAGTGACCCGTCTTGCTTTTCCTGGTAAAGCAGTACTCCTCCCTTCCAACAGGGATAGACACACCCTCCTGAGACCCTGACACCCCCTTCCAGACCCTCTCTGGATCCTTCCCTATCTGAACCCCAGGCTCATGGGCCTGGGGCTTTTGGGATCCTTGCTGTTGTGACAGTATCTGTAGCTTCCACTGTGCTGCTACCTCACGGCAAGGTACATCCATGTGTCTGAGCCCGGGAGAAGCAGGGGCTTGGCCAGATTTATGACGCCCACTGTGCGGCCATCTTTCCTTGACCTCAGGCACCTCCTCGTCCCTTTCCTCAGGAATTCTGCTCTTTCCCGCCCAGCTGAGTATCACAGGCCACCTAGGACACAGGAAGGTGTCAGGGTAAGAGCAAGGGGAGAAGGCAGTTCCAACTCCTACCTTGGCCCTGCCTTCCACATGGGGCCAGATAGGCTCCTCAGACGCAGGTTCCCATCAGGCATAGAAGCCTGATGTGGTACCAGGGGTGATGTTGCCTCCCAGAGCAGACAAGGCAGAGCCAGCACTGTCTCTGATCCATTAATCCCATGTCCCTGTGGACAAAGGTCTGGAAAGTGGGCAAGGACCCCTGGCCAGCTGGTCCACCTCACACAGAGTGGAGACACTGTCACCTACGTTATCCTCTTAATGAATGTATTCCTCCATCTTAGCAGTTTAATCCCCAAGGAGAATACCCCTTCCAGCTGGGTCACCCCTCCAAGTAAGCGCTAGCTCACTGCCCTCCAGCTAGCTTCCAAACAAGGATCTGACTGACCATCGATGCACAACTCCCTCCATTGCTGACAGACGCCCACCTTTGGCCAAAACAATGGGATCATTGTGGAGAAAGGTCAAGGCCACACACAAAGAGGCAGAGATCTGAAATCCGGGCCCAGGCTTGTCTGAGCCTCAGAGAAGGAATCGATGAAGCTGTCCATTCCCACACTCCCTTCCCATTCCACCTGCATGCACTCAAGCAGATGGGGCAGCTCTGATCTGAGTCCATTCTGTCATCCTGCAGAGGACTGGGGACCATGAGAAGTCCAGCCCCGAGGCCACACTCATTTTGCAGCTATGTGTAGAGGTTCTTTTTCAGAGTGGGGCCATGAGGTACCTTCAGCAGCCAAGGGTGCCCATGGCTGGCACTGTGGACTCTGGGTAGCTTCCTCACTCACAGGCCATGAGGATCTGCTGGGGGCAGACAGGCCAGGATGCCTGGAGAGAGGTGAGGCTCTAGCTGCTGGGACTTTCTATCGTTGGTAGAGGCCTCCCTCTCTATGTATGTGCTGATGTTTTTTGTCCGAGTTCATTAAAAGCTATTGGGGTGCAAACCCTTGAAATCAGTTCAGAAATGAAGGAACGTGGCCTGCAAGCCCAACTTTTCTGCAGATCCTCTGGAGAACTGGCAGACTCTATAGAATGACAGCAGCTATCACCAAAAAGCCCTGTCCACATCATGGCCTGCCCAGTCTCTTCTGCCCCCCTCCAACTGAGAGGAGTCTTTGATTTTGGATACAAACTGCAATCAGGACAATGCTCTTGGTGGTTACATAAGCTGGCATGGGACACTATGAAGGATTAGAGGAAGGACAGGGGCTAGTGCAGCCAGGAAGAGGGGCCTACCAGGGGTCAAGAACTCTGTCCCACTTTCAGCCCAGACTTGCCATGTGCCTCCACACATAGATGGGAAGAGAACCTGGCTTCCCAGGGACAACCAGACATGTTTCTGGGGAAAGCGCCACTGCAGTCAAGGCCAGTGCTCTACTAAATGGGCATGCCTGAGGGGCTCCCACGGGGGGAGGGCTGGTGTTGCAGAGACACCCCAAGTTTAGCTCTCCCACTATAATACTCAGCATGCCTCCCCCAGTGGGATGGCTCTGCAGGTCACTCCTACCCTAGGTGTGGACTGATTGAGAGACAAGAAGCTGTCATTGGGTCACCCATCAGGGAAGCTAGGTGCTGCCCGGAGTTACCTGCTTGCCTGGTCTAGCCCCTCACTTTCCCCATGTAGGTTGTACTACTTGGATAGACCCCAAGAAGACTGGAGGAGACAAGGTAGCCATAGTCTCTCTTGCTTCCTCCCTAATAGCACCAGGGACCTGATGTCCAAAGGGCAGTGACTACCATTGCTGGTTCTGAGAATCTTGTGCAGTCCCATTGGGGACTTCTGCCCCAGAGAGGCTCATGCTTCCTGGATATGGTAGGTCGTTCTGGATCCTGGGTGTGGCTTCTACCTCTCAATCAGAAAGAAGGATGGGTCCTAAAGACCCAGCAAGCCACGTTCTCTAAGATGGTAGGTTGGCTGGCTGGCTGTGTGAATCTGGTGTCTGAGACCAAGGAGGTCACCAGAGGGACCTCTGCTGCCTGCGCCATACCAGCCCCACCACATGATCTAAGGCTGTCTGGCTGCCCCTCGTGGCCAGGAGCTAACCCACATGGCCAGGAGCTACCACACAGGTGAGATGCAACAAAGCCAGACCGGCCTGATGTCAGAGAGGATGGCGAGGTGAGCGTTTCTCTACCCCTCCATACGTGGCTGCAGCTGATCCTGTGGCAGGTCCATATTGTACTGACCTTGGCATGTAGTCCCTGCCAGAAAACCCTAGATCAAGTAACTACTGGAGACAGACATCCCACAGTTACTTCAACCCTACCTGCTGAGTGACAAAGGACACAGATGTGGGAGCCCGGAAGTGTTGTGGGGAAGACCCAATGTCAAACACCACACAACACCCACATCAGATGTGCCCACTCAGGCCCTAGTGGAACTTGGGGGACAGGACTGGTGGACACTAAATACTAAGTTCTAGTCTTGGGCCAGGCCCAGCTCTGGATCAGGGTAGGAAGGCTTGCACCATATACTACAGGGTATCCCAAGGTTACCTCCTACCCTCCCTTGTCCTCTGGTGCCAAGAGGCATCCTGGCTTAAGAGGGTTGAGTTGTGTATTTGGACTGCAGTGGAACTTAAAACTAATAACCAACTATCCAAAGGCATTAGGGGAACTCCCAAGGACAAGGACACGACCCTCTGGGGTTCAGCCACGCAGCTCCCCTCTTTGTGTCCACCTGGCTTCAAGAACTCCCTAACTACTTGTTGGCCTGGTCCTAGTTTGGGACAAACTGTTCCCTCCACCTCCCCAAGACTTCCTCCTCTTCAGGAAAAAACAAGGTTCTAGATCTGGAGATGGAGGAGTTCCTCCCTCTGATGAAATGAGCAATGGCTTCCTCACTTGCTGGGGTGGTGAACTGAGCCCCCTGGTCCCATGAGCTATAACCCTGTACATATGCTCCTTGCCAGGCTGGAGTGTGACTCTGTACCTGAGAAGCCACTCCCCACCTGGGCTCATTCACCTGGGGGTTGCCAGATCCTGGCTTCCTCCATGCAAAGCTTCAGACCCCACATGTCCTTCTGCCCTAGTTTGTGGGGTCAACCACACAGCCCCCTCTGCTGTCCATACCATGAGAGCCTTCCCAAAGGGCCCGGTCATTCTTACCAGTGGACACAGGACCAAGGAGTTTCACCGCAGCTTGGTTGGCAAGGGGAGAGAGTGACGCTGTTGAAAGTGAGCTGCCTGTGAGGCCAAGCTGTTTCTGGGTATCTAGGTTTGGCAAGTTTAGTCTCATCAACAGCTCTCTCGGGAGCCACCCTGTGTTCCTGCCCCTGCTTGCTGAATATGGCAGATGCCAGGCTGGCAGCAGGCCCTCCTCCTTTTCTCGGCCTCCCCACTGCCTAGGGCCAGCAGGATCCTGGGTGCTTGAAGTAACAAAGACCCTGAAGATTTATAGATGGCTCAGGAGTTAAGAGTATTCACCATGCAAACATAAGGACTAGAGTTTGGGTCCCCCAGAAATCTATGTAAAAGCCGGATGGGTGTGGTACCCACCTGCAATCCCAGCCTCGGAAGGCAGAGGCAGGGGAATCGCACGGAAAGCTGGAGACTAGCCATACTCAGGAACTCTGGGTTTAATTGAGACGCTCCCTCAAAAAAACAGGTAGAAGAGCAGTCAAGGGTGTTTCCTGACACCAACCTCAGATTTCCACATGTAAGTGCACACATGTACATATTCACATGTACCCACACATATGAAAGATCATATATGCTCATATGTGTACAACACATAAAAGGGGGGGGAGAAAGAGGTCCAAAGGCTTCTAGCACTCTCTTCTAATTTCTGTCACTCAACAGATGTGGCATCTGGGGCACAAGCCACCACTGAATCACACAGGATCATGTGGCTGGTCAGGGCAGGCCAGGCCTTACTGGACTCTGCCATGCTCTACAGTGACCGCCAGTGTCTGTGAGGAACACCAAACCAGGACAGCCCAGGAGGAGAGCTTTGGGTGGAGACACCTGGGAACCCACTGCTCTCCTTGCCTTGCTCTGCCCCCTCCAAGAACCCAGGACCCCTTCCCATTCACTGCTTAGGGTACCCCACCTACATTCCTCCCCCAGACTTCACCCTAGGCTGTTAGCTCCTTTCCATTTTACAAATGGTGAAACAAAAGGCACAGGGAAACTGAAACATGAGGAAAAATGAAGCCAGTTGATTCCTAGTTTGATTCCAAGCTGGGAGCAGCCTGCCCTGCCAGCCCTACCTCCTTTACTCACCCGAGGCCAGGGTCTCAGGACGCTGTGGCCTCGGACCTCAGCAGATCTCATTATCCCAGTTACTAACTGGCAGCCTCATGGGCTTGTGAGTACAGGAGGGTGACTACACTTGGGGGGGGGGCTTGTGGATAAGTAGCTGTGACAATTCTCGCCACCATATCTCATGCTGTGGGTTATTACTACCTTGGCTGGCCCTTCCCTGTGCTTTGTGGAGAAACTGGTTCTGTCAGTCAGGTGAGAGCCACAGTGAGAGCTACAGGCAGTCCTGACAAGTGGGTGGGGCCCACTACTATCAGGTGCCACTTCTCCACCACACCCTACCAAGGTAGGAGTAGTGTTTGTGGGCCTTGCTTTCGGTTTCTCTCTTCACGGCCCCTGAACCCGTTCCCTGGCACCAAAGGCCCACAGGTGGGTGCATAGCTTTTCAGGTGGAAGAGTAGATTGACCAGAGAACCTGCCCACTCTGGACTATCTCCATGGAGGGGTTGGTGTGCTCCCTGGCGGGGGTCCCAGAGACCACTGTGTAGCAGCTCTTCCTCCTTGTCAGAACCCACCAGAAATCTTAAGGCAACCCCTTCTGAGAAGCTCCTCCCCTACTCCCATTACACAGATGGATCAAAGCAAAGATTACTCCCTCCTCATCACAAGGACACACCACTGGCCATCCCACCACCCATCCCAGGGACCGTAGGAAACCACAAGGGACACTCAGTCTTCTGCTATGGCTGCTTGGCCAGTTCACTAGTACTGAGATACAGATGGGTCCAGAGACCTCTCCCCCTGGTTGGTCCTAAGTCCTAGAGCCATCAGGACTAAGAAACAGTTCTAGAGGAGTGGTGAGAAAGCTTGGCTTGTCCTTAATGTCCCCAGGCCTAAATTTGGATCTGTACACTGACATGCTGGTCACACTCTGAAATGACAAGTTCTAAACCAGAAGCACAGCCACAGGCCCCGTGAGCAGCAGGTGACAGGTGAAAAGAGAGAGAAGGGGCACGCATCGGGGAGATGCAGCGAGCGCGTGCACCCACTCAAGCCCCCACCTCCACTTGCACATGAAGTCTGATGCTAACAGCCCACTACTCCTGCTTTTCTCTCGTCTTTGGGGGATCTCCTCCTCAGGAACTGAAGCCTTCCAGGCACACTGCATGCAGCCTCCTACTGATGGAAATAAATAGCTGGGGGGGGGGACTTCCTTGGCCTTTGACATCAGCTTCCCCCAAGAGGAGATGCATTCTTCCCCAGCATAGCTTTGACAAAGAAGCACACACAATGGCTTAAAGGTTTATTTGCTCATAGTGTAGAGGCCCCAAGTCCAAAATCAAGGTGCCAGCTGAGTCACAGTGCCCCCAAGGACTCCGAGGGAGGGACCTGCCTTGCTTCTGTGCCTTCTGTGCACCCCAGGCATCTCCTGGCTTGTAGCTGCATCTTCTATACGACTCATTAGTTCTCCATGGCAGATCTCTTACTAAGACCCTCATTGTCACATGGAAAGGCCCTCCCAAGTGAGAGCACCTTCACAGGCCCCAGGGATGAGGGCTTGGGTATATTCGGGGGTGGGGGCATTACCCGACACCGTATAAGGAACATCTGGGGCATGTTGGAAGCCTCGGGGTGCGGGGTCAGCTCATTATTCAGCACCCACCCTTGGAGGAGAACACTGGCTGAAAGGCTAGAAGCTAAGCTTGGAAAACTACTTTGTAGGATCAGCACCAGGTTCAGTAAGGCAGAGGGAGGGGTGCAGGAACTGTGGAAAAACAGGGAGCCCATGGCCAGAAGGTGCAGGAGGAGACACAGTCTGGATTCTTATTGTCAAGGACCCCATTTTCTTTGCTTCCACTATTATGCCAACTTCACCTTACCCAGGCCAGGCCTGGGCCATGTCCTGCTAAAGGCTCCTGAGGCCTGAATGTAGTAGAGTCACGGTCCCAGGGCACCTACGCTCAAGGTCCGTCTTTGCATGTCTACCCTGAAATGATATTACCAAAATGTCCACTCCACCAGCCTCCACAATCCCTCGGATGTAGGCTTTTCAGGAATTGGGACCAGCCGAGAGAACAAGTAGCAAGCGGCCCCTGCAGCCACAGCAGCCACTGCAACCACTGCAGCCACTGCAACCACTGCAGCAGCCACAGCAGCCTCAGCAGGCACAGCAGTCACAGCCAAAGTAGCAGCAGCATAGGTCTCATTCACTAAGGGTGCATGGCTAACCTAGGCTCGTAGGCCCTCGTTTGTTTCTAAGACCACAAGTAGTAGGTGCTGCCAGGATGCCCATTGTGTATAAACATAAAGGGGTAAAGCTGTGGCCTTTCTCTGGTTCTGGAGGCCCCACCCTAGAGTAAAGGTATACTCCAGAATAGATAGTCTCTTGTGCCTGCTCTAGCTGCCTCTTGATCATCAAACAATCTGTCTCCCAATGACTATCAAGAGATGGTTGGTGCCAGGCAACTGGGAGCCTAATGGGCGGCTATGGTCATTACTGTTTAGCTCTGTATGGTAGCACAAGGTCCTTGTTTCCTGCTTCCTCTCTTGCACCTGCTCTCCCAATGTCATGACTACACACACACACACACACACGGACACACACACACACAAGGACACACGGACACACGGACACACGGACACACAAGCCTATGTATGTGCATCAGGTCAGAGGTGTCAAAGCACCTGAGCCACAAGCTTCTGCATTTTTCTCAGGGTGGCGGTCCCCTGCTAGAGGCCTCTGATGCTGTTGTCAGGGCAGGGGGCGCTGCAGGGCTGTGAGAGGCAATTGAGGCAGCTTCCCCAGACAGAAAGACCTGGTCTCAGGAGTAGAGTCCTGGGTCCCCAGGGAGCAGACAGTGCAGTTTGGGTTTCCTTGTTTGGACAAGGGCTTTTCAAAGACTGTTTTTCCGTCCCCAAGTAAACATGCTGACGCAATGGCTCCTTCAGGTTGTCCTCTGGGGCAGAGGACTAGACTAAGTATTCCAGATCTCAAGAGGGGGCCAGGAGTGATCCAGGCACCCAGAGCACATGCAACATGTGCTTAACATTAACACACAAGAGTGGGCCAGGAGGGATGAGCAAGCTCGGGTCTCCAAGGCAGTAGAAAGATCACTTCCTGGTGGTCCACAGAAGCAGTCTGCCCTCATCTCCAGCCTGAGGAAAGACTACACAGAAGAAATTCTGTTGTCTTGTCCTCTGTGGTGGTGGCCCAAGATGGTAACATACCAGGTAGAGGGACCTGAAGGGAGTGGGTGGTCCCCACCCACGTATGTGACATTAGAAATCTCTGCTCTCAGCAACCCAAAGGCCTTAGAAAGTCGATGTTCAAGGTGACCTGCTGCTGCATCTAAACCCAGCTGCATGGCTTGCCCCATCTCATGGGCCCCCAAACAGCCTTGGTCCTCTCCACACAAAGAACAGGGGCTCGGAGGTGAGTTCTCATCCTGACTCCCTACCCAGTACTATCCTGATTCTCCTGCTCCTCTTTAATCCACTGCTGCGCACCTGTCTGCCAGAACCCAGGAGGGAAAGCAAGCTCTGCAGAGAGCTACTGATGCTGCAGGTGCCATCCCATGCCCGAAAGTGAGGATGGGTCCCAGGCAGCATGGCGACTGGATGGCTGAGTGCCTAGCAGTTGGAATGCAACTTGTTTTCTTCCAGTCCCCATGTGTAGGGCCCAGGGTCGGATCAGCTCGTGGGCCCCCTGCCTGCTCCTGGGGAAAGGCTCACACTCAGAACCTGCCCCTGAAGCCGCTGCTTTGCTCCCTGACAGACTAGATGAACTCCTGTCACCTGTGTTTCCTGATGAAACTGGCAGCTTGGGTGGTCTTGTCCAGACCAGTTGGAGAAGCATGAGAGTGTCTTGATGCACTTTTGGTCTCTTGATGCTTTCAAGGAAAAAGGGTCTGGCTCTTAGACCTCCAAATCTGCTTCCCCCGTCTATCTGTTAGAGACAATGACCCTGGCAAAGCCTGTGGTGGTTGAACTCTGGTCAGGAGATCATTCCAGCACTCAGGAGTGTTTGGGGCCATCCTGGACTACATAGTAACAAACAAACAAACCAACAAACACCAACTCTCAAAAATGACAAACCAAAACCAGACAGTAAAGCATTCAGTGGCTACAGTATAGGCAGGCATTCTGTTCTTGAATGTGATTTTAGTTAGCCATGTAGCATAGCAGATACTAGCCAGGCACAAGGGCACACACTTGTACTTGGGAAGCAGAGGCAGGAGGATCCTGTGTGTGAGGCTTACCTGGGCTAGTCAGTGAGACCTAAGTCGTTGGGCCACCTTGACCAGGACTCAGTAGCAACCCATGGTCCTCTCAGGTTAACACACAGTGCTCAGTCACACTGCTCCAAGGCTCCTCATTAGGTTCAGCCCATCTCAATACAGTGGCTCTCTATCTCCATACTGCTTATCTCTGAACTCTTTCTCAGAGAGGCAGGGAAGGTCTCCTAGACTGGGTTCTGGGAAATCTGTTCTATGCCAGGAAGGACATCTGCTAAACAGGGGCCATAGTCCCTCGCCACAGTGGCTCATGCTGGATTACGGTCATGAATATGATACTCAGTCTTGACCCTAGGAAGGACAAGGTTTGGAAGCAGCCAAGGCTGCCTTGGAGTCTTGCTCCCCACGGAGAGGTCCCAGGGCTTCCTGCTGACACCTGTTAGAACATGATTGGCTTGCTTGTGTTTCTTAATTTTTAAATGTTTTATGTGTTGACTGTTTTGCCTGCAGGTATGTCTGTGTAGCACATACACGCCTGGCGTCCATGGAGGTCAGAAAAGGGTGTCAGAACCCCTGGAACTGGAGTCATGGAAGGTTGTGAGCCACGAAGTGGGTGTTGGGAACGGAACCCAGGTCTTCTGCAAGAGCACCCAGTTCTCTTGATCACCAAACCATCTCTCCAACATCTGTCACTCCATGGAGTGCCAGGGTTCAGCTGATCTGGCCAGATAGGCAGATATTCCAAATGTTCCCATCCTTCCTCATGGCTCTAAGTATGTCCCTCAGGAAGCTACAGTGCTCAATCCTAGAGGATAACCTTTCCTGAATAGAGAAGTATGGGTCTTGGGCTGAGGCTCCCTTGTTCGAGCCTCCAAATAAGTCTTGCTCACATTTCTAACACCACCACTTATCTGTTGTTCCAGGCAGCAGTGAACATAGCCCCTCCCACAGGAAGTTTAAGGAATTTGGAGCCCAGCAGCAGCAGAGGCTCAATCCTAGAACACCGCACCATTTCTCTACACCTTGGGTTTATGGCACAAGTATCACTTTGGGTGCCGGTTCTAACTCTAGCCTTGTATTCAGTGGTGACCTGGGGAAGATCTTGCCACCTCTGAACCTCAGTGTCCCCATCTGTAAAGAGGGCATGAGTAGATGTTAGCCATTAAAAGGCCTTCAGGGCTCAGGATTTGGCTGCTGGTAGAGTACTCACCCAGAGTGCATGAAGCCCTGGGTTCCATCACTAGCACCTCATAACCCAAGTGAGGTGGCACCTATCTGCAATCCCAGAATTCAGTTAATGGCCATCTTTAGCTATGTAGTAAGTTTGAGACCAATCTGGGCTACCTGGGGCCCTATCTCAAGAAAAAGAAAAAAAGAAAATAATTTTTTAAAAAGGGCCAAATGGTCTACAAAATGAACTTAGTCACAGGAAATAGTTTTTTTTGTTGTTTGTTTGTTTTTGTTTTTGTTTTTTTTTTGTTTTTTGTTTTTGTTTGTTTTTTGTTTTTGAGGCATTGTACAGCTAGCCCTGACTGGCTTGGAACTGGATATGTAGACTAAGCTGGCCTTAAATTCATCGACCTGCCTTTGCTTCTTGAGTGCTAGAATCAAAGGCACCATACCTGGAGGAAGAGGGTCATTTCTCATGGCACTTAAGGTTTCAAGGAGGTAAGTCCTTGGTGCCTTTATATCTATCTATTTCCATTGAGCATAGAACAGAGTTCAAAGCTTGGATCCCAGGAAGATTAGCAGTGTGATCTTGGCAAAAGCACCAGTGGCCTGCAGAAGCTCCTAAGGCCCACTATGGCTGATGACAAACACCAGCATCCTCAGTGGGATGAGGCCCCAAGGATGATGACTGACCACAGTCAGTGGGCATAGGCGCCTGCTGGACATACACAGCTTGTTCCCCAAATAGGCGAGGTTTGCAAATAAATGGGAAAACAGACTCAGGTTAAAAATAACGCACAGGGTGAGGGGGGTTATTTATGTGCGGTCGTTCATTTAAACTGCAGTTTACACCAACGGAAAGCTCAGGCTGCCGGGTGACACAGACCCAAGTTGGGAAAAATTCCCGAGTGATCCACGTGTCCAGGCCACAAGGGATGGGCTGTTGTCCACCAAGGCTGCCTGGGAGGAGCTTCCAGCTTTCCCCTTACACTGCATTAGGGCTCTCAGCTGAGCTGCTGAGGGCACAGGCTCTGGCAGCAGGGAGCCCTGGGGTGTCTCCCCCTTTTCCATATGCAGCGTCTGCAGGAGTGCCAGGGACCGAGGGAGCCTGAAATGCCCAAGGGTGCTGAGGGCTCTCTACCAGGGTCTATAGACAGTGCCTGATAAGGGAAGCATAGAAGACCCAGGGAAGACCCCAGACCTTCATTGCCAGTGAAAGGCAGGAGGGTGGGCCTTAGGGGTGTGTGATCTCCTCACACAGTGGAGGCAGAAAGCACTCAGGAAAGACACAGCACTAATTGCTCCCCAGCTTATGGATTCTGGCCTAGGAATCTATGATTGACAGGAGGCAGGCAGCCCTAAGGTAGAAATGACCAGTGAGTGGCAGGACATGACTGTGGAGGTTTGCTGGCTCTGTATACAGGACAACCTGTCCAACAGACTTCCTGCTTGCTCTTTCAGTGTGAGTCCTAAATGGTTAGTGCTGGGGTCGCCATGCTCATTTAAAGCTTGACTTACGACCCGCTGAGCTTTCTGGGCTGACAGAAAACAGCCACAGTTTGAACAGCTCAATGCTGACAAAGTTGATATATTTTTATGGGTACAGAAGTCTGTGATCACATCACAGACACGCGTGCAAGGCCATTTGGCACCGTAGGCAACAGTGGGCCTTGTGCTAGCACTGGCTCCATGCAGACCCTGCAGTCCATCAGCCAGACTCCACCCTTCTGGATTCTCAGGGCCTCAGGGAAGGTCAGGCCAATTTTTTTGGTTTTTAATTAACAAACTGTATTGGCCAATTAGAAATGCTGGAAGGCCTGGCAAGCATCTGTGGGAACAAGCCTTTATTCTGCAAGCTGGGGGTGAGGGAACCATACTCCCTATAATATCTTCCCTCTAAATGGATTAGAGGAATTGAAGTCTTCTCCAGCAATAGATGAATGCATGTGGTAGATAGAGCCCCCAAGGCCAGGAGAGTCAGGAATGCACTCCAGCTGGAATGTGACCACATCCCAATTCAATGATGATGGACATCCCTTAGCTACCCATCCCTTAGAAGATCTTTACAGATACCTGGAAAGATACCTGGACACAGTACTCCAGCCAGAGAGAATGGAAGCAAACTAGACATTTCCACACAAAGCAAGAAAAACAGGAGGCTCTCTAACCACAGAGCAGAGGCCAGCTGCCAAGGCTGGGCACTACTTTCTACAGCATCTGAGACACAAGCAGAAGGAAGGGGTGAGCAGAATGAAACCCCAGCACTCTGGAAGCTGAGGCAGGAGGATTGCAGTGAGTTCCAAGCCAGCCTGGGCTCCAGAGAGAGACGCTATCTCCAAAAACCAGACAAACAAAACAACACCAGATTGAGACGGGACCATGCATAACTGGAGCCCGGGAATAGTGTCCACTCATGACAGCCCATCCTCCAACAGTAAAGGCACTCAGTGGAGGCCTGGGAATGGCTACAAGGACAACCTGGAGCTGCAGTCCCTAGGGAAGGTGCTGCAGCGGAGGGACTGCACAGGGACCTTTCTTCCTCCCTCAGCAGTATGACTGACCTCTCAGAACCAACCTGAAACAGATACAGACAAACATGGATGCCTCGATAAAGCTGGCACACTCTGACTCTTGAGGCCAGCATGGCTTCGATTGGTTTATGTGGTTTCTGAGTTTAAAGCTTTCACAATGCTTGATTATTAATCGACGTTTTTTATTAATGAAAGGAAGGGCTTCTCCCCATTTTGAGATCCCGTGTCATCTCTAAACAAAACCGTGTCCTGGCTGAACCTTGCACTCACAGTAGATCTAGCTCATGCTCTTGTCGAATCTTCTCAGCATCCCTACCAGCCTGGCAACAGGACAACCCATTTCACAGATGAACAAGAGAAACTGAGGTCTGCACATTCCGGGTCACTGGGGGTGGGAGCCTCATGGCTAACAATCCAGAGTCTATATGCCTTGGTGCTCAGCAGACACCTAAATGGCACAGACATGTCACACAGCAACCGTGGGACACTTGCTGGCTAGAGAGAAGAGTGGGCTCCACTAAGCTTGGATAGAAGGAAGTTGGGACCAGTAAGGCAGCAGGGAGATTCTAGCCCACAGAGCAGTTGTGTCTAACCTTTTGACACAACCTTTGACAATAGGATAGGACATTGTCTTAGTTAGGGTTTTACTGCTGTGAACAGGCACTGTGACCAATGCAAGTCTTATAAAAACATTTAATTGGGGCTAGCTTACAGGTCAGAGGTTCAGTCCAGTATCACAAACAACAACAATAACAAAAGCCAGACTCATGCCCGGCAATATTTTAATAAAATACAATATTTTAATAAAATTTATGCTTTTGTCTTGGGCTATATTCATTACAATCCTCAGCCTAATGAGGTGCACCAGCCACAGGTTAAACATCCGAAAGAGGGATAAGTGAGGCCTATGAGATGGCTCACTTGGTTAAAAAAAAAAAAGACACTTGCCAGCAAGCCTTGTGACCTGAATTAAATCCCTGGAATTTATATGGTAGAAGGAAAGAACGACCTCACCATCTCCCACAAGCTGTCCTCAGACACTATAGCCCCACAAAAGTTTGTTTGTTTTTTCCTTTTTTTTTTAAGGAAGGAAAGTGCTGGGTGTAGTACTACACATCTTGAATCCTAGAAACCAACTGGCTGAGGCAGGCAGTGCTCTGAGACTTCAGGACCAGCCTGGTCTAGATGGGGAGTTCCAGACCAGCCAGGGCATGTAGTAATGAGACTCTGTCTCAAAAAATAAATTAAAAAAAATTAAAAAAAATAAAAAGAAAGAAAGATACAGAATATTGAGTTAGACTAATGATGGCCCACCCTGAAGAAACAGGCTAGCCTCCACTAATGTAGGTGCCCTGAAGAAACAGGCTAATATCTACTGATGTGGGTGCCAGAAGATATGGGTGATATGAACCGGGTATTGGGTGCTGAACCCATCCCAAACATCTTGCATGTACTACACACCTGTTGGGGACACTGGGTCAATGTCCCAGACAGAGACAGGGACAAGATTTTCATCCAGGGCAGGATATCTGAGAGGACAGAGGGATGCAGGCACTAAGCCAGGGCCATGTTCGGGGCAGGTCCACAGAGCCAGGCCTATACTCAGGCTGGTTAGATAGCCATATGGCCACCAACACTAGCTGCCCCGAGTCATACTGAAGGAAGTAGGGGTGAAGATGGCTGTGCTCCTGACCACCAGCGACCTCGATCCTCTACCTTCAGTTGAGACTACAGGAAAAGTGGTCCAGGCTGCCCAGTTCAATTTCTCCTGGGAAGGTAGACACTGGTTATGGTGGATGCCATCGGGAAGGACTTGTATTGGGAAAGAGCTCACTGAGAAGAAAGGGCAGCAAGGATGTGTGTCTGACCACCTATATTCACAGAGCCTGGACAAGCCCACCCAAGCTGTGCACACCAATCTGTCCCTCAGGTGTCAAACATCAGTCCTCTATCCCCTTTACCCCAGGACCCTCTACAACAGCTTACCTGTCTGGCCATTGGCAATAGCTAGCAGTGGCCACTGAGTTGAGACCAGCAAGCAAGCCCTGCCCTGAGCAGCCTCACCCTTGGGTTAACATTCTGGGGTTGAATTTCTGGGTCAAAGCCAACAGCCTCTTTACATCCCAAACTCCCTATCGATATGTAGCCAAATGCCATCCTCTTCCTAGCAGCCTCGCCTGCCCTTTGGGGACCTGCTTTCCAGGGACTTGTCATTCTGTTGCTATTCAGAGGCAGAATCTAGGCCTCTCAGCAGCTGGGGCCCACGCTTTCCTGCAGGTGCCAGGCCCAAAGTGGAAACCCAGCATAGCGCCACAGTGGGTGAGGGCTCCCTTCAAAGCTGGCTGCTCTGTCCCTCTGCCCACAGAGGTCAAAGGATGCCACAGGGCATCAGGTAAAGGTTTGTTGCTCATGCTGGTACCTGCTTTTCAGAGCTGCTTCTGTCCTGGTCCAGGGACTGCAGGACAGTAGGGTGGGGCCACGGGAAAGTGGGCTTTGTCACCAGTAGCAGGTACATCAGCTGTGGGGAAGCCACACAAGGCTGCAGGTTAGACACGAGTGCTGAGTGACACTGAATGCATCTGTCTGTGCCAGTGTGTGAGAGCCTGTGGGAGGGAGGGGTAAGGAGCAGCTTTCAAACTCCTTAGAATAAACAGAAACTTTTTGTGCAAAAAACATGTTGTGACTCTAATGATAGAAAATGGTTTAAGGAGCATTGTGGGGTGTGTGTGTGTGTGTGTGTGTGTGTGTGTGTGTGTGTGTGTTACTCTGTGGAGAACCTCTGTTTGGAGAAGTTCTTGCCTGAACATCATGTACTTACAGGAGTCCCTGGATCTGCTGGTTAGAGGACAGAGTCAGGTAAAGGAGCCTTAAGGATAGAGAACTTGATGCTGGGTGGAGGAAACCTTGTATTCCTATTAAATGAGAGCTGGGGCATCAGCAGCCCAAATTTACCCTGAGAAGCCTGGAAAGGGCTGGAGAAACAAGGCTCAGGATTGGGCATGTGGAACTCTGGAACAAGAGGGTAGCATCTAAGGACTCAGAGCTGCCAGACCCTTCCCACAGCCAAGTCTTCCTAGGGGACAGGCATGCTCCAGAGGCCAGAATGGCCTGGGAATTGCTACCACCCCTGCCATTCAGTCATCTTGGAGACGGAATACTAGTCCTGGTACCCAGGCCTGGCTAATGAAAGATCTGGTTTGTAAGCCAAGCGATGATTGGTAGGCAAATGGGGGTCAGAAATAGGAGACTCCACAGTTCTTGAGGCCTTGGATCAGAGGGTCTCTCTGGACCTGCTCCACGTGAAGATTCTGAGTTGTGGGATCCCAGCTCTGTAGGCGACAGCAGGCATGCTCCTGACACTGGGGTCCCACGGAATCACTGCCTTTCACAGGTTGGGTGTCCACCACCCACACAGACAGCTTAGGATAGCTGGGACTGAGGCTAAGGTCATAAGCAGAGAAGGAGCTGTAAAGGGAGGGACGGGCAGGTCTTGAGTAGAAGCAGGGTCCACTTGGGATTCCGCCCGCAGAAGGCCCGTGGTGACAGCAGGTGGGAGTGCCAAGGGAGATGATGGCTAGAGAGTAGACACCTTTGACTGGGATTTTAAGGAATATAAAATACACTCAGCACATAATGGCCGATGTCACCCAATACTGGAGACTTCACTTGAGTCCAGTGATACACACAATGACAGGTAACTTGAAGACAAAGAACCATCATGGCATGACACTTGGGATACAACATTTCTGTAAGGTTTCCATGGCCAGGCCTTTCCATCCACTCATTTCGCCAAGGGCCCTGCGAGTCTCAGAAGCCAGGTATGGTACCAGGGATCTGACTGGTCTGAGTGGTTTGAGCATTTGGGATTGTGGCTGATTGAAGGGGCCAAGAGTGGTCCAGAGCTTAGCAGCCCCTCACTGTCCTGGCTCACCCTTCCAGAACAAAGAACACAAGCACTACTCCAGTCCCTGCCCCACAGGCTGAACCCCTGAATGAAGGTGCTTTTGTGATACAGCTGAGCACAAAGTTTGTCATGTAAACCAGAAACCTGGCCTGCCTTCTTCCACCTGGCCTGTGCCTACTAATCAGGCCCAGGCTCCTCTACCTCTGTACTTGGGAAAGCAGCACTGGCTATATCAATGGACCAGAATCTGGGAGGTGGCTTCCCTCCTAGCCTGAAAAAAAAAAAAGGCAGAGGCAGAGTTCAGACAGGAGCCACCTCAGCCTGTGAGTGGAGACCACTTCCCAGGCCTGATCCTCTCTAAGGGACCTGAACTCTCTATACTGCACTCACCCAGAGAGTGTGCAGGATCCCCACCCACCTGCCCTGGGCATGCCTGCCCGTGTGCCACTGCCTGTATTCCTGTTCACATTCTCAGGTTGGGTGTGAGAACCTGTCCCCCAGCAGAAAGGAAAAGGTATAGGCCAACAAACATTCTCTGCATTGTTCCTGAAGGCCTGGCTTCTCCCTATGCACGCACACCGTGTGCCCACCAACCCCTGGAGAGATGGTTCTGTGACTTTACAGGTTTCCAAACTCCCCAGGCCTTTGTCCAGGGAAGGTAACTCCACACCAGGCCAGCATCCTGTGAATAGGAGATCTCTTAAGTCTCTACTTAAGTTATGAGCCCTGGTGAGTTAACTCTTTTTTACTATCTGACTTTGAGCAAGGGCCAACAGCCACCTGCACATACCACATAAGGATACAGGGGTCTTCTGCACCAAGGCTGATCTGCAGGAGTCATTCCTAATTCAGAGGCTGAAGGCTGAGAGGCAAGAGTCATACACAATGCCACAGTAGGTCTCCTACCTCCTGATGCTGGGAAGGCAGGGGAGGGAAAGGCAAGGTGGACAGTTGGCTTCAGACCTGCCACTTTCTGGGGATTTCCTTTCTAATCTCACACAAGTACTGAAGGCTGACTATGTGCCCAGCCCTGGGGATTGAGCCTAGAGCTCACATTCAGAGAGCAGACAATGATGCTAGGTGACAGTACCCTCTCGCAGGCTGCCTCTGGCCCAACTGTTCTCCGAATATCTAGACGTCAAATTAAATAAATCAAGATAACTTCAGATATAGTTAAATTATGTTAAGAAGGAAACATGAGAGCTACTGAATTTAAAACAGTCACTTTAGGACAGGGACAGAGGGTGTCTGGGGAGGAGTGACACCTTTGGTGGAACCTGGGTCAGTCATGATCAGATCTGGGAAAGCTGACCACAGAGATTGCAGTCAGTGCAAGGCCTTGAGGTAAGAAAACCAGGCATGCGGATGAGTCCCTGGGAGTGAGGAATGGGGGGAGGTGAAAGCAGAAGCCAGGTGTAGCTCCCTTGGGACCATGAGCTTACCCAGAGACCCATGGTGAATAGAAGAGCTGTGAAAGGTCAGGCTATACACACACACACACACACACACACACACACTCCTTTGCACCTTGGCTGTGCTGGGAATAGAAGCCAGAGCATCACAGACTTGGAATAAGTGCTCTGTCCCTAAGTCCAGGTGTGTAGAGGCTGCTCACTATCTGATGGCTGGAGGACTAGGTAGGTGTGATAGGAAGGGAGGGCTAGTGAGGTGGGGAACACTGATGTCCTATGCAGGAGCTGGGCGGGTGGGGAGCTGGGAAAGTCATGTGAAGCTTGAGCTTAGAGCCTGAGTGACTCTGAGCCTTGATCAAAGGCCATTGTATATTCTAGGTTCTTCCATACTGGTCAATCTACACTGGTCAGCCAGGCTCCTGCCTTGACCTATAAAGGCTTTCTCTTATGTCTCAATGACCTGGATAACCTTAGTAAGGCTACATTGACCAGGGTGACCCTAGGGGTCTGACTAGGTGGCTCCCCACCTTTTCTCAATGGTTTTTAGGCCCCTCCCATCCCACAGGCCTATCATCACCCTCATAAGGATCCCACTGTGGGCCAGTCGTCTGCACATCTGCCTCTTATCCTTCCTTCTTTATGAGGTATGAAGATTCCCCAGCTAGATCTGTGGACAAAGAACTCCAAGCTGGAGCCTCTGTTTTGCCCTAATGGCATCCCAAGCCTTTTCCTGATGCCATGACTGGTGCCAGTCCCCTCAGCTGAGATGGCAGAACAAGGCAACCCGCTTCCCATGTGTGCATGCTCCTGAGCCCACGCTTGGAAACTGCAATGCAAAGACATTCCCAATGGGATCCCAAATCCAAATCCAAGGGTCCTTGACCCCACTGCAAAATTCCTTATCTATGCATATTTTTCTAATGAGTGATCAGTAAACCCTTAGGGATCTGGGCAGGTTGTGAATTCTTTATCTTTGAGCTAAGGCTCAGTAAGTCACATGAGGATTCACAGAGAACAGTAGTTTTCCTACAGGACAGCCTTCAATAGCAACAGGACATCATCCCAGGACAGGCAGTATGGCTTTTAGTGGGCAGCCTGTGGAAAGGCCAGCTTCACTGCCCTGCCCCACCCAACACTGAAGATGCTCACCTGGGCTGCATACAGCCCTGCAAACAGCCTGCAGTGCCTCCAGGGAGGCGTTTGAACTCAATAGGCCCCCGTGCTTGAGGTCATTTGTATCTCAGAGTCAGAATTCAAGCTCCCAGACCCACATGTTTCCAAGAAGCAGCCCCACGCTCTGACCCACCCTTTTCTTGAACAATAAATGGGGATGAAGGTGGGACACACCCCTACTACCTTGAGCAAGCTCAGTACCGGTGTGCCAGGAGTGGCGTGTGTCTACTTGTATGTGGCTGTGAACCACAGATGGCTCAAGGCCCCAGTACAGACACAATACATAATTCTAGACACAATACTCCCCAGCATGTGCCATTTCTGTCTCTCCCCCACCCCCTTGTGCCATGCCGGATCTCTACTGTACTGAGAGTGCTTCTTGGAAGAAGCCTGGGTGACAAGGGAAACTGACCCTGGATATCTTCAGCATGGCAGACACAATCAGGGTGTGGGGGAAGAGATGCCTTAGGTATTGGCAGAGAGCCCAGAGCCAGGCTTGGAAGGACTCACACCCCTTGGCTGGGCAGGAGAACCCCTCTGACATCCAGGATTTGCTGCTGCTCAGGTTGGGCCTCAGCACAGCCGTCTCCCTGAGACAAGGCACAGCACTGTGGGGGAGTAGCCTCACCCAGATGCTTCACCCTTCTCTAAACACCGCCTGGCGAAAGCAAACCAGACAGAGGCAAACACTTGGTTCCTTGGCACCCAGGCCTTGTGTTTGTTAAAAGGCTCCACTCCGCTGCCCCATACACGTGCAGGCAGACAATAGATCTGCAGTCAGGAGCCTGAAAGGGACAGCCAGATGTCACCACTTGCCACCCAGATCACCCTGATTTGTCTGACACCTGCAAAGCTCTCTGCGCTCCTCTGGAACCCCACCAAGTTCGAAATCTCAGCAAGCACCCCCACCTCCATCCATGCTGCTGCTTGAGCAAAGATATTGGGGCAGAAATGTAGTAAGGAAAGTCAGCCACTTGGCTGTTATCGCAAGGGAGAGGGGGAAATGACAGACAGACGGACGGACAGGCAGACGGATGATGGGGACATGGAAAACAAACTCAAAAGTGCAATATCCACCCCATCCAAGGGTCTTTCCCACTTCTCTAGGCCCTGACACCACCACTTCTGCTCCTGTGACCAGACAGAGGTGTGTAGCAGAGGCTGGAGCCAAAGGTTGATACATATAGGAACCTTTAAGTACAGACAAGTGGGTGACAAGTCCCAGGGAGAAACAGAGAGCAAAAGACAAGAAATTCAAATCAGTGGTTCTAGTAAGCCAAGCCCAGCCTGGCTCAGGTTGGGTGAGGGGTGAAAAAGCCCCCCTTGGCCCTAATTGGGGGTGTCTACCCACAACCCCAGGAGCCACTCACAACTGGGATCAGGGACTTGGACCTAAAAAGCCAGGATATCTGAAGTGGGAGGCAAAGCCAGCTGGACCTGTGGCTGGGAGGGGCTCAAGTCCTACCCACCCCAGTCGTAGAAATCCGCAAGTGCAGCTCAAGTCATCTGGACAATGCCAAGCTCCCTCCCTTTCTCTCAGGGCCAAGTCCTATGAGAGGCCATGGGTGGACAGAGTCCAAGGGCAAGATGGGTCAGCAGTCACTTGCTCTGCGGACCCTGACGAACCATCCTGAGAATCAAGCCAGGGAACTGAGATCTCAGACCCAAGATCTTACAGGACCTCTTAGACACCCCTTCCCTGCTATTGCTGGGCTGGGGTACAGACCCCTCCATATCCTGGGTCGGAGGCTGCCAGACCCTCCCACCCATTCGCCTAGTCCTGACTCCTTTTAGCCTCACCAAGTGGGAAACGGGGCTGGACATGCCGCACCCACACGCGGGCCCCACCCGCCACCCAGAAGTCCCCAGGCATTTGGACTCCCCAGCCAGGCGCTGTTTCCCATACAAGCTGCTGTTTGGGTCTACTCGGATCTATGCAGGGGCTCCCCCAGACCAGCCCCTGAGGGCTCCCCGACCCCCACGCCGGCTCTGTGGCCCTGAAGCCTCTCAGGCCCGCTGAATCCCCTCCTGGCCTTTCTCGGCCTTCCACCAGCCCCATCCTTCCCGGTCCTCCCAGCAGCGGAGCTCCTACCGTGCTGGTTGTACTCAGTGCTGGGGCCGGGCCGGGCCGCCTGGGCCCGCGAGGGGCTCAGCTGTCGCTGAGCAGCAGGAAATACCAGAGGGCTGATCCAGGCGAGGCGGAGCGAGGGAGCGGAGGGCGGAGGAGGGAGGAGAGCGCGGCAGACGCAAAACCCCGGGTGGACCAAGGGCGGATCGGCTGCTGGGGAGGCACGCTGGGGACCCAGTCCTTGCCCGGAGCCTGAGCCTCCTCCCCGGTGCAGGCTGGGGGGCATAGGAATCCTTAAGTATAGACAAGTCGGTGGCACCTGCGCGCCAGGGCTGGGGACACCGCCCCACAAATAGCCAAAGGAGGGGAGGGTGGCGGTAAGCAGCGCTAATCTTGGGAGGGGTCTTCTATTTGAGAAGCATACCTGGGTGCGGTGCCCTTCCCCTTCCAGAACATAAGACCTCTCTCTCCCAAAACCAAACCCCACTGTCCTTGTCCTACACAGGGGCTCAAGGGGACCCCTTGGTCACCATCCATGATTCCCACTACACTTCTTTCAGGATGCCTTGGCTGAGACTCTGACTCTTGGGGCTGGAGAGATGACTCAGGTTAAGAGCATATGCTGATCTTCCAGAAGATCACAGGTCCATTCTCCGCACCCAGGTCAAGCTGCTCACAGCCACCTGTAACTCCAGTTCCAGGTGATCTGACAACCTCTCTTAGCACCTACACCCATGTGACATCACACACACACAAATAGAAATAATAATACTTTTTAAACTAATTATCCTGATAACCAAGACCTCCTATGTGTCTACCACCCTTTACCACTCTCCAAGAACTTTCTAGACTCCTCAATCCTCTTGTATTTAGAAGACACTTTTCTAATTTGATACCACCCATATATAGAGGCTGATCTTAGAGTTCTCCAGCTGAGACCCTCAGCATGAGGTTCTTTGGGGTGTGTGTGTATGTGTAAGGGTCCTTCCTGTAGAGTTCCCAAGAGCCACCCAAGCAGGAAGTTTAGCCTGCCTCCTCCAGCCGCTGGAATCAGGTAGGACACAGAAAGGTATAGAGGCTTTCCCAGCAGAACCTTCTACCCCAGGAATACCGGTGTGAGTGTGGGCAGAGCCCCAGCTGATTCCCACATTGTTAGTAGGTGCTGGACAGCAGAAGTGCTTCCAGGCTATGGGAAACCACTGCTGCTAAAAGCCACTGGGTAGGGCTGTGGCGTGCAAACCTGGAATAGACAACTTCCAGTCTCTGTAGACCCCTTGTCCACTCAGCCTTAGCCATGCCTCCCCTGTTAGACAGAGGCTAGGGGTTCCACCTGGTGGGCAAGTACCAGCATCTTGTGCACAGGTAAGGAACTTAGGCGGGCTCATTCTCAGTTCATCATGGGACCATCCCTACCCAACCCCAGTCACCTGGCGAGGCCTTCGGATGCAGAACTGCTCAGACAAGATGCTCAGGGCCATGGTGAAACTGCCTTCTTGAGGTCTGAGGGGTGGCTCTGCCCTTCCAGCAGGACTGTGTGCAGTGTGGGCCGCTTCACAGATGGAGACCAGCCTGCCTGCTAGGTCTGCCCCAAGCTCAAACAAAAAGCTGGGTGTGGCTGCTAGAACCCAGTAAATCAGCAGTTGCTAGAGCCAGTCCTTGAGGGACTCAAAGAAGAAAACAAGGTCCCTGTCCCCTGGGGCAAGGTCTCAGCAAAATTGCCTTCACTTGCTGTTTGAATATGGATTATAGGAGCCAGATTACTGGCCAAATGGGGGAGGCTTGTGCATGATAGCAGGAAGGGTGGGCTGAGGAACACAGTCTGAACGAGATTGCCCCAGTGCCAGATGGTCAAGTGGGGACTGAGGAAGTGCCACCTGTGTGGTTCAGGTACAGGTGCATAGCTGCAGCTAGGCTTCCCTGAAGTCTCCATCCTGCTCCTTGCAGGGCTGGAAAAGGTATTCTTGTGAATGAAGGCAGGCTCTAATCTTTCTGCTGCTGAGCAGAGCACTGTCACGCAGAACCTTGTTCCTTCAAGGTCTTTGTCTGCTCTGTTTTAGACAGGCTCTCACATGGCCTCAAATTCACTATGTAGTGGAGGATGAGCTTGAACTCCCGATCTTCCTGCCTCCTACCTCCCAAGTGCTGGGATTACAGGTATATGCCACCACATCTGGTTTCCTGTGGCATAGAACCCAGGGTCTTCTATATTTCAGGCCTATGCTCTACCAACTGAACCATATCCAAGCCGAGTTGACCTTCTGAATGAACCTCCTTTTCCTTGACAAATGAGCAGCATGTGCATGGTGGAAGATGGAGACCAGAGGAAAGAGTCTTGGAGCGGGGCTGTGCAGGGGTCATGTGGGCAGGGGCACACTGATGAGTTCTAAGGCCTGGGAAAGCCTAGAGCAAGTTTATGCAACTCTCCATGCCTCTGTTTCCTCACATGTAAGTTGCAGTAATGAGAGCAGGTTCCGGCTCCAGCTGTGCAGGGAGGGAGAGCTTGGGGCATCCAGAAGTCAGGGCAGCCAAGACAGCAGAAGCAGCAGGTTCCAGGAGTGAGGAGGCTACACCCTTGGTATTCATTGGATGGTCGGGGCGGCCAAGTTGGAAGAAGGGCATGAGGTGAGGTCAAGGAGGCTGGAAGGCTTATCTTGCCTGGGTGATATGTGGATTTTGGCTTTATTTCGACTGAAGTGAACTAGATAGAGATTCTGGGAAGAGAAAGAATGGGCTTATTTGTATGTGCGCACATGGAGGCTACAGGTAGACCCCAGGGTGATTCCTCAGGCGCTGCATACTCGGCTTTTGGAGGCAGAGTCTCTTATTGAGACTAGAGTTTACCAATAAGGCTAGACTGGTTGGCCAGCAAGCACCAGAGAGCTCTGTGCTTTAACCTGCAATGCAGGGAATACATGTGTGTGCCACCATACTTGACCCTTTCTTTTTAAAACTTGAGTTCTGGGACTGAAATTCAGGTCCTCCTGCTTGCAAGGACACTTTTTTTTTTAAATCAACTGAGCTGTTTCTCCAGCCCATTGATCTTATTACTGTTTAGAAAACAAACAAACAAAAAAAACCTGTCCATACAGGGGACAAGAATGTCAGCAAGAGACTGGGATGTGGCTCTATAGTGGCACACCTGCCTGGCATTGGTGGCCAATAGTCCCATGAAAGAATGGAACCAGTCTTGTATAGAAGCTAGAGAGATGCCTCAGTGATTAAAAGCACCTGCTACTCTTGCAGAGAATCCAAATTCCTAAGTTCGGTTCACACTGGGTAGCTCAAAGCTTTCTGTCACTTCCACTCCAGGGAATCTGATTCCATCTTCTGGTCTCACTATGCAACTGTATTCATGGGCACAAACACACACATGCATACACACACATGCATGTACACACACATGTACACATGAACATGCATGCACACAATGTACACATGAACATGCACACACACACACACACACACACATATACATGCACACACTAAAGGTAAAATAAAATCTCAGCAAAGGAGACAGAGGGATTTGGATCTCTGTGAGTTCAAGACCAGCCTAGTCTATACAGTGAGCTCCAGGATAGCTAGGGCTATACAGCAAAACCCTGTTTGAAACAACAACAAAACAAACAAACAAACAAAGCAAAATAAATATTCAAAATGGAGAGACTGAGGTTGATAAGGACTCAGCCTGTGGCCTTCAGGATAGGGAGGGAGGTTCCCCGTCTAAGGTGGGGGGAGCCACAGTGTCTAGGATGGAGTTAGGGTCCCAGGTGGCTCCCCACCCCACCCACATGGCTTTGACCTGTTTGTGCCTCAGTTTCCCTATTTCCTTTGAAGGTAATACAAATATGGATTTCAAGAAGTGCTAAGTCTCCACTGGGGTAAATGAGGGGCACATGTTTTCTGTGTCAGAGCACTTTGTCAAAAGATTTGGGGCTTGAGGCTCAAGGGTAATACTGAGGTAGACTGTTCTTTTGGTAAGGGATTTATTCAGAGTTACTAATGCCAAAAGCAGACAGACAAACAGACAGAAAGCAGCAGCTTGGTGAGACTCCGAGGAGCATTCAGGTCCCAGTGCCACAAACAAACAGCACTGTGGGGTTTCTGATGAGGCTTTCAGGCCCACAAAGAGAGCAGTTTCTCTTCTTACAGGTCTCAGGGAAAGGGATTTTTCATGAAATTAGGCTGTCTTTGGTTTCTGGTGGGCCAGCACAGGAGAGAAAGGGGGTCTTTCCCTGCCAGGAGTGAGGATAAGGGGTGGCAAGGAGGCAGGTCACATCCAGCTGTGGCACACCCTCTATATGGGTGGGGGATGTCCCACCCCATAGCCCTATGAAGGCCTGGGGTCTGGCAGTCTGAGCCTGTAAGTGTCCTTGGAGCCTTGTGCCTGCCTTTCCCTCCTAGAATCCCGCACTTGGTCATCTTAGGGGTGCAGAGTCACTGACAGAATCTGGGTAGGGGTTTGCCATTTTCTTTACAGAAGGGAGAGGCTGCTGCAGGTGGGCGTGGCCTGAGTAAGAATCTGGTCTGGGTTCTTTCTTGTTGTAATTAATTTTTCTATGAGTTGCATATACAAGGACTGTATTTATACCGTCTCCACTGCTCTGGATTCTCACATTTGTCTTCTGTAACGTGCACTGCGCTTGACCTTATCTGCCAACCACAATCTCCTCACTGTCAAAGCTGCTCCCTTCTCTCCAGGAGTCCCCTTCCCTGGAGTGGATTCACTGCAGATGCTGTGACTGAGTGACTGAGAGCTTCCTGACAAAGAGGTGACAAAAAGCAAGCAAGCAAGCAAGCAAACAAGCAAGCAAGCAAGCAAGCAAGCAAGAAAGAAAGAAAGAAAGAAAGAAAGAAAGAAAGAAAGAAAGAAAGAAAAGAAAGGACCACACCCAGTGCCTGCCGGACCTGCTGGTGCTCACCTATACTCCCACCACTGGCCAGGCCAACCTGGGCTACAGAGGGAGACCCTGTTTCTAAAACAATTAGAGGAAAAATAGAAACAAGCATAAAATGCCAACCAAATCCAACCATGTGTGAATACCATGCCCTTATGAGGAGAGAGAGAGAGAGAGAGAGAGAGAGAGAGAGAGAGAGAGAGAGAGAGAGGAAGAAAGGATCCAACTGCCAACGTCCATCACCATCACAGCACACTGAGGAAGAAAAGCCACATGGCCCTCTCTTTTCTCCTGATGGGAGCAGAGCGAGCACTCAGCAGAACTCAGGGGCTGGAGAAAGGGCTCGGTGATTAAGACTGCAGCAGTCAGATCTCTGGTCTACAGAGCCAGTTCTAGGACAGCCAAGGCTACACTTTGAAACCCTGTTTCAAAAAACCTTAAATAAATAAATAAATAAATAAATAAATAAATAAAATTTAGAAAGTGTATACTGTTCTCGCAGAGGACCCAGGTTCAGTTCCCAGCATCCACAGCAGGCAGCTCCCATCCACCTGTATCTCCAGGCATGAGAAAACCCACAATGCCCAATACCATGGGCGACAGAGGAACATCAAAGATTTCTCCTTGGGTCAGGACCAGAGCAAGGCTGTCCACAGTCTCACTGCTCTTCAACAACACTTGGGGGTCCAGGTCATTTCAGTGGGACAAGAAAAGGATGTAACCAGAGCACACCCCAGCACTGCAAAACTAAGCACAACACCCAAAACTTCATGGGGCAGAGACTGGTGCTCAGTGGCACAGATCTTCAGTGGCACAGATCTTGCCCAGCATACAAAAACCCTGGCATCTTGCTTTATTGCTCTGTTGCTGTGCTAAACACCATGACCAAAACAATTTATGGAGGGCAAGGGTTTGTTTGGCTTACAGGCCGCGGTCCATCATAAAGGGAGGCAAGAGCAGGGCCTCAAGGCAGGAATCCAGAGGCAGGAGCTGAGAGTAGGCACCACAGAGCAATGCAATTACTGGCTTGCTCAGTCTGCTTTCTTATACAGCCCAGGATCACCTGACCACAGTGGTACTGCACACAGTGGTCTGGACCCTCCCCAATCAATCATTAGTCAGAATAATGATCCCTCAGACTTGCCCGCAGCCAATATGATGGAGAAAATTCCTCAACTGAGATTCTCTTTTCCCAAGTGACACCATCTTGGGTCAGTTTGACAAAAACCCTAACCAGCACATCTGGCCTCCATCCCAGCACAGAAAATGAGAAAGAGGAGGAGATGAGAAGGAGGAGAAAGAAGAGGAAGAGGGGGAGGAGAAAGGGGTATGAGGGGCAGCTAGGCACACTGGGAATGGAGAAATGACGTTGCCTCTGTCTGCACGAAATATATGCTTGGCCCAGATTACGGACATATGGGTTTGTTTATTACTAAAATGTATCGAGTTCTGTTATATCCACTATGAACGAAAACATTTATTTGTAACCACTTTAAAAATCTTTACAAAAAGACATGGAAGTAGAAGGGTGCAGAAGTAGGTGTGGGAAGTGAAGGGGAATCTCATACATACACACAATATCAATATCATACAAACACAATGCAACACAATATCATACAAACATACACAATGTCATACACACATATCACACATATATGCATATTAACATATGTGCACAATATTAACATCATACAAATACATAATATCATACATACATACAATATTGATATAAAACATACATGCAATATTAATCTCATACATATACACAATATCATACAATATTAATATCATACAAGCACATATAATATACACATATTAATCTCATACATACACACAATATTAATCTCATACATACACACAATATTAATAGCAAACATACATACAATATTAATATACAAACACACAATATCATACATGCATACATTAATATCATACAAACACATATCATACATACAATATTAACATCATACATACATAATATTAACATCATACATGCAATATTAGTCTCATAATACACACAATATCATACATACATACAATATTAATATCATACAAAATATATGTCATACACACATATTAAGATCATATATACACACAACATTAACATCATACATACAATATCAATAACATGCAATACACACAATATTAATCATAATACACACTTTATTAACATCATACATTACACACAATATTAATAACATACATACACACAATATTAATATACACACATATTAACATCATACATACACATAATATCATACATTACACACAATATTATTATCATACATATACACATATTAACATCATAGATACACACATTATTAACAAAAAACATTTTTAAGACCTAGGCAACCAAACCAACCCCCAAAGAAACCCATTGTTTTGTGCAAGTAATGTATATTAATGATTTTTTGAACTTTTATTATAATTAGTGTTGTTGTGTGTGTATGCTGTGCAGAGGGGGCACTGTGTGGTAGCGTGTGTGTGTGTGTGTGTGTGTGTGTGTGTGTGTGTGTGTAGGTCAGAAGATAATTTCTTCCATGTTTATGTGAATTCCATGGATAGAACTCAGGCTCTCAGGGTTGCAGGAGAGAGGGACAAACAAATTTACCTGTTAGGCTACTTCAACAGCCCGACAATTAAAACAATTTTTTTGAGGTAGCTAGACCCAGAGAGATGACTTGGTGGTTAAGACAAAGCACCGCTTTGAAGAGGATCTGAACTTGGTCCCTGGCACTGTCACTGGGGCTCATAACAGCTTGTAACTGTACTTCCAGGGCATTCAATGCCTCTGGCCTCTACAGGCACCTGCGTTCAAGTGCACAAACCTACACACACACACACACACACACACACACACACACACACACTTGTAATCATAATTAAAACTAAAAGTAAATATTTTTTAAAAAGAATTGCTAATACAGTTTTGAAAGAAAGTAGTGGAAGGGCTCTTGCCACTTGACTTAAGTGAAAACATCCAAGAATCAATTCTGTGCAGTATTAGTGTTGGCAAAAGAAACAATGCAGATTAACAAAATGGAGCTGAGGCCAGGAGTCCATGGGACATTGGTTTTGGCCACAGACACAAAGACAGAAAAGGCATTTCAGTGGAGAAAAGGCAGGCTGCCAAACAAAAGGTGCTGTGACAACTGGCCTTTTCTCTGCAGACAGACAACCTGGATCCATTCTGCCTTCGTTTAGAAAAGTGTCGGCCAGAACCATGTAAGGAGAATTTGTGTCCAACCTGTGGCGCCACTGGGAGGTGGTGAGACCACCCCCCCGCCCCCCCCCCGCCCCCCGCTAGGAGGTGGGGCTAGGACGAGCCCTTGAAGGGGCTCTTGGGACCTGCAGTCCATTAGCTCCTGGCAAATTGGATCACAACAGTATGGCCAGATGGTGGAGCAACAGCGCCCCCACATGTCGCTGAAAGGAACCCCAAGTACGCCAAGAGGCTTTGGCCTTTGGAAAGCAGATTGGCAGTTTTACATTCACGCCTCTAGGAGACTCAGCTGCTTCGTAGCACTGCACCCACCCAGGCAAATTGACATCTGCACAGAAACGTGTGTGTTTTCTATGGCTTTGTTCACAGACGCCTGAGGCAGAAGCAAGCTGGCAATGTTTCAGTGCGACAGAAGAGTACCAGGGCATTGGCAGAGCAAACATCCGCCCCTCCCCCAAATGCTTTCCTCCACTCAGCAGCATGCAGGAATCTCATAAGCTCTCTGCAGCTCAGAAGAAGCACAGAAGTTTCTGGAAAAGGCAGAAGTGTAGGGAGAGAGAGAGGGAGGGGGAGGGGGAGACTAAAGGTGAGGAGAGGGAGATAGGGAGGGGAGAGGGGGAGAGAGGGAGAGAGAGGGGGAGAGGAAGAGGGAGAGGGAGGAAGGGGAAGAGGGAGGGGGAGAGGGAGGGGAGGGGGAGAGGGGGAGACAGAAGGTGAGGAGAGGGAGATAGGGAGGGGAGAGAGGGAGGGAGGGGGAGGGGGGAGAGGAAGAGGAAGAAGGAGGGGGAGGGAGAGAGGGAGGGGGAGGGAGATCAGGGGTGAAAGGCAAGGGACAAGGTGGACCCCTCGAGACCCCAGGGCTGGTCTTAGAGTGTCCAGATTATTCTGCAGTTGAACTGCAGTGGCAGCGACACCACTGTGGACACACAGCCACACACTGTCAAAATGACATGCGTGAACTACTACCATACCCTCATGTGGCAGTTAGCTTTAAGTGTTAACTTATCACAACCTAGAATCACCTGGGAAGAGAATCTCAATAACAGATCATCTGCATGACAGCTTTGGGGTGAGGGTGGGGGTGTGTGCTGTGGGCATTTCTGTGGGGATTGTCTTAATTAAGCCAATCAATGCCACACCTTAGGTGGCACCATTCCCTAATCAGGAGCTCCTGGACTATGTAAGACTGGAGAAGTGGCACTGAGTACAAGAGAGTGAGCATGCCTGCATTCATTTTCCTGTGCTCTTGACTTCGGCTGTGACTGCTGTGACCGGCTGTTCAGTTGCTGCTTTGACCTCCCTGGTATCATGGAGTATAAACTGGAATTGTAAGCTGAACTAAACCTCTCTCCTTTGAATTGCTTCTAAATTGTTATCACCACAACAGAAATGAAACTTGAACAGCCCAGAATGCCACACTGAGGAAATGATGGAACGAAATGTCACCGATAGGGAGTTGTCTTCCAAAGGCACGTACATGCACGGGGGCTGTGGGACGTGTACACACATGCAGAGGGGCCCCCTGAATGGATACAAGCTAAACAGTTGGCAGTGGAAAAGCCCCGGAGGCCATTCTGCCCCAGGTCAGGGCTGTCCCTGTCCAGAGCAAATTCCATCCTGGTAGATCAGAGCCTGGCTCTCTGGATGTGGGAAGGGACCACAGACATCGGGACACCAGCAGTCAGTGGTCTGTGGTGGCTGTCTTAGGGTCTCATGGAACAGGGGATCTATTCTCCTGAGAATAGATGTGGCTCCTTGGCATTTTCAGTCTCTGACACTGAGGCCTCAAGCAAGAATCCAGCAGGACCATGAGTGAAGGACCTGTCAGCATAGAGGTAGCTGGATAGTAGGCGTAAGGGGTGCTCTCTCCTGGGCGGAGCAACTCTTGGCTCTGGGCCTTGACTCTCCAGGTATACATAAGGGGATGGGTGGTATCCTGTCATATTGGAGGCCATGTAAACTCCAAGACAGGCTGGTAGTCTAAGCCCCTCATGTCTTATCCTGCTAGCCAGAGAGGAAGAAACATAGGGTGGCCTGGAGTGATGTGGGTGGAACTATAAGGCTCAGAAGCAGGATGGGGAGTGACAGAGGCCCTTCCTGAGCCTTTGTGAGCCCACGACTCTGACCTCAGGAGAGAGGGTCCACTTCATTCCTGAGGTAGAGGGGACATGTGAGAAGAACACTTATGAGGCAGAGGACAGAGAAGAGATGGGGTATGTCACTCCTGGCTGTATGCAGGTATGCGATGGGAAACCCAACCTCCATGTGCGTCCTGCAGGATGTTCTTGCTCTCTCTTTACCCTCCTGCAGTGTGTGTGTGTGTGTGTGTGTGTGTGTGTGTGTGTGTGTGCACGCACACACGCCAGATCAGCCTCAAGTGGCGTTCCTCGGGCACTGTCCACCTTGCTTTTGGTTTCTTGCTATTTTCAAGCCTCTTACTGGCCTAGAACTTTCAAGTTTAGACTTAGTTAGGCTGGCTCACCACTAAGTCCTAAGGATCCTCTTGTCTCTGCCTCTCCAACTCGGAGGTTACAAGTGTGTGCCACTATGAGCAGCTTAAAGTTGGGTTCTGTGAGGACATCCTTTCACAGTGAGGACTTTGCAAATTCCCTCCCCAACCCAGAACTTGGGATTCTTACACCTTCCACCTCCTACAGCCAAAGGGATAACAGAGTCATCTGGAGTGATGGAAACAGGCTATAAGCAAAGTGGCCTGGGGTGGCTGCCATCAGCCACACACCAATGCAGGCTGAAGGTGTAGTGGATAATCCAGGAACTCACTTTAGCATATTTATTTATTGTTAAAGATTTCTTTATTTATTATATGTAAGTACACTGTAGCTGTCTTAGGACACCCTAGAAGAGGGCATCAGATCTTATTACAGATGGTTGTAAGCTATCATGTGGTTGCTGGGATTTGAGCTCAGGACCTTTGGAAGAGCAGTCAGTGCTCTTAGCCGCTGAGCCATCTCTCCAGTCCACTTTAGCACATTTAAATGTCAGTTTGAACAGCCTCAGGTGGACTGTGGTTGCCAAGGCACACTTTGCTTTGTGACTGGGACCTTGGGCTCAGTTGGGGCACCAGTTTGCAGGTGGCAGTGATCCAGAGTTGCTACTAAAGATGTCTGATTACCCAAAGGTACGTGCAAATTTGACATATTCCCTGTAGAGATGCATGAATTTTCCCAGAACTAGAAAAAGCAACCCTAACATGCAGGTAGAATCTGCTGGCACACAGATACATGGAAAACCAGTCTTGGCAAGCATGGTCAATTGACTTTTGATAATGGTGTTGAAACAACTCTGAGAGTTAGTTATGCAATCTTCTACTAGAGAGGAACAGTGTCTGGCCACACCCTGAGGGGTATCCCCCTGTCCTACCTGTCACACATAAATAAAACTAAAATAAACCCAAAACAATTTAAAAGAACTCTCCCTGGGCCTGAGTGGGGTGGGGGGCATGGTGGCCCATAGCCACCCTGCAGTTGACAGGGTTCCTTTGATCACTCTTTCCATGGTTAAATGATTTGCCGTGTCTGTCACTGAGCAATGCTGCTGGCTTGCAGGCCCACTGGGCTTTGAGATCTGCAGGGAGCACATACATAGATACTCGGGCTCCAGCCAGGGACCCATCATGCCTGGTGAGGGGTGAGAGCAGAGAGCATCCTGACCCTGCACACAGAGCTTTGTCAACTTGTTAGGGATTGTCCTGAAAAAGGTGGGATGAGCTATAACCAGATGGACAGGCCTGGCCTATGCTGGAGGCCCGTGTGTCCTTGCTCTTTCTCACACACTTGACAAGGACAGCTGAGGTGAGATATGGTGCTGAGAGCTATAAGGAGCCAGTGATAAGGGCAAGTCCCAGGTCTGGAGAAATGCAGGGTTTGCTTGTGATAAGGCTTGGACTCAGAAGTCCGGGGAGGCAAGTTCAATGTCCAGAAGGTTAGTGAACATCAGCCTTACAGCTGGCCAGTGCCCAGGTGTGACATGAACTTGACTAGGGTTAGGCACTGAACGTCCCTGGGGAACACACCTGGCGGTGAGAGAAGCTGAGTCCTACCTTCCAGACTGCTGTCTGGGGGAACACAGCAGAGTAGAAAGATGGATGTGTAGTCTGCCTGGAGAGCCCCCCCTACCTGCTGCAGCTCCTATGTCTCCCACCGGGAAGTCTCAGCCTGAGGTGGTCCTGAACAGTCCCTGGGTTTGTCTGGAGACAGGGCCAAAAAGATGTGGCCGCCACACACTCCTAAAGCAGCAGGGTCTGGAGAAACAGACACTGGTGTGACAAGGACAAACGATGGGACAGCCAGGATGGCTGTCCTTAAAAGGACAGCTCCTGACTCAGCCAAGATGTGACTCTCACCAGATGGAGGTGAAAGATGGGACCAGAGCCGCAGGTCACCCTGGCACTGGGTGGCCTGCAGGTTTCTGGCTGGCAGGCTCAGATGTCCTTGTCCCTGCTCCAGTTTCACCCTAGGGAATGTAAGGAGAAGGAGGTGGGCCAGGGTGACCTGTCTTGTCTGACTCATGCAATGGGGACTGTATAAGTTTGCGGTGGATGAGGTCTGGGGATGGAGCTCTGGCTGAAAAGAAGCAACAATCACAATATTGGGAGGTTGGGATTGTCAAGCCCTCCCTACCCCCCATCTAGGTAAGACCTGCTTCTCCCTAGAAGTCACCAACCCAACTACACCCCCATAGTCACCCCTGCTCCTGGCTTCTCTTGCTCATAGATCCTCTACCCCAGCCATGACTGCAGCCTCATGTAGAAGGGGGCCTTGCATTGGTTCTCATCAGCCCGAGGCTCCCAGAGGCAGCAGGTGGGTTTTCTGCTATCTTCTCACTGGAGTGGCCGCTGGCCTCGCTTTCCACACTGCTGTGACCCTTTCCTCCTTGGCTGGAAGCACTGGAGTTCTTGATGCTTTTCTCAGCCCTATTGCTATTCTTGTCCACACCTCTGCCTGCCTGCCCGGGCCAGGAGCTGGCCAGAGACAAAGGATGTCGAGGAACTGGGAGCCCAGATCCCCAAGGGACAGTACATAGGGCCCAGCCTCCCAGGTACCAGCAGGTGTCTGGATGAGGCCCAGCCTGGGGTTAGAGGCTCAGACCCGGGACTCATGTCTGCAGAGCACAGTAGGTCCCACTTCTCAGAGAGAGCAGTGCCTGAGGCAGAGCATAGCACACGAGTTCTAGCCGGCTCCTTCATGCAGCCCTTGTTTGTGAGACAGCTTCTTGTGGGGGAGATTGGCCCTACTGAGGCCTGAAGCTCCTGTGGACACTGTGCCTGGGGTCCACATGCCATGTTAAAAGTACCAAAACTCTAAGTCCTCAGCTGGCTGTGATGATGAATGACCATAGCCCCAGAAACTAGGAGGCAGAAACAAGAGGATTCAGAGTTCGAAGTCAGCCTAGGCTATACACAGAAATTTCGAGAGTAGCCTAAGCTACACGAGACCGCATCACCACCACCACCACCGCCACCCGGAAAAAGACAACAAAAATAACAACAAAACAAACAAACAAACAAACAAAAATCTGCACTTCCAATTTATCCATATGCATTGTCACATCAAAATTAATGGTATTCCAGTGATCTGACCTGGCCAACACACAAATTATCTCACTACACACCCAGCAAGCAGCAGATACCTGCAAGCATTCGGTTCTCGAGACCACAGTGGTGGCCGCTGTGATTATTGTTATTTACAGATGGGGAAAGCAGAGCAGAGAGGGTTACAACTGTTCACTCCAGATGAGAAGCATCAAGACTGGCATCCTAGCCTAGGTCCTGAGAACATGATCCAACCCCCACACCCTGCCAGGAGTCTGCTGCCACCTAGTGGACTCTGCCTTGCTCTCTGCCACTTACCCTATATTTGGGATTGGGGCAGGAGGGTTAGAATAGCATCTATAGTAAACTTGAGACCACCCGTGTCTTAGTTTTTATTTCCCTGGGCTGACCCAGCTCCATCCCAGCTACTGATCTCAGGGCAAGCTCAACTCATAAAATGGAGAGCTTCAGTCTGCGGGCTTTCCCTATGGCTTCCTTGGGTCCTTGGCAGGTCTCCAGGTGTCAGGCTAGCACTGGACCTGCCATCTTTGTCACCTGAGAATATGCCCTGCTACCTGGGGCACCCCAAGGCTCACTAGAGGGGCAAAGAGGCAGGTAGAGAGGGGTAGGGACAGACAAGGAGGGGCAAGGCAGCTGTCATGTGGGCTCCCACTTCCCTGCACTGGCCCTGCTTGGACCTCTGTTCCCTGGCTTATGTGTCCTCATAGGGATAGGTGGAACAGCAAGTAGTGGAGGTGAGGACCCTTTGCTGTCCAGTCTAAGGGAAGGATATAGTAAGGATGGCCTAGTGATTCAGATCTGGGAATAGACTCTGCCCCAGGGCTGGAGAAGGTCACAGAGTTGAGAAACAGTAACGACTCTATCAGATAGACTGGGGCTACCCCAGAGGGAAATGTAGGGGAAAAGGGGCACTGAGGCAATGAGGGCCATAGCACCCCAAATCCTGCTAACACCTTTAGAGCAGTGGACAACTAGGACTCACAAGACCCCGTGGCCTCAACTTTGAACTCCTGACTGCACCTAACTCACCTAGACCCATCAGTTTATCATCAGAATGAGTGGCAGCTCTGGATTCCAGACCACATCATGGGATTTGGCCTGCAGTTTCAGTGACTTGGTGCTGCCAGCTCCCCTAGGCTCCCCTTGGTGCTGCCAGCTCCCCTTGGCGCTCAAGCCTTTACAGGGAGCTCACTGGCCTCCTGCCTGCTCAGGTCCTATGCAGCTGTTTCTCTCAGATGGGTAGACTGAGGCTCAGAACGGCTCTGTGGTGCCCAAAGTCACAGAGTCAAGGTTGCCTGTTGTCTCCAGCATCAGGTTTCCCATCTCAGGTGCTCAACTACCATGTATGTCTAAAAACAGGCCTGGGTGGGAGTGGGGGGCTACTCTGGCATGATGCTCCAAAGACTCTAGGACACAGTGATCTCTAGTGAGCAGGACCCCTGGCTGGCACAGGGAAATGATGTGGGGGTGGAAAGCCCAGTGAGTCTGAAGAGCCTCTAGGAGCCAGAGCTCCCTGGTGGACGGGCAAGCAGTTTGTGTGGCTGCTCTTGCAAGGTGTGTTACATAAAGGCTGGCACAGATTGAGCAGCAGCCAGCCGTCACCCTTGTCCCTCCTGGGCTTCGGCCATGGAAAATGACAACCCTGACTTTCCTAGCACACGGGGAGCATGAGGCCCTGGTGGCTCCACCCCTGCCTCAGTCCTCATTAACCAGTACCATCACCCCGCAGTCCCGAGCCCTGAGCCTAGAACTGCAGGGAAGCCTTGTTTCTTTGCAGTGGCAGTGGGAGGCAAGAGCCACTGTCACCTGTTCCTTCCTTGGTAGCTCTTGTGTGACCCTGGCCTCCCTACACTGACCAGCACTGAAGGCTGTGGGCCAACCTTGCTCTAGAAACAATGTGCTCTTAGAAACATCTAGAGCCAGGGCAGAGCCCCTCCTCTCTCAGGAGTCATCTCTAAAACTGATACTGCCTCTCCCCACACAATGTGGGCACTGAGATATCAGGCCAACGAACGGGGCAGGGGAGGGGCAGTGTGCCCCTTCCTATCAGGCACAAGGCTGATTTCCCTCTAAGGCAGTGATTCTCACCCTTCCTGAAGCTGCAATGCAACCCTTTAACAAAGTTCCTCATGTTTCAGCGACCCTCCCAACTATAACATTTAGTTGCTACTTAATAACCAATTTTGCTACTGCTATGAATATCTGATATGTAACTTCTAAAAGGGTCATGACCCATAGGCTTCTCTAGGGAACCTGCACCAGCCAGTGTCCTAGGAGCCCAGCGCCCTAGATAGCCTCAACCAGGGAAAGTCAGCCTGCTGACTCCCAGGTGACCCCAGGTCCCTGTCTGTACCTAGCATGGATCTAGCCAAGTTCTTGGCCAGTTCCTGTCGTAGGGAGATATGTCTAAAGAGCACCTCAGTATTGTCCCAAATCTGGAATTTAGAAACAGCCCCTTTCTTCTTAGAGTGAGCTAAGCTGGAAGTCTCCCTCTGGGAGGAGACATAGGGTGTGAGGTCTGCAGACACACTTCAGAACCAGCCTGTTGGGCTTCCCTGCTCAGGAAGTGTATGCCGCCCCCTCAACCCTCTGGCAGTAGTGATGGTCGTGGGTGGTAGCAGGAGCCATCCAGACGAGGGATCAGGGCACTGCTCGTGGGTGCAATGCAGCATCCTGCCCAAGACACCTCAGGGCTGCTGGAACCAGCGGCCCGCTCCCATCACGTCTGCTATCAGCCTTTGAGGCCGAGAACTACCGGAGGGGTGGGGAGTGGGGGGGGGGTAGAGCAGACCTAAGGTGCCCCTTCGACTTCCGGGTCAGCTGACCAGGTGCAACTCTGGAGAAACTTCGAAGTCAGCAGAAACCCCTACAGGGTCTCCAGACTCTTCCCTACATGGCTCCAGACCCTCGGATGCCCAGTGCATCTCAGCAGTGTGGACTCAGAGATAGGGCAAGGCTGCGCGGGGTGTTTTTTTTTGGGGGGGGGGGTTGCACACTCACCGTGCAGCACGGCATGAGGGCACAGGGCAGAAATCTCCTCCGGGCTGGTCCTCAGTTCGCCACACTCAGCTTTGCGATCTCCAGTGGGTTGGGCCACCAAGTGAACTGGCCCCGCCTCTAACTAGCCGCTTAGAGCCAATGGCAAGCAAGACTCGACTGCCCCGCCTCCAGTGGAGGCTCTTCCTGGCGGGATGGCAGCCACCGGCAAGTGTGGCGCTGCGCAGAGGGCACGTGGAGCACGCGACCCAGGGCTGAGGGTCTTACTGTAGGGACACAACCCAGAGACTTAAAACCAGTGACCCACAACGGTCCCGTGTGTGGTGTTTGAGGACAGCTGTCCCCTCCAGCAGGGTCCCCTGCAACCTTCTTCTGGGCACCCAGCCCGACCAGGCTGCAGCAGGAAGTGCCTTGGTGAGATCTGCTCTTACCTAACACCAGGGCTGTCTCTTCTGCGGCTGATTTGGGTAGGGGCTGCGGGAGGAGACATGGCTCCTTAACAAATAGCAAAGGCCCCGCTGACAGACCCCCAACATCTTTATGGTCTTTCTCCTCCAGGGACAAAGCCTAAGGCATAGAGAGGGAGGGTGGCCCATCTTCTGTATTGTATTGCTGTTTGCACTGTGCGGGCATCAGCTCCCACCACCACCACGCCCAACCTCCCCCCCCCCCCCGCCCTTTCTTCTTTTCCCTTTCCTTTGCGTAGGCTGTCCTTCTTCCTCTACTGTAGCTGCCCAGGAGGCCTATTTGGACAGAAACACCATGTCTGCTCCTCAGGGGTGGTTGTGGGGGTGGGGGCAGTTGGACAATCTTAGTGTCTCTCTGCTGTAATTACATCAGCAAAAACATCCTTGGCCCTTCAGTGTGGGTATCTGCCTTTGTGTGTCTGTTTGTGGCAAGGACTCACTTTTAGCTTTCTTTTAGCTCTGCCCCTGGCACAAACTCCTGGGCAGTGAACCCGAGGGCACAGGGAAGAGTGTCAGGATCTTGGCAGCAGAGGTTGTTCAGTGTGGCAGTCTGGCAGGCTTATCTACTCTGTATACCTCAAAGAGGAAACAGAAAGCCTTAGAGACTACCTGCCGGCAGAACACAGACTCTCTGTGCCTCAGTCTGCCCAACTTGTAAGGGTCAAGAGGAGTGACCTTTGCAAAGAGACGAGTGAGGTTTACCGGTACAAAAGTCCTTAGTAAACACGAGGATGAGTTCTCTCACCTCTCAGACTCTCAGACGCTCCTCCTGGACGGGGTCCTGTTGCCCAGACATAGGTGTGGCTCCCTGGCTTGTCCTGGCCACTAGGGGAAGGACTTCTGCAGATGGGGGCTTTGTATCTATTCAATGATGATGGGGGCATTGTGGCAGAAGGAGGCTGCTTTATGGATGTGCAGGTCACAGGAAGCAGCGTGAGATGCTCACTTTGTCCGTCCTGGGTGTTCTTGGGTTTCTAGGGCATCCTGAATCCAGTAGCTGTGGCTGGGGTCCTAGCATCTACCAAGAGGACACCTGAAGATCCCTGCTTGTCCTCTGCTTTGTCTGACAGCAGCCTGTGCTGCCTCCCTCCCTATCTCCCTTCCTTAATCTCTCTCTATTTTCCCACTTCTCCCTTGCTGTTCTTCTCTGTCCCTTCCTCTTCTCACTACTTCCTGCCCTTTCGTTTCCTCTATTTGGCATTGCCTGGGCACCTAGCAGACTTGTTGGATACTCATGGCAGTATCAAGTTAGAGGCATGGCTCCTGACTCCATGATCACTTGAGCTAGCATTTGTCCTTGGCAGGCAGTGGGCATGCCTTAGGGGAAGAGTGGTGGGGATGATGATGATGGTGGTGGTGGTGGTGTCGTTGATGGTGGTGGTAGTTTTGATGATGGTGGTGATATGGTGATGGTGCTCATGGTAACGGTAGCACTGATGGTGATGACGGGGTGAAGGTTGTCTAGTGGCAGCCCAGCCCTTATGTGAGAGAGGATCTGTCTCCCAGGTCATCTTCTTTTCCTGTTTTGTTACGTCAGTTTATCTAACTTCATCCTGCCAAAGTGTGGCACCAAGAGAATTTCACAGCCTCTGAGAGCAAGGAGGGAATATGTGATGTGGAAAATAGCCCCCCCCAACTCGACTCCAGAGTGACTGTTCTGTGCTGGGTGAGAAGTTGGCCCCCTTCCCTGTGCATACTCTAAGCAGCCCCATCATATAATAAGGCACTAATGAAGATGGTGCCCTGCCAGGCCCTGCTAGCTCCATGGGGAGGCCCCATCTGTCTCTTTGGCTCTCCTGCCTTTGGTCAGACTGGGTCTACCTACCTCCCCACAGGAAGCCGCCAAATATCCTTACTCAGCGTCTCCCAGGTACCTCCTGCAGACAGCCTCTTCCAGGCCATTAACTGCCTAGCCACCTGCTAACACATTTGGAGATAGGGCTGGGGTTTCTCTCTACCAGGCCTGGGCCTCTGGGCAGCTCAGGTTCTGCAGGGCTCACCTAGCAGGTACTCTGAGCATCACAGAAGCAGAAGGACAGGCCCTGACACCACCACTGTTGAGTATCAGGTACACCAGTTATGCTGGCTGGGCCTTTGAGTTTCCTCACCTATTAGAGCTATGAGGCTAGCATGAATAGATTTCTAACCTGGCAGGGAATTCTGCGTGGACAGTTTGTTACACACGAATCATGAAGGATGGGATGTGGTGGGA